>NW_006399970.1:4480823-4502450 GCF_000299155.1 Elephantulus edwardii
AAATAAAATAAATAAAAAAGAATATTGCCCAAAAAAGAAATTGGCTCAACCATTTTAACGTGCAATTTATCACTTAAATATTTAATTCCTAGAACATTCCACTTGTACAAATATAAGCAGCAGACAGAATAAGTTCATAAAGCATATAAAAAAATTGTGTAGGCAGCGTAAATGTTCATTGATAGAAGCAAAGCCACTGCCAATAACTCTATTTTAGCTCTTAGGGAACCTGCAGGACAGAATAGCACTGAAAATAGGTTTTCTGAGGTGCCAATCTTTACAAAAACAAGCTCTAGAATTTTTATCCTCAGAGTGGCTGGGGGTTCAAACTTTGGAACTTTTGATCACCAGTCAAATAACTACAATGCCACCTGAGGCACTTAGGCTCATTCACGTCGCTATTGTTATTTTTCAAGTCTAAACTGACTCATAGCTGGGCCTCCACTGGGTTTTTTAGAGGTTATAAATCATGTGGGAGGAGATTGCCAATCCTTCTTCCACGGAACAGCTGGTGACTTCAACCACCTGTTTGGCAGCACAACTCCTTCCCGATCCTGTTCTCATTAAAACATAATATAAAATGATTGTCAACCAAAGAAAAAAGTGAACTGGGGGCCAGGGAGGAAAATGTGCAACAATGAATGAATGGAAATCCAAGTTCTGTATAACCTTTCATTAAAATCTAAAAAAAAAAAAATAATAATTTTCTGCACAAACCTTATAACAACTCTCCTAAAAATGTATATGAATGAAACACAATGTACATTAATTATTGTATAAGCACCATGCATATGAATAAAAAACTAAAATAGCAAAAAATAATTATTAACAATTTGTGTGTTTTCATATTACAATTTATGTATTATGATGCATAGTGGCTCTATACACAATAGCTCTGGCTATCTCACTATCTCTGACACATCTACCCTCATTACTCCAGTTATTGTGTCAATCCATCTAATCCGGGGTTTTCCTTTCCTGCACTCTCTCCACCCTTCCAAGCATGATATCCTTCTCCAAAGGTTAGTCCCTTCTGGCTACATGCCCAAAGTATGTGGGATGGAGTCTCAAAATTCTTGCCTCCTAGGAGTAGCTTGGTTTCACCCTCTGTTAATTCTCTTGGCAGCCCATGGTATGTTCAATACTCTTCTCCAGCACGACAATTCAAAGACATCAATGCTATTTCTATCATTCTTAGTCATTGCCCAGCTCTCTGATGTGTAATAATTGCAAAGACCATGGCCTGGATCAGGTGCAAATGCTTCAGACCCTACTCAGTTTCAACAAGTTTGTGTCATCTACATAACACAAGGTGTTGATGAATCTTCCTCCAATCCTGATGTCCTTATAAAGTCCAGCCCCTCGAAAGATCTGTTCCACATAGAGATTAAAAGGGTATAGAGTCAGGGCATATCCTTGACTCCCTCCTTTCCTGATTTAGAGCAATGTAGTGCTTCCTTGCTCTGTTCTGATGACTGCCTCCAGGTCCAAGTATAGGTTTTACATGAGCACGATCAAACATTCTAGGTTTCCCATTCTTCTCAAGGTTAGCCACAATTTATTGCGATCCATGCAGTCAAATACTTTTGCATAGTCAGAGGATGGGGAGGAGAAGAAAAATCACTGCGACGACAGAGTTTGTTAGGCAGAGGGGGGAGAAGAAGGAATTAGGAAAGATCCAGTGGGAACCCTGAAAAGACAGGGTAGTAGTAGGCATAGATCAATAGGGATTCATTTTATGACACAATGTAAAAAAAAAATCATTATATGGAACAAAATATAATGTAAATGAAAAACTATAAAACATAATGTACATGCATGAAATACCATGTATATGAATAAAAAATTATAATAAAAAATGGAAGGATAACGAGTAAGATGTTGTCATAAGTCCAAAGCTGGAAAGGGAGGGTGACAGGGAGGCTGAGGGTGAGGAGGGGGCCAAATCATGAGATAGCAGAGGTTAGGGGGCAGAGCAAGTAGTTAAAGGAACTAGGATAGATCTTGTGGAGACATGAAAAGAGGGGGTGCCAGCGTACATAAATCAATGGTGATTTAGAAAATACAGTTCATGGAAATGATCATGTAAAACATGATGTGAATGAAGGAGTGTTGTGAAACACAATGTACATGAAGGAAGGAAGCACAATGTATATGAATTTTGTATGATATGATAATAATTTATGAGCAAAACCTTGTTTTAAAAAAACTATTATTGAAATTTTGTAAATAAACCAATATAAAAAAAAAAAACCCAAATCTATTATACAGATGGTGTAACTCTGGTAGTCTAGTTAGTAAGGAGTTGTGCTGTCAACCCAAAGGTAGGCATTTCAAATTCACTAGCTGCTCCATAGCAGAAAGATTGACAGTCTTCCCCCATGGGATTTACAGCCTCTGATATAACTATCGAAGTAACAAAATAAGCAAATTAAACTATAACCTGAATTAATGGAAGGTTGTTATAAAGGAAGAGTGAGGAACGACACACTTAAAGACAGAGATAAAGAGCCAAAATCTTAATATAGGATCTTAGTATAGTATCAACTTTCTGAAACTTGGATTGAGCGTGACAGAGCTCGATCTCTCTCTTATAGAACCATGAGAGCAACAAGGGAACCAGCTCTTCCAATCAAGTAGTAAAGAGAGAAAAATGAAAGCCAATGAATAAAGTCCTGTCTCAGGTGGCCTGGAAAAACCCACAAGTCCTGCCTAAAACAGAAGAACTCAGGAAATACCCTCAACCCACAAGGAACTCTGGTGGTAGAGTCTGTAGGAAGTTACACTGCTAACCCAAAAAGGATGGCTTTCCTGTGGTTCAAATCTACCAGTAACTTCATCAGAGTGAGATGGGCAAACTCCACCCATGCAGCTCACAACTTCTGAAAGTCTGCTGGAGGGTCAGCTGTTGAGTGGGTTCTGACTTGAAGATTATGAGTTTGAATTTGACCATGATCCATGTTGAGATCCCAATAGAAAGAGAGCTTCACTTTTCGATATAGCAGTCAGTCTTACATGTAAGGACCCGAAAAGAATATGCTTTCCAGGTTTCACCCATCAAATTGGCCAGGGTCTCTTGGTCTCACCAATTAGACAGGGCATTATTTTATTGAGAGAAGAAAGCCAGAATCTGGAGGGAACCAAAAGTATGATTTTATAGTGCTCCTTGTTGGGAAATGGATTGGAAATCCCTTCCTTACTATGGACAGAAACAAAAAATACTATTCCCTGGCTCTGTCTCAACTCAAATACAGTATAAACCATCTTATATCATTCTCAGCATTGTTCAACTTTTGTTAACCAAGATTCAAATTATGATGAGGAGTCAGGAAGAGTGTGGCTGGTGATGAGTCACTATATCTTTGTAAAGTTATATCAGACTTCTGCTTAGAAAGTGGTTTTGTTTCAAGAGGGTTTGTGTGTATGTGTATGCTTGGGTTAGCTGGTTAAACCTGAAACACATTCTTTCCCCCGTAAACTGGTATTCTAAATTTAAAATGATATTTGGTTTCCCCAAAGCTGGCCTCCAAAAGTCTTTATAACAGTACAATTTCCGCTCTGTTCTTTGTTTTCATGGGGAATGAGTTATAAAGTCTTAACTTGTAAAGCCAGAAACACACTAGTCTTAGGTCCACATCACCCCACCCCTTAGCTCTCCCTCAGCTCTTCCCTGGGTGGAAGAATTGCACTCCCAGAGGCAATAGAAAGCAATGGAAAGTGATTCCTTAGAAGGAAAGGCTTACAGTAGAGTCTCAAAGACCACAATTATTTACTAATTCTCAACATCTGTGCCCAAGAAATTATTTCTCTGCACCAGAATAGACAAGTTAGTACCCCTCAACAACTATTTTAAAAACTTATCCCTAAATTATCTTCACTGAGGGAAAAAAATAACATTTTTTTCTCAATTACTCAGTCGTTCATATAACATTATTTTTTATATAATTTGGGAGCTATAATGTACCTGGACATATAATTGTGAACAAAATAGACATAACTCCTGCTTTCATGGAAAGAAACTTAGCTGGAATTGGGGATCGTGAGTATAGATGATTAAGCTATTACTATTACTAAACAAATAGGTAAATAAAAAATTATGTTTACAAATTATACTATGTATCCTAAAGTTGGACAATGAATAAGGATGGCAAAAGAAGAATCAATGCCTTTGAAATGTGGTGTTGGAGAAGAGTGATGACTATCCCATGGACTGCCAAAAGAACAAGCAAATATGTCTTGGAGGACATGGAAACATCCCAAATGCCCAACCACAATCGAATGGATTGAGAAATTGTGGTACATTCACATGATGGAATACTACATAACATATAGAAGCAATGATTTTAAAAAATTACTACATAACTTGAAAGAGTCTGGAGAGCATTATGCTAAGTGAACTAACTCAGTCCCTTAAGGACAAATACTCTCTAAGACCATCTATTTCTATTATAGAAATAGAAAGATAACTAGTAAAACATGTATGAGGATCCAAAATGGGGAGGGTAGGATCAGAGGGGTGAGAATGGGCAGGAGGGTAATCAAAGGGTTGCACAATATGATGGGTAGAGGGAGGGGTGAGTAAAGAAAATGAGACAGATCCGGTTCAGAAAAAACAATGTATATGAGTTTTGTGCAGAACAGATTATCCAGGAGACTGAGCTCTCTGAGGAGAAATGTGGCATCAGGATTGGAGGAAGACTCATCAACAACCTGCGTTATGCAGATGACACAACCCTACTTGCTGAAACTGAGGAGGACTTGATGTGCTTGCTGTGGAAGGTCAGGGACTGCAGTCTTCAGTATGGATTGACGCCCAACATCAAGAAAACAAAGATTCTCACACTGGGCAGATTAGTAAGATCATGATGGATGGTGAAGAGATTGAGATTGTTCACAGTTTTAGTTTGCTTGGCTCCACAGTCAACACTCTTGACACCAGCAGCCAGGAAATTAAAAGACGTGTTGTGATGGGAGAGTCTGCGATTAGAGACCTGTCTAAGTACTGAAGTGCAACGATGTCAGTCTGAAGATTAAGGTGCCCCTGATACATTTCATGGTCTTTGCAATCACTTTCTATGCATCAGAGAGCTGGATAGTGACTAGGGATGATGAAAGGAGAATTGATGCCTTTGAGCTGTGGTGCTAGAGAAGAATACTGAATATATTATGGACTGCTAAGAAAATGAACAGGTTCATCCTGGAGAGGGTAAAGCCAGGCTGTTCCTTGGAGGCAAGGATTCTGAAGCTTCGTCTAACATACTTCGGACATGTTGCAAGGAGGGACCAGTCCTTGGAGAGGGACATCATGCTTGGGAGGGTGGAGGGACAGCGCAGAAGGGTAAGACCCTCGATGAGATGGATTGATTCAGTGACTGCGGTAATGGGAATAGGTGTGTCAGAGACAATGAAATTGGCACAGAATAGAGCAGGGTTTAGGGCTGTTGTACATAGAGTCACTATAAGTCACAGGTGACTCAACAGAACATAACAACAACAACATGAGCTTTGTGAGAAAGCCAGCATAAAATAAACATTTTCTTTTTTAAGAAATTATGTCTTGGAGAATGCACTGCTGATTGCTCCTTAGAGGCAAGGATGGTGAAACTCTGTCTCACATACTTTGGGCATGCTGTCAGGAGGGACCAATCCTCAAAAAAAGACATTGATATTGAACTTGGAAAGGTAGAGGGTCAGAGAAAAAGATGGACTCTCTTGAAAAGATGGGTTGACACAGTTACTATGGCAATGGACTCAAGCATGGCAGAGATAATATGGTTGATGCAGTATAGGGCAAGGGTCAGGTCTGTTATACATCATGTCACCATGAACTGCAGTCAATCCAATGGCATCTAGCAACAGCAACTGTAAGTGTTTGTGGAATCCATGAGTGATACAAAGGGTTACTACTACCCAGCCAGGTGATGATTCAAATCTATGTAGAGCACTTGGAAGAAAGACCTGATGATCTACTTCAGATATATCAACTATTTAAAAACTCTACAGAAGGCAATTCTACACTGACATACATGGGGTCTCCGTGGTTGGAATCACCTCCATGGCAACAGGTCAGTCTTATTAAGTGCTATAAGGGGGAAATGGTATAGGGAGTATCTCAAAAATAATACATCAACTGAGATCTGCAAAATGAGCATGAGATACAGAGAGAAAGCCAGTAGAAACCAGTCCAGGAAGAGCAAAGGGTGTGGGAGTAACAAACATTTGAAGGTGCAAGAGACTGAGAACAAGCTAATACGGCTGGAGTATACAGAAGGAGAGGGAGTATAATGTTAGGGGGTAAGCAAAGCTTAACATTCAACACCCCCAACAAGATGGACTGACAGTGACGGTAACAATGGGCTCAAGCATATCAGAGGTCATGAGGACAGTGCAGGTTAGGGCAAGATTCAGAGCTGTTGTTTATATGGTCATTTTGAGTCAACACACAGTTGAACGTCCACTGGGGTTTTAGAGGCAATCAATCACATGGGAGGAAATTGTCCATATATCTTCCACCAATCAACTGGTGGATCCAAACGTCGTACATTTGGGTGGAAGTGTAACTCCTTGCCACTAAGCCACCAGGGCTCCTCTGAGTACAATGGGAAGTCTTAAAACTTTGAGATAAAAACAACTATGAGATATAATCTCACCCCAGTAATAACAGCAAAATTTATCAGAACAGCAAGCAACAAATGCTGGCGAGTTTGTGGAGAAACTGGAACCCTTATTCACTCTTGGTGGAAGTGTAAAATGGTGCAACCACTGTGGAAGGGGGTATGGTGCTTTCTCAAAAAGTTGCAAATAGAGATACCATTTGACCCAGCAATTCCACTACTGGGAATATACCCCAAAGAGACCATAACTGACATCCAAACAGATATATGCACACCCCCATGTTTATCGCGGCTTTGTTCACAATAGCAAGGAGTTGGAAACAATCCAAGTGCCCATCGACAAAAGAACGGATAGAGAAGCTGTGGTATAGTCACACAATGGAATACTACACTGCATTGAAAAACAAGGAACTCATGTAATACTATTCAAAATGGGTGACCTTGGAGGACATTATGCTGGGTGAAATATCTCAGTCACAAAAGGACAAATACTGCATGGTGCCAGTGTTGTAAAATGGGACTGACATCTGGGTTGGAGGAAGACCAAGAAAGATGGGATAAGTAATGTATACTGCATTGAAACAGATGAGAGAGAAAACTGATTAAAAGGGATAGGTGATTAGGTATTATTGTCATGACAGAAGTCCAGATCGAAGGCTGCATAGTGGAGTGGACCTGGGGGGAGGGATTGTAAAACAATGAAAGAATTTTTCTTTTACTTTTCAAAGATAAGAGTGTACTGGGGTGGGGACGGGTAGGCAGGGGGAAAAGTACAACAATGAATAAATGGAAATCCAAAGTTACTGTAAATTTACATTAAAATTAATTTTAAAAGGGGGGAAGACTTGGAGATAGGCCAATAACACAATATGGATTAAATGTAAAAATCTAGTCTTGCTGTAATGTGGTCTATAGATTTGGTAAAAGGACCAGGGGTGAGATGGAAAGAAGGCAAACTAGTTAGGCACATGGAGTACTCCAGGTGAGAGATGAGGAATGGAAACAGAGGGCAATGTCTGACATTTAGAAACATTTTGAAGATGGAATTGACAGGGTGTACTGACAGTCCTGTCATTTGTTTTACTGAGAGTTGTGTGTATTGCTGTGGTGCTGAAATGATGCCACTAGTATTTCAAATACTCATAGAAGACAGGTGTCAGTGAAGATTTCAGACCAAGAGAGACAAGAAAGTCAATGTGTTCAAAATAAGGCCATGTGATAGAATTTACAGAGGTAGGTTTGAGAGCATGGGGACATTTCTGACCTTGTGGGAAAAGACTTTGTGCTGTTAGGATGCTGTTGGGAATCTTCCTCCTGGTATAGTTAGCGGAGGCGAAACCGCCATACTCACATTGGCTCATCTGTTTTTATAGGGTGTCTAGTGGTTACACTAATGCTGGAGTATTAGAGTATTTTGTGGGGGGAGAAGAATCATTTCCTAAGATGAAAGAAGGGGAATGGAGCAAAAAAGATAAAGCCTGGCTTTGAACATGAGGTATGGCATGGCTGTGAGACACAGAAAGAACAGTTGGAAGCTCAGCAAAAATTTCTGACTGATAATCGAATATGGAGATTATTAACATGATGATATTGCTCCTGTTGGTATGTACTATCCATTTAACTATGACTTATAGTGACCTTATGCACAAGCTCTGAATTCTGCTCTGTCCTGAGCCAATCTCACTGTCTCTGATATACTTACATTCATTACCCCAGTTATTATGCCAGTCCATCTCATACAGGGTCATCCTCTCCTGTGCTGTCCCTCCACCCTTCCAAGCACAGTGTCATTCTCCAAGGACTAGTCCTTCCTGGCAACATGCCCAAAGTATTTGTGAGACAGAAACTCAAAATTCTTGCCTTCAAGGAGTAGGTGGTTTCATCCTTTGCCAAAATATGTCTGTTAGTTCTCTCGGCAGTCCATGGTATGCTCAGTATTCTTCTCCAACACCACAGCTCAAAGGCATCAATTCTTCTTCTGTCATCATTAGTCATTGTCCAGCTCGCTGATGCATAGCAAGTGATTGTGAAGACCATGGTCTGGATCAAGCACACCTTAGTCTCTACACTGACATTCTTGCTCTTTAGCACCCTGGAGAGGTCCCTGACAGCAGATTTTTTTTCCTATTGCAGTTTGTCTTTTGATTTCTTGACAGCTGCTTTCAAGAGTGTTGACTGTGGAAACTAGCAAGCTGAAATAGTTAACAATCTCAACTTCTTCGCCATTTATCACAGTGCTGCCAAATGGCCCAGTGGTGAGAATCTTCATTTTCTTGATGTTGAGTTTCTATCCTTATTGCATACTTCAGAGGTGGTATTTAAAGGCCTAGAATGGAACTTTGGGCTCCTCTCCTCATTGTCCTACCCATTTACAGGCACAGAAAGAAAAACTGTAAGTTACACTCTTTGTTGTCATTGTCGTTGCCTTTGTGTACCACTGAGTTAGAACCAACCTGTAGCTGACCCTCCAACCAGTTTCCAAAGGAGATTGCCCTTCTTTCTCAAGGAGCAGTTAGTGGATTTGAACTGCATGCCTTTATGTCAGCAGCATGTCTCCTTTCATTTAAGCCACCAGAGCTTTTGTTGTCATGAGGTGTTGTCATGTCCACTTTGCCTCATAGTGATCCTACCGAAACCTTGCTCTATTCTGAGCTGTTCAGTTATACGCTTATGAGGAGAGACATGAAAGCCATTCATCCACTATGACTCAGAAAACTCTTTTCTATTTCTTACTATGTTAAATCCATTTTCACCCCAATCATCTCACAAGAGTGAAAATGAATCTGTAAGAAATCTAGCTCATGTTCTATTTTCTTTATTAACATTTAAGGATTAAAATGACTGGTCTGTAATGTTGCATCAATCATACTTAATATATCTCCTTCAAATGTGCCCAAAATGAGAACATTTTCTCAAAACATAACTGAGCTTACTATTTTTCTGGGATTTTTTTTTGGGGGGGGAATATTTTTAAAAAAAATTTTTTTTATTTTAAAAATTTACAGATTCTTCCTCAAAAGAAAACAAAACAACAGTTTTTTTAAAAATCAAGAATTTGACATAAAATTTAAAGTAATTTTTTAAAAAAATAGCCCATCTCTCCTCTGTTGAAGGAAGTTAGTTCAGCTTTCTTGTAATTATTAAAATGTTAAGATATATTTGGGTCTTTTTCTGGGTTGGGGCCTGTCATTCACTTGAAATGTCACAGGCCAAATGGAAATGAAGCTTGGATGTGAGGGAGTTGAGGCCGCCTTTGGCCTCCACGGCATGAATGATTCTGGCTTTGGAGAGGGTACTTTTGTAAAATGAACTGAAAATGTCCTGTTTTCTTCCGTGACTTTTCTCTACTTCCAGCTTTAAACAGCTGTCTTGGGTATATGATCATGCAAAAGAGAAAAAGGGAAAAAAAGAATCTGGAGGTGTGTGAGCTTATTGTGTGTGCTTAATCTTGGCACAAACCCAACTCTTGGACCCCGATCAATCACTCCAGATCCACATGCTCAAAGGAGAAGGAAGAGAAATGAAATCCACCTACCTCCATTCACCGTTCTGAATGGAAAACTCCAAAGCTGCCCACAGGCCCCCGCATCTCCTATCTGTCCTCCCTGATGGAAGACTGTGAGGCAGATGCTGAGCAGGGAAGCTTCCATGACATCAGCCCCTTGCCTGCATTTTAGTTTCCCGTTTCCTACAATAAGGTTGAAAAGGCCCTTTTGACGGTTATAAATTGCCTTGCCTCATCAAAGAACTCCAAGACCAAAGTCCATAAACATATCTGGACACTATGCTTAATTGTAAACCACTGGGAAAGAAAAATCAGACGATACCTAAATGTCTAGCCTCTTTCCAGTTTTCCTCTTTAGGGCTATTAAACCAGTAAATAAGGGGGTTTTTTTCTCTATTAAAAGCAATGAAAAGCTGGCCAACCTCAAGTCTAAAAGGAGATGGGATCCTAAGATAAAGTATCCTAAAGAGCTACCAAACCAAATCCAGGGGTGACAGGAGGAAGCAACCCCCTTGTCCTGATGTTGCAAGTCCAGTATTTACAAAAACAGGCGAGCTGGGAGGCATCTCCTTGCCTCCTAGTTAACAGTTTTACTTTCCTTTGACCAAATGACATCTGTCCTTGAGTAACCACCATGGCATTAGAGAGCTAATTGCGAACAATTGGGAAGTAAAGATGAATACAATAAAACTCAAAAAAAGTCACAAAGTCACCTGAGGACTCAGAGCACAAGGGTCCATTTCTCCTCACCAGGCAGAAGTGTCCAGGCTGAGAACTTGGTTTCATCATTCCATGGATTGTTGACTAAAACTGGCTTTTCAATTTGAGGCTCCTGGAGTCAAAAGAACAAACTTGTGATCAAGTCATGACCAAAACAAATACCGAGCCAAGAGATTCACAGGGTGCTTCCAGGTTTGCAAGGCGCCCTGGTAGTGCTGTGGCTCCTCTGGCTACTAACAAAAGGTCAGCTACAGAGGTAAGAAGCTGTGCTGAAGTCACAAAGGTATAAGGTTCAGATCCACCAGCTGCTTCATGGGAAAAGGATGAACAATCTCCTTCCATGTGATTTACTGCCTTTGAAAACCCACTGAAGGGTCACCTATGAGTCAGGTCCAACTTGATGGCACACAATAACATTTGTTCCATGGGGGACAAATGAAGTAGCACGCTTTTGTAAAGATTTACAGCCTCAGAAACCCTATGGGTAGTTCTACTCAGTCCTACAGGGTCACTTTTGTTGTTGTGTACTATCAAGTTCGAACCGACCCACAGCAGACCCTCCAGTGGGTTTGCAGAGGCAATGATCACATGGGAGGAGATTGTCCATCCTTCTCCTGCAGAGCGGCTTGTGGATTCGAACCATGTGACTGCAGCACAGATTGTTATTCGAACCATTTGATTGCAGCACAGATTGTTACCACAGGCCATCAGAGCTCTACAGGGTCACTAACTGACCCGACAGGGTCACTGATTGGCTCACTGGCAGTAAATTTGGATTTTTTGGTTTTTATTTTAGGTTGGGGGTTTTTTTGCTTGTTTGTTTGCTTTTTGCATTAGTTTGTAAATTGAAATCGCAGAAGTGAGCCTCAGAGATGGCAGGCACTGTTGATCAGAAAGGAGATTGAGTGCCTGGATTACAAGTGTCCTAAAAGGCTCTGGTGGCCTAGTGGTAAGAAGCTGCACTGCTAACCCAAAGGTACATGGTTTGAACCCACCAGCTGCTCTATGGGAGAAAGAAAGATGGGAAATCTTTCCCATTTGATGTACTGCCTCTGAAAACCTAACCTAATGGAGGGTCAGCTACAAGTAAGTTATGATTCGGTGGTAAATAACATCACCATGTAGTCAGGGAGCTCTTGTAGCCTAGTGATAAGGAGTTATGCTGCCAATCCAAAGGCAAGTGGTTCAAATCCACCAGATGAACAAACTCCTCTTCTGTGATTCACAGTCTCTGAAAACCCACTGGAGGGTCAGCTATGAGTCTCTTCCAACTTGACAGCACATATCAACATCAACAATAATGTGAACAACCTACAATTGCAGAGTTTGGTGGGTGGAGGGAGAACGTGAAGAAACTAGGACAGATCCAGTGAAGATCTGAAAAGGATGGGTAATAGTGGGCATAAATTAAAGGTGATTAATTTTATAAGACACAATGTTTGGGGAAAATTGTATGAAACAAAAGATGAATGAAATTTTTTTTAAACTATGTATCATTTAAAGAAACAAACAAACAAAAATAGCACAAACTCACATCTTTGAAGGGAGACCATTTAGTGTCCCATGTTGGGGTTTAGATTTCTTTTGCCAGAGCTAGTAGTATAGTCAAGCAATTTCTACAGCTATCCCTGGAGTTACAAGACCACAGAGGTGTTTAAGCTTACCTGGTAGGACAAACAGAATCTGGGTGGCACAGTTTGCACTCAACTACTAACCAAAAGTTGGTAGTTCAAATCTACCTAATGATTCCACAGAAGAAAGGTCTGATGACCTGATTCCATTAAAATTACATCCAAGAAAGTTGTGCCAAATATCGCACAATTTGATGGGGAAGTTGGGGAGGGAAATGAGAAAGATCCAGTGTGAAAAACAATGTATTCTAACTTTGTAAATAAACCAATATAAAATAAAATTTAAAAAAAAATACAGCCAAGAAAACACTATGGTGAAATTCTACTTTTTTAACACATGAGGTTGCCATGAGTAATCAGGACCAACTTAATGGCAGGGGGTGGTGGGGAGGGGAGACAGAGATGGAGACAGAGACAGACAGAGAGAAAGACAGAGAAATCCATGTTCCTCGACTAGTGCAGCAAATTTTAAGTACTTGAGTCACTTTGCAGGAGTGGCTTAATCCCTCTAATCCACGGTTTATCTACAAAACAAGAATGATGATTATAGCATTTTGGTGACAATTAAATGAAACAAGGCACATCAGAGTATTAGCACAGAATCTGACTTTCAATAAACAGCCAATAGTCATTGACAAAGATGTAACTGCTGAAGATGATGGTGATCAAGAGTAAACAGAAAAAAATCTTAGACAATACTCCTCTGTCTTTAAATATCTTTAACACTGTCAGCCTTAAACCTGATCATCACTCCTACATTCAGTTATAAGTGGTGTTGTTGTTATGTGCCGTCGAGTCGCCTGTAACTCTATGTACAACAGCCCTAAACCCAGCTTTATCCTGTGCCCATTTCACTGTCTCTGACACACCCACCCCGATTACCCCAGACACTGAATCTATCCATCTCATAGAGGGTCCTCCTCTCCTGTGCTGTCCCTTCACCCTCCCAAGCATGACGTCCTTCTCCAAGGACTGGTTCCTCCTTGTAACATGTCCAAAGTATGGCAGACGAAGCTTCAGAATCCTTGCCTACAAGGAGCTGCCTGGTTTCACCCTCCCTAGACTGAACTTGTTCATTTTCTTAGCCATCTATAGTATATTCAATACTCTTCTCCACCACCACAGCTCAAAGGTATCAATTCTCCTTCTATCCTCCCTATTCATTGTTCAGCTCTCTGATGCATAGCAAGTGATTGCAAAGACCATGGCCTTTATTGGGTGCACCTGAGTCTCCAGATTAACACCATTTCTCTTTAGTACTTTGGAGAGGTCTCTGACAGCAGACTTTCCCATCACAATTAGTTAAGGAAATCTCTAGGAGTTTGGACAGGGATTAGACAATCTCAGGATTACTTTATTTGCATGATACATAATTTCATATGCTCTTCTTTGCACATTTAAAAAATAAAAAGATACTAGGGTTCTGAGACAGATCCAGTTGGGAGTCCCTGGCTAATTGCAGACTAGTTCTGATAACGCCCTGCCAACACAACAGCCTGGAGATGCCATGACCCGTGTTTACTTCCTTGTTGATTTCCCTTTGCTGGCTCCAAGTGCATTTTCCCATTGCCTACAGGAAAACAACATACACGGGTGCGGTAGGCCTCACTTAGCAGTCCTGAAGGTGAACAAAAGGATCCTGCATTCTGGCAAGAGCACAAGGAAGTTGGAGGGAGCCTTAGCTCCATTCAGACCGGATCTGTCACTGATGTTTATTAGTGGCTGCTCTGGGGCTGCTGTCCGGCAGTGCCCTGATGGACTGCACTCTCTCGAGATCAGGGATCTTCCCCGCCCACACTTTGCGCATAAAGGCAGAGGACTTGCTGATTAACCTCTGAGTATGTAAAGGCAGAGTGGCTCCTTTATATGCCTGGCAGATGAGATATACTCCTGACCTTCTGCTGAGTCAGAAAAGTTCCATTTCCAAATGGACAGTCACCTGTGACCTCACATGCTTGAAGATTGATCGGCAAAGGTAAGAGCTCCTGGCTTCTCAACCAGGTCCAATCTTACACAATTTGAGATCCTGATCACCCTAGCCTCCCACTCCTACCTCTTTGAGATGGACACATACCCCTCCTCAAGTTGTTGAATAGCATGTTGTTATTGTTTTCATGTACTGCAGAGTTGGAACCAACCCATAGCTGACCCTCCAGTGGGTTTTCAGAGGTAGGTAATCACACAGGAGGAGGTTGGTCATCCTTTTCCCACAGAGCAGCTGGTAGATTCCAACTGCGCTCCTTTGGGATTCCAGCACAGCTTCTTGCCTCTAGGCCACCAGAGCTCCCTTCTTACTAGCTGACGTCAAAAGAAACTACTCCTCTCTCGAACCTCAGCAAAGAACCAACAGAGAGCAACTATGATTCTGCTTCTGAGGCAGCCATGACAAGATTTGTCCTCTGAGAACTTATTCATTGCTAATTGCTGGCACAGTGGGTTAAGTGTCAGGCTGCTGGCCAAAAGATCAGTGGTTCAAACCCACCAGCTATGCCATGGAGGAAGTCTGCTCCCACAGAGATTAAGGTGTTGCTGTTCTCAACCTTACAGTGGACAGGGTTAAGACATATACGTGTGGATGTACAGAGATGAGCATGTGTGTGTATGTGTGCGCACACAAATTTCTATAGAAGAGAAGCCTGGTGGCATAGTATATAATGTGTTGCCTGCCAAACAAAAGGTTAGTGACTCAGATGCAACTACTCCATGGCAAAAAGAATGGCAATCATTTACGGTAAAGATTTAGGCTCAGAAATCTGATAGAGGGTCACTATGAATCGAAATCAATTTGACAGCAGTTGGGTGGGATCATCTCCGCATATCAAGGAGCATAGACTCACAGAAGCCCTTCCAGTTCTAACCACAGAGTTTCTTCCTGTTTTGTCCCTTTCCTATATTTGTAACCCCCTTGTCTCACAATTAGGGTGCTCTGATGTCATAGCAAATGAGAAGTACACTATCCGAAGATGGTAGTTCAAATTCTCCAGCCACTCCAAGGGACAAATCTCTTTTCCTATAATTGATAGTCTTTGAAAACCCTCTAAAGAGTAGGCGTTGAGTTCTGACTCAATGGCACTGAGTTTAAGGGCTTGATGGGTTTTTTATCTGATGTAAGAAGCCCAGTGATATGGTGGGTGAACTGCTAACTCAAAGGTTGATGGCTCAAATCCACCAGCTGCTCAGTGGGAGAATCGTGAGGCTGTTTACTCCGGTAAAGATGAATAGTCATAGACATTTCAGGCAGCAACTCTACTAAGATTGTTAACAATTTCCACTTGCTCAGATCCACAATCAACACTCTTGACACCAGAAGTCAGGAAATCAAGTTGCACTTGGAAACTCTGCTGTCAGGAACCACTCCAGAGTGCTAAAGAGCATCAATGTCAGTTTAGAGACTAAAGTGCATTTAATCCAAGCCATGGTCTTCTCAATTGCTTGCTGTGCATCTGAAGGCTGGAAAATGGCAATGCTGGAGAAGAGTATCAAACATATTATGGACTGCCAAGATAACAAACAGATCTGTCCTAGAGAGGGTGAAACCAAGTTGATCCTAAGAGGCAAGGATTACATACTTTGTTGCCAGGAGGAACCAGTCCTTGGAGAAGGACCTCATTCTTAGAAGGATAGAGGGTCAGCATAGGAGAGGAAGACCCTGAATGAGATAGATTGACACAGTTACTGGGGCAATGGGGTCAGATGTAACAGAGATGGTGAAATTGGCTCAGGATAAGGCAGTGTTCAGAGCTATTGTTCATAGGGTTGCTATGAGTCATAATCAATTTGACAGCACATAACGACAACAACATAGGTCACTGTGACTTGTCACTCAATGGCATTGGAAGAGTCTCTGACCGTGAGAAACCTCACTCTGTTATCCTCAGTATCTTTCCTTCTTTGACCAGCTCTCCTAGTGAAACTACCTGCAGTCACCACCACTGCTCTCTTGTCCACTCAGATGTCCCCCTCAATCTACTTTGTTTCATTTAATGGCCAGGCCAGGTTCTCTTCCACAGGGAGGTCTTCTTCTGTCATTAGACCCAGATACTTGTTCTGGGAAGCCTTCTGTTTGCTGGCCTCTTCACTCTGCTCAGGCTCTGACTCCCACTATACAGGCCACCCCCCCCCCATGTTCCTGCACAGTTGCTCTGCTCATCTGACTTGATCTCTAACATTCCATCCCAGGGCACCGCAGCCCTTCTACCTGGAAGCCTACCCCTCCTGCTTCAGCTTCCACAACTTGCCCTGAGCAGGTTCCTTCAGCCCCCACGTGGATGCCTGCCTTGCTTGGCCATATAAAATGGCCTTAAGGCCTGAATTATTTAGGAAGAAAAAGAAAGGGAGGCAGGAGAAAGGAAGGAGGAAGACATTCACCCAACTGTGACATTGGTGAGCAACTCAGAAATTACTCTGTGACCATGGCATGACACTCAACGTGTGTACGCATGTTCTTATTGCCTTTGATTTATTGGGAATTAATGTTTTCCCATATGGATTGGGTCAGTGTTTCAAGTCAAAACTCATTGGCATTGGGTTGATTCTGATTCATGGTGACAATACAAGGCACTGTAGAGCTGTCCAGAGACTTTCTAAGCTTGTCAATCTTTACTCTCAGATTGCCCTATTTTACTCCTAAAAGTATGGCTCATGTGTTTCAATCCCTGACTTTTCTATTAGCAGAGTAATCTACAAATGTTATTGGTATTGGTATTGGCATTGGCATTGGCATTGGCATTGGCATTGGTATTGGTATTGGTATTGGTATTGGTATTGGTATGTGCCGTCAATTTGCCTATGACTCATAGCGATCTTATGTAAAATAGCCCTAAACCCTGCTCTATCCTATGCCAATCTTATAGTCTCTGATACACCTACTACCTTTACCCAAGTCACTGAATCAATCCATCTCATTGAGGGTCTTCCACTCCTGTGCTGTCCCTCCACCCTCCCAAGCATCATGTCCCTCTCCAAGAACTGGTCCCTCTTTACAACATGTCCAAAGTATGTCAGACGATGCTTCAGAATCTGTGACTCCATGGAGCAGCCTGGTTTCACCCTCTCTAGAATGAACCTGTTGATTCTCTTAGCAGTCCATGGTATATTCAATACTTTTCTCTAACACCAAAGCTCAAAGACATCAATTTTCCTTCTATCATCCTAGTCATTGTCCGGCTCTCTGATGCATAGCAAGTGATTGCAAAGACCATGTCCTGTATCAGACTCACCTTCATCTCCAGACTGAACTCATTTCTCTTCAGTACTTTGGAGAAGTCTCTAACAACAGACTTTCCCAATGCAATACGTCTTTTAATTTCCTGGATGATGGTGCCAACAGTATTGATTGTGGAGCCAAAAAACTAAAGCTGTTAACAATCTCAATCTCTTCACCATCCATCCTGATGCTGCCAATAGGCCCAGTGGTGAGAATCTTTGTTTTCTTGATATTGAGCTTCAATCCATATTGAAGGCTGCACTCTTTGACCTTCTGCAGCAAGCTCTTCGGGTCCTCCTCAGTCTCAGTATGCAGGGTTGTGTCATCTGCATAACTCAGATTGTTGATGAGTCTTCCTCCAATCTTGATGCCACATTTCTCCTCATAGAGCCAAGCTTCCTAGATAATCTGTTCTGCATATAGATTGAAAAGGTATGGAGATAGGACATATTCTTGGTAGACACCCTTTCTAATTTTGAACCATGCAGTGTTCCCTTGCTCTGTTCCGATTACTGCCTCCTGGTCCAAATATAGATTTCATATAAGCATTATCAAGTGTTCTGGGATTCCCATTTTTCTGAGTTAGCCAGAGTTAGTTTTGATTCACACAGTCAAACACCTTTGCATAATCAATGAAACACAAATAGATATTCTTCTGGTACTCCCTGCTTTCAGCCAAGATCCATCTAACATTACCTACAATATCTCTAGTAACACAACCCCTTCTAAACCCAGCCTGCACTTCTGGAAGTTCTCTGTTGATGTGTAGTTCCAGTCATTTTTGAATAATCTTCAACAGAATCTTGCTTGCATGTGATATTAATTATATTGTTCGATAATTTCCACACTCAGTCTGATCACCTTTCTTTGGAATGGGAACAAATATAGATTTCTTCCAGTCAATTGGCCAAGTGGTTGTCCTCCAGATTTCTTGGCACAACTTGGTGAGCACTTCTAGGACAGCATCTCTTAGTTGAATTATGTCAATTGCTATACCGTCAATTCCTAGGGCCTTACTTTTTGCCAATTCTTTCAAAGCAGCTTAAACTTCCCCTTCATTACCACAGGCTCTTGCTCATATGTTGTTTCATGAAATTCTTCTGTGTCTGCCTATTCCTTTTGTTACAATGACTCTGTCTACTCTTTCCATCTTCTTTTAATACTTCCTGGATTATTTAATATTCTGCCCAAAACATCCTTAAGCATTGCAACTCAAGGCTTGAATTTGTTCTTCAGTTCCTTGAGCTTAAGAAATGCTGAGCAAGTTCACCCCCTTTTATTTTCTCTTTGCACATTTCATTATAATACTTTATTATGTCTTCCCATGCTGCCTTTTGAAATCTTATGTGACATTCCATCTGCAAATACTAGACCTAAAAAAAGCAGGATCAAACCCCTTTCCTCTTCTTTATTTGTGGGGAGGATACTCAGTTCTTATTTTCAATGATTATATATATATATATATATATATATATATTTAACTTCTGAGGACAAGTTGAAAACTTGGAAATACGTCTCCTGTATATATATCGTCTTTGTTGCTGTTCTTGTTGCGGGTTTTTAATTGTGGGGTAACTAAGAAAAGAGGGGATAAATAATGAAAACTGAATTGGAAGTGAAGATGAAGGAAAGAACTGTTTAAACAAAATATATGATTAGCCATTATTTGTACAACAACCTTTCAGAGTAACAAGTGCATATCAAAGTAAACTGGGGGAGGCTTTGGGGTGAGAATGGAGGAAATTATGCAACAATGAATAAATTTTGTTAAAGTGAAATGGGGGAAGTAGGGAGGAAAATGTACAACCATGAAAGAATAAAAATACAACTTTTCTGTAAACTTTCATTAAAATAATAAACTCCTTTCTTCTATGATATTCAGCACTAATTACATTCTACACAAAACGAATATGAGCTTTCACCTTTGGTTCATAGTTGTGATTGTGATTGTGTGCCACTAAGTTGTTTCTGGCATGTAGCGACCCTATATAACAGCCCTATAGGGTTTGTAAGGCTAATCTGTATGGAAGCAGATTTCCTAGGCCTTTTCTTCCAAGGAGCCACTGGTGGATTTGATCTTCCAACCTTTCAGTTAACAACCAAATGCCACCAGGGTACTAACAAATATTTGGGCAATTATTGATTTTTTTTCTCTCTCTATTCCATCATGTCTTAGTTCAGGCTCTCCAACAGTCATTTATGCAAAAACATGTACTAATATTTTCTATCAACCATATTTCAGTTTCCCATACTGGGGTCACCTGCTCATTGCTATGAAGCTAGAAGCTATGTTGGCTTTTCAAATACCAACATGATGGACAGGTTTCAGATGAACTTTTCAACTGAAGGAGACTATGAAAAAAGGGTTTTTGCAATCTACTGGAAACTATCCAATGAAAAGTCTATAGATCACAGAATGTTACATAAGCAGCAGGCCAGCAAAAGACAAGGGAAATGCTCAAGGAGATAAACTGACACAGTTTTTGCAAAAATGGACTCAAATATACCAACAACCATGAAGATGGTTTAGAACCAGGCAACACTTCATTATGTTATCCATGGATCACCATGAGTTGAAGCAACTCTGACATGGAATAACAACCACAACAAAGCATTTACTGTGTAACAGAGACTGAACTACTGTTGTTGGTAGGTGGAGTTGAGTTGACTGCCACTAGTGATCTTATAAACAATTAATTTTTGCCCTGCCCTACCTTATTCCAGCTTTATCATCTTGAACCTATTGATTCAGTCATTGTGTCAATCCATTTTTTTAAGGTCTTCCTCTCACTTAGAGTGAATTAGGATGATTGTTTACAGTCCAGCAGATCACACTTGAAAGCAGCAGTCAAGAATTCAAACAGAAAAAAAATAAAAAAAGAATTCAAACAGCTATTTTATTCTCTCCTGGTTGTATTATTCACAACAGCAAAGAGATGGAAACAACCCAAGTGCCCATCAACAAATATTACGCAGCTTTGAAAAACAATGAACATGTGAAACATTGCACAATATGGGGGATCCTAGAGGACATTATAATGAGTGAAATATCTCAGTCACAAAAAGACAAACAATGCATAACACTGCTAATATAAAATAGGATAGACATGGGGGGATGAGAAAAGAATGGTTAGATAATGAACACTGTATTAGAATAGATGAGGGGAAGAACTGTCCATGAAGAATGTATGATTAGGCATTATATATGACAACAATGTGGAACAAAAGGTGCATTGTGGGGTGTGTTGGAGGATGAGGTAGGGAGGAGGGGAAAATATTCAACAATGAAAACAAAAAACAATAAATATTATATTTAAAAACTAATTCAGACAGCGTATTGCATTGGATAAATCTGCTGCAAAAGACTGCTTCAAAGTGCCAAAGAGCAAGGACATTACTTTCTTTAAGAATCTAAGCCCTGGTCTTTTCAAACATGTCATGTGTGTATGAAGGCAGCTCTGTTGACCTAGTGGTAAATAGTTGTGCTGCAATCCCAAAGGCATAAGGTTCAAATTCACCAGCAGTTCCACAGGAGAAGAATGGGCAATCTCCTCCCTTGTCTCTGAAAACCCACTGGAGGGTCAGCTATGGGTCTCTTCTGACTCAGCGATACACAACAACAACATGTATGTATGAAAGTGAGACAATGAATCAAGGAAGGACAAAGAATTGATGCCTCTGAATTGTGGTGCTGGGGAAGACTATTGAATATGCCATGAACTGCCAAGAGAACAAACAAATCTATTTCGAAGAAAGTGTAACCAGAGGCTCCTTAGAAATGGTGATATTTTGTCTCACGTACTTTGAGCATGTTATCAGGAGAGGTCAATGCCTGGAGAAAGACATTATGCTTGGTACAGTAGAGCAAAAAAAGAATGACTCTCAACAAAGTGGATTTTTTTTCTATAATTATATTTTATTAATTTTCATAAACATTTACAGAGATTTTGG
>NW_006399970.1:4504430-4511422 GCF_000299155.1 Elephantulus edwardii
GGGATTGCATTAAATGTGTAAATTGCTTTTGGTAGTATTGCCATTTTCACAACATTGAGTCTTCCTATCCATGAGCAAGGGATATTCTTCCACTTTTCAATATCTCTTTTTGTTTCTTGTGGTAATGTTTTGTAATTTTCTTGGAAAAGGTCCTTTGTACTTCTGGTTAAATTTATTCCCAAGTATTTAATCAACAAAGTGGATTTGGTAGCTGCTATAATGAGCTGAAATACTGCAAGGATTGAATATGAGGATGGCACAGATTGTGAGAATCAGGCAGTGTCTTGTTAGATACAGGGTTAATACAAACAGAAATCAATGCAACAACACCTAGCAACAAGTAGATACTATTGTTGTTGTTTGTTGTTTTTAGGTGTCATTGGCTCAGTTTTGGCTATTAGTAACCTCAAGTACAACAAAACAAACTGGTTGGTGTCTGACCCTGTGCCAGGCTCCTCATCTCTGTTGTACTTAATCCCGTTGTTGCAGTCAGCACCTCAATCCATGTCAGGAAGGGTCCTGGTCTCCTTCACTCCCGTTCTACTAGCCGGGGTTACTGACTTAAAATGTTGGTCTCTGCCAAATATCAGTCTACTGTGGGAAGCAGACAACACTCTGAGGTCACAGGTCTGTGAGTGTGTGCCCATGACAAGTCAAGGTATGTTCCTCAGAGAAAAGATGCCGGAGGGGAATCTGGAACAGGGAAGGATTAACCAGGTAGAGAAGAGCTGCAATGCAAACAAAGGTAGTGGTGTATGCAGGAGTGAGACAGGTAGTAAATTTCAGGAACTAACTCGGTGTAGCTGGTGCCAGGGCCAGAGGCAAAGACAAGGACAGAAAGACAGGTGAAGGCTGGTCCAGGTTGGACACCACGCCAGCAGGGCTGGGTTTGATGGTAAAACAAGCAACTCTTGCACCAATTTCTTAGGTTCGAATCTTACCTGTGATACTTAATCTGACATTAAACAAGTTAATGTTCTGTGTCTCAATTGCTGTAAAACTGAAAATTATACTAATACTTAGCACATGTTGTTGTCAGATGCTGTCATCTCTGTTCCAACTTATATCAACCATGCATTTTTTTCCATGCACTCTGTAAGATTGAATTTAATCATTAAACAAATCCTATAAGGCTCATTTCTTATGTCATAAGATTGATACAAAGATCAAATTTGTTCTTAACATAGTCTACAAAAAAATATACACATAACATATAATAAGCATGTAACATATAGTAAGGGAGCTCTGGTTGGCCAGTGGCAAGAAGCTGCACAGTTTAAATCCACCAGCTTCTCCACAGGCGAAAGATGGGCAACAACATTAGGTTAGATCTTATTTTATTTCCCATTGTTGTTGCTGTTGTTGTTGTGTACTGTATAGCCAGAACCAACCCATAGCTGACCAGCCAGTGGGTTTTCAGAAGCAGTTAATCACACAGAAGGAGATAGTCTATCCTTGACCTGTGCAGCAGCCGGTAGTCTCAAACTGTGTGTCTTTGGGATTAAGTGCAGCTGCTTGCCACTAGGCCATCAGAGCTCCCATAGGCAAGTCAAAATTAATGTGTGGCAATGGCAAAGCAGAAACATCAAAAATATACTATTAGTAAATTAAAAGAGAAAATAATGTAAAAAATATATATATTTGGGCACTTCAAAAGAAATTCTAAAGTTGTTTTCTTCAGAAAAATAAGAACTTTTGTTAGCTTTCTGTAAATACCATTTATTGGCTTAGTACTCTTTTTCTTTAGACACAGAAGGAAGTGGTGTGTCCCATAATCTTTTTGTTGTTTTCAGTTCTAAAGGTCCCAGTCTTTCCTGATGATATTGGGAATGCCTCTCTTCTTTTCTATTGGTTTTTCATTTGTTGTGATCTTAGGAGTGCCATTGTGTGCACTAAATGAGGTCCAGAGAAATAGAAATCGCCATGATTTTCCTGATCAATTTAGCTACAACCAAGATCTACCCTCCCAAAGAGAAGACATCTTCACGCTGATCTGAGTTTGGAATAGAAATGGACTCCATCTGACTTTGCTAGAGGAACGCTGACCAATGTCCGTGCCAGCACATGCAGAGTAATAGGAGATTTCCTGTTGTTTCGCTCATTTATTCCAAATTACTTTCCTGAGACACTGAAATAAACACCACAAATTACGTCGTTTTTCCTCTAGTGTCTCTAAAGCAATTCTACACCCTGAATGTGCTGGATAAAGGTTAGAAGGTGAGATGGGAGTTCCTGAAACCAATCTAAAAGTTGATTTGAAATAGGAGTTAGAGTCTTCCAACAGTAATCTTGGAGGCCTCTGCTGTTGGAACTTTGAGGCTGTTCTCCTTCTCCAATAATTGTCCAGAGCCAAAGAAATCACAAATGGAAGATTACAAATGTAGCAAAGCCTAGATTTTATTCCTTAACAAAATGTACCACAGATTCAGGTAAAATTATTGCCAACTATAGAACGAAAAAAATACTAGGACTTATCAGGACTTTTTTCACACGTCTTAAAGCTGTGTTGCTAACGCAACGGCACTGGTCCTCTGGGAGAAACCTGAGAAATCTCCTCTTATGCAATTTGTAGCCTTCAAAAGCTCACTGGAAAATGTGCTCTGCCTCGGCTCTGGCTCAACACAAATTAGTTGAGTTGAGAGACACATTAGACTTAAATGTCAATATCTGATTTTTGTTTTAAGGCTCTGGCATAGTGGCAAGATCCTGCACTGCAATCCCAATGTCATGTGTTTTGAATCTACCAGCTTCTCATTGGGAAAAAGATGGACAATCTCCTCCCATGTGATTAACTGCCTCTGAAAACCTGCTAGAAGGTTAGCTATGGGCTGGTTAAATGAGATAACTCATTTAATGGTTATCTCATTATTTGACTTTCTTTCTTTCTTCCTTTCTTTCTTCCTTTCTTTCTTTCTTTCTTTCTTTCTTTCTTTCTTTCTTTCTTTCTTTCTTTCTTTCTTTCTTTCTTTCTTTCTTTCTTTCGAGTAGTAAAAAAAAAATCTATTATTTTGCACTTTAATGAGGTACACCTGACAGTAATAAACACCAAAATACTAGACAAGAGCTACATTGGCTATGATGGTTAAGGTTATGTGTCAGCTTTTTAGGGCCATGATTCTCAGTGGTCTGACTGTTTTTGTAATTGGGGTGCTCATCCTCAAGTCTGACACAACACTGATATTCACATACTAACCTGGCCTTTGGAGACTAACCATGTTGATAAGTGGAAAGTTAGTGTAAAGTCTTGTCTTGAGCTTTATAAAGCTCTCAAAAGTTGTTCAAAGCATTCATTGTTAAACAGCTTGGATAATTTACAATTCTGTAACTTACATATAGGGATAATATGATATAATATAATACCCTAGTAGGAGGGACAAGTCCTTGGAGAGGGACATCATGCTTGGGAGGGTGCAGGGACAGTGCAAGAGGGGAAAACCCTCTATGAGGTGAATTGATTTGGTGACTGGGGTAATCGGGATGGGTGTGTCAGAGGCAATGCAATTGGCACAGGATAGAGCAGGGTTTAGGGCTGTTGTACATAGGGTCACTATGAGTCACAAGCGACTCAAAGGCACATAACAACCACAACAGTAGCCCAGTGGTAAGAAGCTGTGCTGCAATTCCAAAGGCAATTGGTAGTCTAGTGGGTAGGAGGAAATGAAATGCATAAATATTGACATACTAGGAACTGGCAAGTTGAAAAGCATTGGCATGGTACATTTTCAATCAATCATATGTGATGTACTTTGTTGGCAATGAAAAGGTGAGGAACAATGAGGTTGCATTTATAGTTAAAAATACCATTTCTAGATCCATCCTGAAATGCAATGTTGTGATTGACAGGATAATATCCACACACAAACAAGGAAGACTTCTTAATACTACTATTATTCAAATATATAAACTAACAATCAGAGTCAAAGAGGAGGAAATAGATTATTTATAACAACTTTTGCAGTTGGAAATTGCAACTAAGATGCATTAATAATGTATGGATGGAAGGCAAAAGTTGGGAACAGAAAAGAAGGATCAGTAGTCAGAAAACATGGACTTGATGACAGAAATGAGGCTGGAGATAGAATGATAAAATTTTGTACAATTAGTGATTTATTCATTGCAAATACTTTTTATGAGAACACAAATGATGACTATACACATGGACTTCATCTCATGGTCTAAACAGAAATCAGATTGATTACTTTTATGCGAAGAATCACTGGCAAAGCTCAATATCAACTGGGAAAACTAGGCCAGGGTGCTGATTGAGGAAGAGATCATCACATATGCAAGTTTGAACTTAAGCTAAAGAAAATGAAATCAAATCCACAAGAACCAAAGTTTGATCAGGGATGAGTGCCTTTCTATTTATATGTGGGACAGATCATTCAGGAGGCTGGGATTTAGGAGGAGGAATGTGGCATTAGGATTGGAGGAAGACACTTCAAGAACCTGCATAATGCAGATGATACAACCGTGCTTGTCAAAACTGAGGAGGACCTAAGGCATTTGTTGCAGAAGGTCAAGGACTGCAGTCTTCAATATGAATTGAAGCTTTAAAAAAAAAGTTTCCCACCACTGAGCCAATTGACAACACCATGAGAGATGGAGAAAAGATTGAGGCTATTAACAATTTCTGCTTGCTTGGATCCACAATCAACACTCTTGGCACAAGAAATCATGAAATCAAAATACAAATGTCATTAGGAAAATCTGCTGTCAGATTTTCAGCTCCAGAGTGCTGAAGAGCAACAATGTTAGTCTAGAGACTAAGGTGTGTCTGAGCCAAGTCAGTCTTCACAATAACTTGCTGTACATTAGAGAGCTGGACAATAATTGAGGATAGAAGAAGACAGATGAAGCATCAATACCTTTGAATTATAGTGCTGGAGAAAAGTACTGGACATACAGTGGACTGCCAAGAGGATTAACAAGTCTGTCTTAAAGATAGTGAAACCAAGCTTCTCCTCTGATGCATGAATTTTGAAGCTCCACCTCACACACTCTGGTCATGTTGCCAGGAGGGGCCTGTTCTTAGAGAAGGACATCATGCTTGTAAGGGTGGAAGAACAGCATAGGAAAAGAAGACCCTGGATCAGATGGATTGACATATTGAGATAATGGGGGTAGTAAGTGTATTAGAGACAATGAGACTGGCATAGGTTAAGGCAGGGTTCAAAGTTATTGTACATAGGGTCGCTATGAGTCGCAGGTGACTCAATAGCACCTAACAATGACATGCATAGGGTCGCTATGAGTCACAGGTGACTCAATAGCACCTAACAGTAACAACTTTAGAAAGATAACTCTAATCAATAACTTCACTAGTACAAGCCCAGTCGTTGCTAGGTGCCATCGAGTCAACTATTACTCATAGTGACCTTATGAACGACAAGTCGGAACCTTGATCTACCCTGCCCCATGCTTGAGCCCATTATTATAGTCATTGTGCCAATTCACCTTGTTGAGGGTCTTCCTGTCTTTTTTCAGATCCTCACCTTTCCCCCAGGGATGTTCATTTCCAAGGACCGGCCCCTGCTGACCACATGCCTAAAATAAGTGAGATGAACTTTCACAAGCACAGTTGTTAGGTGCTGTCAAGTCTTGTATGCGTAACAGCGACCCGGATGAACAGCCATTCTGAAACTTGCACTATCCTGTGCTGTCCTCATCATCTCTAGAGCCCATTGCTGAAGTCATATTGTCATTCTATCTCATTTGGGGTCTTCTTCTTTGCTGACCCTCCATCTTTCCAACCATGATGTCCCTTTCCAAGCAATATCCTTGCCTAGCTACATGTCCAAAGTATGAAAGATGAAGCTTGGTCATCCTTGCCTCCAGTGAATACTCTCCCACCTCCTTTCCAGGACCTATCTGTTTGGTTTTGGGGCAGTCTGTGGGTTATAAAGCACCATAACTCAAAGGTATCAGTTCTTCTTCTGTCATCCTTATTCATTGTCCAGCCCTCTAAGGCAGAGCAGATGATTGAGGAGACCAAGGCCTGGATCAGGCACACCTTAATCCTCAAACTAACATCAGTGCTCTCCAGTATTTTGGAGATGTCCCTGACTGCAGGCTTGCCCAGTGCAATATGTCTCCTAATTTCCTGAACGCTGGTACAAAGGGTGTTGACTGTTGATCCAAATCTACAGTAGTATTTCCCCATTTCAGTTATCTATGTGAACACCTGGACTGAGACTGAAAAAAGACAATGATTTGTAGTTGTTAGATGTTGTGGAGTTGTGCATGGGAACCCAAAACTACGTGACCCTGCACTGTCCTCATAATCTCTGCTATGCTTCTACTCATTGTTGGAGCAAAATAAGCACCTAAATAGCAAAATGGTATGTTTTCTTAGTACCCACAGATAAGACACAAGGCTGCACCTGGTGAAGGCAAAACTCATAAAAAGTGACTGTGTGAGGGGCTAAGACAGTGTTCTGCAAGCCCATTGCTCCTGCTGCCCTCCAGCCTTAGAGGGTTTACAAGAACGGACAGATTGCTCACCATTCAAACAATCTTCTTTCCACAAATCTACCGTCTCTTGGGTGATTAGAAACAAAGTAAAGGCTTAAAGTTAACACTCCTTTGTGACATGCCAATCTACCAGCAGCTCCTTAGGAGAAGATAAGCAATCTCCTGTGATGGGCAGCCTTGGAAGCCCGCTGGAAGGACAGTTACGAGTCAGCTCTGACTTGACAGCAATGAGGGAGTGCGTGTGACATGCCAGGGTGGTTCAAACAGTCTGTGACTGAGTGCCAACCGGAGGCTTGGTGGTTTGAACACACCCAACAGTGCCACAGAGGAAAGGCCTGGTAAGAGGGATTTGTGCCAATTACAGTCAAGAAAACCTTATAGATGAGGGTTCGTTCTGTAGCACATGGGGTCATGACGAACCAGCATTAACACCACAGCCATGGATTTCACTTCCTTTTTGTGGTAAGGCTCAGGGCCAGCCACACTCAGTACTACACCTAGTACTACAAGAGCATTTT
>NW_006399970.1:4512285-4513443 GCF_000299155.1 Elephantulus edwardii
AACCAGGATGCTTCTAGGAGGCAAGGATTCTGGAGTGTCGTTTGACATACTTTGGACATGTTGCAAGGAGTGACCAGTCCTTGGAGAGGGACGTCTTGCTTGGGACGGTGGAGGGATAGCACAAAAGAGGAAGACCCTTGATGAGATGGATTGATTCAGTGACTGGGGTAATGGAGGTAGGTGTGTCAGAGAGAGTGAGACTGGCACAGAATAGAGCAGGGCTTAGGGCTGTTGGACATAGGGTCACAGGAGACTCGACGGCACATAACAACAACCTGCTCCAGGAGAAAACACATGAGCAAGAATACAGTTGGGTCAAAATTTCTTCTCTTCCATTTTGGCTCAAATGCAGCCCAGCTGACCCATTATCATCTGTATTACCTGCTGGCTCACTGAAGATTTTGTGGGTTCACTCTCTGGCTGTTGGCATGAATCAAGGACTTTTCTGATGACCAGGATCACTGCATGGCTTCTTCCTTGCTCTTCTGAAACCTGAGAAGAGCATTTTGATGGTACTTGTTGTAATCTTTACCCAGACTTCCTCCACCCCATTACCACACCTCTCTGTTACTTTAACTAAATATGCCCTTTGAGCCAACCTCACCCAACTGGTTCTCTGAGTTTGTAACAATGACCTTCCAGAAATATGTGAGCTCACTCTGGCATGAATCTCACTGTGTTGCTTGGCCATCTCTGGCAGCAAGGACTTCGGATGCCGAGGTAACCTATCTTCTCTGAGATAGTATCAGCGGCACCTGACATGGAATCCCACTTGGAGTGGAACTGCCCCTGAGTTCCTGAGAATTTTCCATGAAGACTGTCAGCTAGTGCTGTGTTTTCTGATAAACTTTTAAAAAATATATTTCTTATCATGAAATGAAATTGCTAAACATATGTACAGGTGACACTATGGGTTTATTATTGAACTGCTAACCAAAGTGGCAGTCTGTAACTCCAACCCCCTAACTGCTCCACAGAAGAAAAATAAAGCAGCATGCTTCTCTAAAGAGGTAAAGCTTCTCAACCCATTCGATTGTGACTGGACATCTAGGCTGTTTCCATGTTCTTGCGATGGTGAATAATCCTACTATGAACACTGTGTACAAGTCTCAGTTCTCATTTTCTTAGGGTATATTCCAAGTAGTGGAATAGCTGTGT
>NW_006399970.1:4514243-4535986 GCF_000299155.1 Elephantulus edwardii
ACCCTACTCTCTATCCACATTGGGTAGCTAACCATGAACGCATTTGACACATCAGTAATAATAAACTATTTTTAAAAAATCAATGCGTCAATTCTGTTCTGTCCGACTTGATGGCTGTTGGTTTGATTTTGGTGCAGCAGTATATTTGTCTTCTTATTGTTGTGTATCATTGAGTTACAAGTGGTCCTTAGCTGACCCATCAGCGGGTTTTCAGAGACAGTATATGACACAAGAGGAGACTGCACATCTTTGTCTCGCAGAGCAGCTGGAGGATTCAAACCATGTGTTCTTGGGTTGGGAGTACAATTCCTTAGCTCTGCCGGCCTAGGTAAAAGCTGCTTTTGCAATCCCAAAGACTCATGGTTCAAATCCACCAGCTGTTCCACAGAAGAAGGATCACCTTTCTTGGGAATGGGAAAGTCTCTAGAAATTACCAAACATCCCCGAGGGTGAGATCACCTCTACAGAGAAGTGCTGAATTGGGTACACCCCGAGGCAAAGGAAGGTGAAAGTTGTCCTGGAGTGATGGTTAGTGTTCTCAGAGGGTTGTAGCCTCCTGGTGGGCTGGGGGATCTCCGAAAACTCTTCAAGAGGAACAGACCCTCTGAGCATCATTGCTTCTCCCTACATGCAAATATAAGCAGGAAGGTTCAAAACTCCAAACAGTCCTTGGAAGGTGGTTGCCTTGGTGCCTGCAGAAGATGATCTGTTTACATGGTATGTGAGCGGGGTGGGAAAAGGGATTCCTCCAGTGGCCCCTAGTACCATGATTGGTCTCCCTCTGGAGTTTCAACCTTCCTGTGGGGAACTGCTTCCTCTGGGAAACAGTCATTTACCTCACTTCCATCTCTATTTTGTTCATTTGACACCAAGTGTGAAGGATTAAAGAACAATCTTGCCACATGGGGCTTTTGGAACATACGGAGCATGTGAGAAGGGCCCCAAGACTGTGCTAGCCCCTTGTCATCTATCAAAAGGTGGGCTATTGTTGGAGATTGCCCTCATATCTGGCCTCAATTTAGCATGATGCCATCATCTACAGTGTTACACTCGTGTCGAATTTTTATGTGTGTTTAAAAGCATACATTTACTGACTATACACACTGAAAATACATACCTTCTACAAACCTAGGGAGGTCTCCACGTCAGTTTGAAGGCCACGGTGAACCTGATCCAAGCCATCTTCCTTTCGGTTGCTTCCTATACAGATGGAAGTTGGACAATGAATAAGGATGATTGAATAAAAAGCTATGCCTTTGAATTGTGGTATTTGAAAACAGTGCTGAATATCCCATGGATTGTCAAAAGAACAAACAAATCAATCTTGGAGAAAGTGAACCCAGAGGGCTCCCTAGAGACAGGGAGGGTGAAACTTTGTGTCACGCACTTTGGGCATGTTAGCAGTAGCAGCCAGACGCTGGAGAAGGACATCATGCTGCAAAAGGCAGAGGGTCAGAGAAAGAGAGGAAAGTCCTCAACAAGACATATAGACACAGTGACTGGACAATGGGCTCAAGCATTTGAGTATCATGAAGACGGTACCAGATAGTGCAAGATTCATTCAGAGTCAACTCCACAGACCTAACACAACAATGACAGACAACTCTCAAGGCACAGTCTGTACTGGATGAGTTGTGTCTCTAGTGAACGAGACCATGTGCCTTCAGCTGTTCGAATCCACCAGTAGGTCCATGAAAGAAGAGCAGTCTCCGTTCATTGGGATTTACAGTCTCAAAAACCTGGCGGAGGTTTGCTGTGAGTTGGAACTGACTAGTCAGTTGAGTTGAATTTGATCTTGAGATTTCCTTCCTTTTTAATATATTAAGAGCCTAAACAAGAAAAATGGCCTAGGTGTTGGTGACTTCTAATGTACCCTGCTGTCATCATCAGAGGGCACAAAAAGGCCTTTAGGGGGCATGGTCTCCAGGGCCTAGAAAGCCCTGTGCCCTCAACTTGTCCTCCACCCTTTGTTTGGTGCTGAAAATTCCCCCAAAAGAAGAAAAGCCAGGACAATTCTTTAAATATTCCAAGGTTATTATTTAAAAATCTTTTGGGAGTGGTGTTGTGGTGTTGTTATGTGCCATTAAGTCAACTCTGATTCATAGCAACAGCTCTGAACCCTGCTCTATCCTGAGCCAAACTCTGATACACCTATCCCCATTATCTCAGTCATTGAATCAATCCGTCTCATCTAGGGTCTTCCTCTCTTGTGCTGTCCCCTCACTCTTCCAAGCATAACGTCCCTCTCCAAGGACTGGTCTTTCCTTGCAACATGCCCAAAGTATGTCACACAGAGCTTCAAAATCTTTGCCTCCAAGGAGCAGCCTGGTTTCACTCTCTCCAGGACAGATCTGTTTGTAGTGAGTGACATAACAGGCTCTTAACCAAAAGGTTGGCAGTTTTAATCTGTCAGCCACTTTGAGGAAGAAAGATGAAGTGGTTTAATCCCGTTAAGATCAACAGCCTCTGAACCCTGATGGAGGGACACTGTAAATTGTGTTCAGTTTTGCTACAACCTTGAGTCTCCTAAGTAGATTGTAGGTGGAGCAAATAGTCAAGCACTTGGTCACTGACCTAAAAGTGAGCTGTTCAAGTCACCTGGTTATAAACAGAAGAAAAGCTACAATCTGCCTTTGTAAGATCACATCTGTTAATAGCTCTGTAGATCACACAACTCTATTCTGAAACATACAGGGTCCTCAGCTGACCTAATGGGAAATTATTTGCTTTTTATTTTCTTTTTAATGTGTATGCCAAAAGTAATCAAATTATCCAGTTTAAATACATGTATTGGGATGGAGAGATATGTGTTGTGTTGGGGGACAGGGTAGAGACAATTATTCATATTAGGTGCACTTGGGTGGCACAGCTGTCACCCTCCAGCACGCACAGGATCATGTTACTAGAGTGAAGTGTGAGAAACTCATCAAAAATGCATTGGCCCTTGATGGCTGGAAGCCCTGCTGTGGGCACCCTCTCCCTCTCCCTGAAGGGCATCTTTTATCTGAGGAAGTCCTCTCTTGGTGCCAGAAGAGATTGCATCGAAACATACTGGATATATTTGCAAGGCAAAAATAAAAATCTCTCTGGCTCAGAGAGTGGAGGAAATGGGGTGCCCCCAGCCTCCTACCGCCTCGAAATACCTTTTGAACAGAGAAAGTGGTCATTGCAGCTTGGACCCCTTCCAGCACAGCGAGGCCAAAAGAGTGCTTGGAGGCCCAGTGTTCATTAAGGAAATAAAACCCCTCGGGGAGCAGCACCCAGAACCCAGCTGCCCCCCAGACTCAGCCTTGCAGGTGCAAACTGCAATTAGAGCAGCCAGGCTTCCAGAAGCCTTTCATACAGAACAACAGCCCCAGCCTGAAGCAGGAAGGGCCCGGAAGGATTGCCGACTAGACTCAGGGAAAACAAAGGTTGTCCAAATAAAAGACTCTCATGTGGGTCGAACCTGAAACCCCAGCCTCTTTTGCAAAACCTACTATGAGGCTTAGGCAACATGCAATTTGTGGAAAATCAGTCACTGGCCACAAGAAGGCAAACCAAACACTTCCCAGGCCGTCTGCTTTCTCCAGAGGTTCTCTGGGGAGTTTTCTTTTGCAAACCTAGGAGGACCAGCCTAACGCTAATGAATGGCCTTATCTCATTAGTTGTTTCCACAGCTGATAGCAGTTTCCTCTAAAGTGATGAGCTTTTATTTTTAAATTTTTTCTTGTTGGTTTTTTTACAAAGTTTACATACATTTTATTTCACTCTATTCTTCATTTATATTGAATTATTTATAGTGCAATATAAATTATATTGTATTTCTGTTTATAATATTCTTTATATTTCATACAATCATTCTCATGCATGTTTTATAAAACTAATCACCTTTGAGCTTTGGCCATCAATACCCTGTCTTTTTGCCTGGATCTTTCCCATTTCCTTCCCTGCCTCCCTCTATCCACCAAACTTGCAACCCAATGGTTTCACCCATACCCACCCGTACCCCCTTTGTTCCCACCCCTTTCCCCCCTTGGGTTCTCATACATGTTTTCCTAATTATTTTTACAATAATGGTCTTAAGCAGTATTTGTGATGTGCTTTTGAAAGTCACAGAGGCAAGCCACCAGTAGCTCTTTGTCATTAATATCCCATTAAGAGTAAAATGAAAGCACTGGGGGCCCCTATTTTTAGCAAAGATATGTGTAATTTGATGCGTTTGTCAACACTCTCTTCTTAGAAAAGTATGGAAGCCACATATTCATTTTCAGCACTCACTATCCTCATGTCCCAGGTTCTTTTTAGTGACATTTTAAGGAAAAAGCTATGAAAACGATTGAGAGCCCCAGACGATGTTCTTTGTTTCCTCTATACTCAAGGTAGCTTGTTTCATAGTCAAGGATGAAGACTAGGGGAAGAAAGATTTTTTTGCAAATCCTTTCATCTCTTTCCAGGTCTTCTGCCACGACAACCATCTCTTTGGGGCTATTGTCTCAAAAAAAAAAAATATATATATACATACATACACACATATATATACATATATGTTATTGTTGACATTGCCATCTAATCACCTGTGACTCATAGCAACCCTATGTACCTTAGCTTTGATCGCTGCCCTATTCTGAGCCAATCTCATCATCTTTGACAGACCTAATCTCATTTCTCCAGTCAATCCACCTCATCCAGGGTCTTCCAGTCCTGTGCTGTCCCTCCACCCTTCCAAGCATTATGTCCCTCTTCAAGGATTTAGCTAACCTCTTGGCATATGCCCAAAGAATGTGAGACAGAGCTACAAAATCCTAGCATCCAGGAAGCAGCCTGGTTTCACCCTCTCCAAGACAGACCTGTTTGCTCTCCTGGCAGTCCATGGTATGTTCAACACTCCTCGAGGGCATCAACCCTTCATCTATCATCTTTAGTTATTGTCCAGTTCTTTAATGCATAGCATGTAATTAATTACAAAGGCCATGGCCTGGACCAGGTGCACCTTAGTCTCCAGACTGACATCCTTGCTCTTCAGTACTCTAGAGAGGTCCCTGACAGTAGACTTTCCCAGTATAATTAATCTTTGGATTTTCTAACTGCTGGTGCCAAGAGTGTTGATGGTGGCACCAAGCAGCTGAATTTATCAACAATCTCAATCTCTTTTCCATCCATCATGAAGTTGTCAGTTGGCCCAGTGGTGAGAATCTCTGTTTTCTTGATGTTGAGTTTCAATCCATATTGAAAACTACAATCCTTGACCTGCAGCAAAAGCCACTTGAAATAAAGACATTGCCGTTGTTGTGATTGGGTGCCATCAACTCAACTATGACTCAACAAAACAGTGAACAAGAAGTCTGGAAGTTGCCCTAACTTCTTCCAGCTTCACAACATCCAATATGCAAGATCTCATTGCTACAGTCACTGTATCGATCCATCTTGTTGAAGTTCTTCCTCTCTTTCTCTGATTCTCCACATTTTCTAGCATGATGTCTTTTTTCCAAAGATGAATCCTTCCTCATAACATGCTAAAAATATGTGAGATGCAGTTTCCCCATCTTTGCCCATAAGGAGCACCTTGACTGCACTTCGTCAAAGACAGACTTGTTTGTTCTTCTGGCAAACCATGGTATATTCAGTATTCTTCTCCAACACCAGAATTCAAAGGCATCCTTTCAACTTCTGCATGTGCATTGTCCAACTATCAGATTCATAGGAAGTAACTGAAGGACTATGACTTGAATCAAGCACCTCTTAGTCTTTAATATGACATCTTTGCTCCTTAGCACTTTGGCGAGGTTTTTGACAGCACATTTTCCAAATGTGATATATCTTTTGATTATTTTTGTGTGTGTGTCTGCTGTTACCCTGGGTGTTAATTATGCATCTGAATAAAATTAAATCATTGACAATTCCCATCTTTTATCTATCATAATATTGCCTCTTGGCCCAGAGGTGAAGATTTTTGTCTTCTTAATGTTGAAATGTAATCCAAATTGAATGTTGTAATCTTTGATCTTTTGCAGCAAGTCTTTCTCATTTTCTGCAAGCAAGGTTGTGTTACCTGCATAACATAGGACAGGTAGTTGATGAGTCTTTCTCCAATCCTGATGCCACATCCTTCTTCATATAGCCCCACTTCTTGAATTACTTGGTCAGCGTACAGATTGAAGAGATACAGAGAAAGGATACTACCCTGGTGCCCTCGCTCCTCAATTTCTCACCAGTTGGTAGGCAAGCAGTGTTCTTTCCTTTCCCCCTACCTATGCCAAGGCCAGATCAAGGTCATTGCAGATGTAATGAATTAGTTAAGATGAGGTCATGAGTCAAATCAATATGACTAGAGATAGATAATAGATACACGGATAGACAGACAGATGGATGGATGGTTTGGTTGGATAGATAGATGATAGATAGATAGATAGATAGATAGATAGATAGATAGATAGATGATAGATAGTTAATAGATAGATAGATAGATAGGATAGATAGATGATAGATATAGATAGATACCATCATGTCATCTTCAAATCATGACAACCTTATGTACAACAGAATGAAATGCCTGATTTTATGAACAACAGATTCTATGAACAATCTTGACATCATCCTTATTATTATTATTATTATTACATTTATTCTTAATTGTGGACTCTTGTGATAACCATAATACCCTATCATACATCGCTTTTAAATTATTCTCTTCCTCATCTGCTTCAGTGCAGTATACACAATTTATCCAGTTTTTCTCAGTCTTACAACCATGATATCAGTCCCATTTTACAGCAGTGGCACCATGCAATATTTGCGTTGCAGTGGTGGGAGGGGTGCGGGGGAATTGTGTACCAGGGAGGGAAGGGGAGAAAAGCACAGCAATCAATGACTGGAAATCCAAAATCTCTGTAAATGTTCATTAAAATTCTTTTTAAGAAATATTAAAATAAAATATAAAAACAAATATAATTTACTCTTTCAGTACCTTGCCAGTACAAATTGAGTTTCCTGTCACAGAACCATTTTTGTATATGTACTACCTTCTCTGTGATTATTATAGGCAGCGGTAGTAACTTGAGGTACTACAACCATCGTGTCAGATTGAAGATTCCTCTTCAGGCAGTCCATTTTCTTTAACTAGTTTTCTTTTCAGCAATATCTATGGAGTTGGGCAGCTGGAGGGAGAAAGCATCTTGGATGATGAGTGTAAGACACACTTTGGAGGCTTGGGAGCTTTGGTTCTGGGCTGCCTGATCACTGAACTCACGACAAATGAAAAATTGGTTGGAAATGCCGGTGCCCTAGTAATGATGAAAGGTGGAATAAGGGTACAGAAGATACTGTGGACTATTCAGATATCACAGAGGTGCAAAGGATGAAAGCCGAAGATACCAATAGATAATAGGGCACTTGAAGTCCCTTAGTCATTCAAAGTCAGATCTAACTCATTGCTGACCCTCCCGTGGCATTCCAGAGGCAATTAATTGCATGGGAGGGGTTTGCCCTCCTTCTCCTGCAGAGCAGCTGACAGCCTCTAACCACATGCCTTTGGGATTGCAGTCCCGCTTCTTACCACTAGGCCACCAGAGCTCCATGATATCCTTGGTGTCATTTCCACAATATCATGTAGTCTTTGATCATTGACGTTAGTGCTTCAAACCTATTCTTAAGATATATAAATTCAGGTGTGATAGACTCAAAAATCATATTTTGGCTCTTGTGGACTTGTTTTAATTTTCTTAAAAATCAGAACAGTTGGAACTTCCACATGACTAATTGATGGTCTTGTCTATTCCATAGTCAGCACTGAGCCTTGTTTGCACTGCTGATAACTGAGCTTCTCCAATGACTGCTTCCACAGAATTAGTCTAATTCCTATGCAGTCCATCTGTTGAGGTCCATGTGTAACACCATTTGTGTGTGGTTTTGTCTTTTATTAAATTGTTTTGCTTACAAGTTCATGTACATTGTGGAGTTCTGGTGGCCTAGTGGCAAGAAGCTGCACTGCAATCCTGAAGGTGTGTAGTTCAAATCCACCAGATGCTCGCTGGAGAAGGAGGGGCAATCTCCTCCTGTACCAGTTGGATCTGATTAGACGGTACACACACAAAAAAAAAATAATATTTTTTTTTAAAAAACCACCTCATTTGCATTGTGTTTCACATTAATCTTCATTCATATTGTGTTTCATACAATCATTCTCATGGGTTATGTTTTCTAAAATTAATCACCATTGGACCTCAGTCATCATTGCGCTGTCTTTTCACCCAGATCCTTTCCATTTCCTTCCTCCCACTCCTTCCATCCACCAAAGAGTGCAACCCTGTGGTTTCACCCCTATGCATTTCCACCCCTCTGTTTCCACCCACCCCCCTTTGGGTTCCCATACATGGTTTTTTAAAAAGGTATTTGGAAGAATCTGTTCTGTAAAACAATGCATTGGAATTTAGTAAATAAACTAGTAAAATTTTAAAAAAGAGTAAAAAAGGTAATTGTTATGAATAAATTATTGAATGTACAAAATTTTTTTTAAAAAGCTAAATTGTTGAAGCAATAATTTAGTACAAAATTATTAATATAAACTAATATTCTTAGATTTAGATCATCCAGATATATGTCATCTTCCTTCAATTGTTTCTTTCCTTCCTCTTTGAAAAGGACTAATACTCTGTGCTACGTGGGAATGATGGAAATCTCCTCCCATGTGACTAACTGCCTCTGAAAATCCACCAGAGGGTCAGCTATGGGTCAGTTCCAACTTCACGGTACACAACAACAACAATACTATGTGACAGAAAGTGCTGGTAGCCTAGTATATAGGGAGTTATGCCGCTAACCCAAAGATAATACCTCTATAGGTGTTAGAATATATCAGATTCCACTGAAGAAAGACCAGTAATCTCCTTTCATGAAATTTACAGCCTCATAAATCCTACAGAGGACCAGCTATGAATCCATTTCAACTCAAAAATAATGACTTTGAGTTTTATCAGTGAGTAGTCCATGTGCAAGAATAAGCTTATAACACCTTCACTAACCATATTTTCTAAACTACAGATCTTGATCATGAGGCTAGATCTGTGCTTGTTTGCTTCTTAATCTAGGGGACAATACAAAGCTTGAAATTTCTACGGAGTAAATACAGGTATAAAATTGTTGTTGCCAGGTACTGTCAAATTAGCTACAACCCATAGCAATCTTATGAACAGCAGATTTTACCTTGCCCTGTTCTGTTTAATTCTCACCATTTCTAATATAGTTGAGCCCATTGTTAACATTCACTGTGTCAACCTGTCTCATTGAGAGTCTTCCTATCTTTTGATGACCCCCTAATTTACCAAGAACAATGTCTTTTACCCCTTTCAAGAACATGCCCAAAGTATGTGAGACAAAATTTCACTATCCTTGCCTCCAAGAAGCGTCCTGGCTGCACTTTTTATAAGACGTATTTGTCTGTCCTTTTGACAGTTCATAGAATATTCAGTACTCTTCTTCAACATCACAACTCAAAGACATTGAATCTTCTTCTATCATAATAAACCATTGTCCAACTTTCAAATGCAAATAATTGAAGACCATGAATTAGATCAGGTTCATCTTAGTCTTTAAATGGACATTGTTGATTCTTAGGACTTTGGAGAGATCCTTTAAAGCAGATTGTCCCAATGTAATATGTCTTTTAATTTCTTGACTGCTAATATCAAAGATACACAACTAGGTTATTAAATAATGTATATGCTATGCAAATATGTAATAACAGAAAATATAATTTATTAACACACTGCTAGAGTTAACTGGCGGGAGAAGGATGGGAAATCGTTATTCATAAAATGTACTGCCTCTGAAAACCAGTTGGAGAGTCAGCTATGGGTCAGTTCTGACTGGATGGCAACAACAACAGAGTTAATTAGTGATGTTACTTAATCACGATATTTTCTAATTAACCATTGACAATTTCAATATTTTCTCCATCTGTCATGATTTTGCCTATATATTTCTCACCCATAGCTGACCCTCAAGTGGGTTTTCAGAAGTTATTAATTGCATGGTTGTTTAATTGCTTCTCCCATGAAGCACCTAGTGGATTTGAACTGCATGCCTTCGGGATTGGAGTGCAGTTTCTTACCACTAGGCCACCAGAGCTCTGCATGTATATTTCTTATTTGTATCTTTTTCTCTCTTGGAAGAGGGAGTGGCATCCACTTCCTAAACAACCTGCCTCAGAAAACTCTATGAACGTTGATAAATGTCGATGGTTGTAGAGGGGCTTCAGGTCTTTTGTTCATAGGGTTGCTATGAGTCGTGCTTGACTCGAAGGCAATCAACAACAACAATATCAAAGCTGTTGATTGTGGGTCCAAGCAAGATTAAATTATTGACAATATCAATCCTTATCATGATGTTTTCTATTTGTCCAAGGGTGAGAATTGGTGTCTTCTTAATGTTGAAATGTAATCAATTGACAATTGTAGTCTTTGATCTTTTGCAGCAAGAGCCACAGGTCTTCACATTCAATGAGCAAGATTGTGTCATGCATAGCACAAGTTGATGAGTCTTCCACTGATCTTAATGAAATACTATCCTTCATGAAATCGAGCTTCCTAAATTATTTTGTTCGGTATCAAGATTGAATAGGAATGAAGAAAGAATACAGCACTGAAGTACAATTGTCCTGATTTTAAACCATGCAGTATTCTCTTGTTCTGTTTGGACAGCTTTTTGGTCTAGGTTTGGGTTTTGCGTGAGCATACTCAAGAGTTATGGAATTTCCATTCTTCTCAATGTCAGTCATAATTTGTTGGGATCCACATAGACAAATGCCTTTGTATAGTAAATGAAATATAGATAGACATCCTGCTGGTATTCTCTGCTTTCAGTCAAGATTTGTCTAACATCTGCAGTACTATCTCTGGTGCCATGATCGCTTCTAAATCCAGCTTGAATTTCTGGCAGTTCTCAGTTAATGTACTGTTCTTGCTGGTTTTGAATAATATTCAGCAAGATTTTGCTTGCACGTGATATTAATGATACTGCCCAAGAACAATTTCCTTTTCCATGGACTAGATCCTCCTGATAACATATTCAAGTACATTGGATGAAATCTCAACATCCTTGCATCTAAGAAACATTCTGGTTGCACTTTGTATAAGAAAGACTTGTTATTCTTTTATCATTATGATCATTATGCTCAGAAAAGTAGAAGGTATGAGAAGAAGAAACCTTCAAGATGAGACTGACTGCAAGATGTGCTTGAGCACAGAAGAGAATGTGAGGATGGCACATGATCAAGCAAAGTTTAAATCTGTTGTGCTTAAGGTTATTGTTGATAGTTGACATTGAATCAGCTTTAACTATGGTGACTCCACATACAACAGAATGAAATGTTGCCTAGTCCTGTGCCATCTTCAGATCCTTTGTATGCTTGAGTCTATTCTGCTGTGTTTGAGTGTCTTCCAACCTTGGAGACTCATGTTTCAACATTATAGTAAACAACCTGTATGTTAAGCAAATAATTTGAGAATCTGGACTTTATTAAAAAGAGTTGTGTCATCAGGATTGGAGAAAGGCTCATCAACAACCTGTGTTACATAGAAGGCACAACCTTGCTTGCTGAAAATATAAAGGACCTTAAGCACTTGCTGCAGAGGATAACGGGCTAATGCAGAGGATAATGGGCTGTAGATTTCAATATGGATTACATTTCAACATCAAAAAACAAAAATCCTCACCACTAGACCAAAAGGCAGCATCATGATAGATGGAGACAGAAATTGTCAACGATCTCATCTTGCTTGGATCCATAGTAAACATCCTTGGTACTAGCAGCCAGGAGGTCAGGAGATACATAGCACTGAGAAAGTCTGCTCTCAGGAATCTCTCCAAAGTCCTGAAGAGCATTAATTTAAGTTTAAGACAGGGTAATGACGAGCAAGTTCCAGTGGTGATTAATATTCTAAAACATAATGCATGAAAATGATTGTATGGAACACAATATAAATGAATAATAGTGTGAAACACAATGTATAGGAATGTTATAAGCAATTTGAAAAAAATTAAAGTGTACCTAATTCAGCCACAGTCTTTCCAGTCATCTGCTATGCATCTGATAGCTGAAAAATGACATAGGACAGAAGAATCAATGCTTTTGAGTTGTGATATTAGAGAAGAATACTGAATATCCCATGGACTGCCAAAAGACCAAATAGGTATGTCTTGACAATAGTGCAATCAGAAGGTCCCGTAGGGCAAAGATGGTGAAACTTCATCTCTCATATTTTGAACAAATTGTTAGGAGAGGCTATTTCTTGGAAAGGGACTTTGTGTTTGGAAAGATGGAAGGTCAGCAAAGGAGAGGAAGACCTTCAACGAGATAGATTGATACAGTATCTGCAGTGATGGGTTCAGAGGTGTTGAGGATGATAATGATGGTGCAGGATAGAACAGAGGTCAGATCTTTAGTTCATAGGGTCACTATGAATCATACTCAACTTGATGATGCTTAACAACAAGGTTGTGGTTGTGATCTAAAAATTAAAAAAAAATGTTCAATAGTTTTTACATTCTCTTAGATTTTTTTTCTTGAGAATGGAAACAAATGAATCTCTTGGAGCAAAATAGTCCAGTAGCTGTCTTACAATTTTCCTGGCATAGCCTGGAGAGCACATCCAGGACTGCAACTGTTTGTTTAAGGATGTCAATTCATGTTCTGTCAATTCCAGGGGCTAATGATTTCAGTGCACCTTGAATGTTTTCCTTCATTACCATTGATTCTTGACCATATGCTACTTCCTGAAATAATGTTTGGTATGTTGTTGTTTTTATATTCTGTCAAGTTGCCTGCAAACAGCTATGAACTGACCCAGGCTCACTGACTCCAATAACCTACCCTTCCATACTCCAGCTATACCCCAGTTACTGTGACAACTCAGCTCATCAGAAGTCTTCTGCTGCACTAACCCTGCACCCATCATGTCTTTCTCCAACAACTGGTCCCTTCTGGCCTTGCGCCCAAAATATGTGATATGAAGCTTCAAAAGCCTCCAGAGGGAAACTTGGTTTCACCCTCTCCAAGACATATCTTTGGTTCTTTTGGCAGTCAGTGGTACGTTCAAAACTTCTCCAACACCACAACTCAAAAGTATTGATTCTTCTTCTGTAATCGGAAGTCATTATCCAGCTCTTTAATGTATACCAAGTCATTGTGAAGACCATGGCCTGTATCAAGCACAATTTAGTCCCTAGACAGACATCATTACTTTTTTTAAAAATTCATTTTAATGAAAGTTTACAGAGACTTAGGGTTTCCAGTCATTCATAGTTGCAATTTTCTCCCTGCCCACTCTCTTCCCCCTCCCAATTCACTTTCCTCCTTGATGAGTAAATGAAAAACTCTTTCATTGCTATGCAATCCCTCCCCCCAAGTCCACTGCACTGTGCAGCCTTCATTCTGGACTTCTGTCATGACAATAATACTTAATCATATATCCCTTTTAAACAGTTCTCTCCCTTATCAGTTGCAATGCAGTATACATCATTCCTTTTTAGCACTCGGGAGATATCCCTGAAAGCAGTCTTCCCAAGGCAATTAATCTTTTGATCATGAGCTGACTGCTGGTGCCAAGAGTATTGACTGTGAAACCAAGCAAGCTGTAATTATCAACTTCAATCTTTTCTCCATCTATCATGGTACCACCAACTGGCCCAGTGGTGAGAATCTTTGTTTTCTTGATGATGAGCTTCAATCCATATTGAAGACTACAGTCCTTGGCCTTCTGCAGCAAATGCTTCAGGTCCTCCACAGTTTTTGCAATCAAGGTTGTGTCATCTTAAGGTTGTTGATGAGTCCTCCTCCAATCCTAATGCCACATTCCTCCTCATAAAGCTCAGGCTTTGAATGATCTGTTCCACATACAGATTGAAAATTTTCCCTGATCTACTCCTTTCTAGATTTTGAACCATGCAGTGTTTCCTTCCTCTGTTCTGAGGGACAGCTTTCTGATCCAAGTATAGGTTTTACATGAGCACAATCAAGTGTTCTGGGATTACCATTCTTCTCAATGTTAGTCATAATTTGTTGTGATCTACACTGTCAAATGCCTTTGCACAGTAAAAAAAACACAGACATTCTTCTGGTACTCTTTACTTTTGGCCAATATCCATCTGGCATTGGTGATAATGTCTCTAATGTAATGCCTTCTTTCTAAATCCAGTTTGTATTTCTAGTAGTTCTCTGTCAATGTACTGTTCCAGTCATTTTTTGGTGTATTAATTACTCTTTTTATTTCTTCAATCATTTTTAATTAAAAATATTCATTAAAGTATTAATTTATTATTCTTGTTATTAGGTGCTATGAAGTCGAGTATAACTTATCGCAACTCCATGAATATGCTGGGCCATTTTCATACTTCCTGACACACAAGAGCCCATTGCAGTAGTCACTGGGCCAATCCACTTGATTGAGGATCTTCCTCTCCTGCATTGACCTTCCACCCTTCCCAGCATCATGTCCCTCTTCAATGAACACACCCTCCTAGCAGTATTTTTTTTCCTAATAAAACACCACCATTTTCCCTTAATTTTTCATCCCCAGTATTGTAGATCATATGACTGATGTACTTCAGATAGATCTTGAAATAGCCTTTTTACTATGAATACAACAATATTTTCCCTTAATTTTTCATTCCCAGCAAAAATAATCTGATTGTCAGATTCAAAGTGGTCAATAGCAGTCCATTTCAGCTCAATGATGCCTAGAATGTCAATCCTCATGTATTCTGTTTCACTTCTGACAATTTCCAATTTTCCTAGAGACATACTACATACATTCCACATTCCAGTTGTAGCTGATATAGGCTATAAGTTAGGATTAGCTAATAAGGTATGTAGAGTCAAAAGCCTGCTATAGGCTTCTACACAACTACTTGCTATGCATCAGAGAGCTGGATGATGACTAATGATGATAGAAGAAGAATTGATGCCTTTGCTTTATGGTGATGGAGAAAAATCTTGAATACACCATGGACCACCAAGAAAACAAGTAGTCTGTCTTGAAGAAAGTGAAACCAAGTTTCTCCTTGCAGGCTAGGATCCCCCCCCCTTTTTTTAAATTGAATTTAATGAAAGTTTACAGAGACTTAGGGTTTCCAGTCATTCATAGTTGCACTTTTCTCCCTGCCAACTCCCTCCCCCCAATTCACTTTCCTCCTTGATGAGTAAAAGAAAAACTCTTTTATTGCTATGCAATCCCTCCCCCCCCCCAAGTCCACTGCACTGTGCAGCCTTCATTCTGGACTCCTGTCATGACAATAATACCTAATCATATATCCCTTTTAAACAGTTCTCTCCCTCATCTGTTGCAATGCAGTATATATCATTCCTCCCCTTCTTCTCTGTCTTCCCCCAACCCCAATGTTAGTCCTGTTTTACAATAGTAGCCCTATGCAATATTTGTCCTTTTGTGACTGAGATATTTCACTCAGCATAATGTCTTCTAGGGCCAGGATTTTTTTTTTTATTTTATTGGGAAAAACATATTGGGGGTACAAGGAGGCAAGGGTTGGGGGCAGAAGGGTGAGGATGGGCAGGAATGCAGTTGCAGAGCTGCAGAAACTGGTTGGTGGTGGGAGCAGGTGAAGGAAATGAAAAGGATCCAGTGGGGACCAGATGCTACAGGGGAATGATAAGCATTTTTAAATGGTATTTAAACCAACTGTCTTATTGATTTGGAACCTGGATGCAGACTCTCTGGCTTCTTCATACTGAACAGGGGCGTTGATGTGAAGGGGGAAAGGGAGGACACTTTATCACCTTACTGGTGATCTTGGGTTAAGGCTGCTTGCCTTCTTGTTCTGTTAGAAGATATTTTCCTGTCATTTGCTCCCCTCTGGACTGCAAAGTGTTTTCCCAGGTAGGTCCAGTGGGGAATGGCTGGTTCTCCTTTGCTTCTTTAGCTGGCAGTTGTATTTCCTTTTTGTCGCTGGCACTGGGTTCAGGATCAGGTCTGAAGTAAAACTCAGTGTTAAGGTTACCTATAGGAAAGGGAGCAAACCTAGAGAGAACAAACTTGTGAGTTACAAATAGAGGGGTTTTGGGGGTGTTGCTTTCAGGTTTATTGGGGGAGAGGGTGGTGAAAAGTAGCCTAGATAAAATTCTCTGGATACCCTAGGCGGTTTTTTTCCCCACCCAGGGGTCGGATGGTACAATCTGGGGACTGAGGAGCTCACCCGGAGGCCCATGACGGCTCACCCGAGTTGAGAGCCAAAGACAGCCTGCCCCGGGCAGACGGCTGTGCCAGCTCAACCTGGGCTGGGGGCCGAAGACAGCCCATCCCGAGCAACATCCCCCATGCGCTGGCTGGTACACTCCCCCTCTAATTGGCCCCACCCCAATCTGGTCCCCTCACCTGACCGAGGACTATGTGGCCAGGGACAGCATCTCCAATTCCAGCACGTCCACTTTTACCTCCCCATAAGTGGTCATACTATAATTTGAAGTAGGTGTCACTGCCCTCCCCCTTTATAAATGGCAAAGGGAACCTGAGAATTGTGAACAAGCTCCCCCAAGGTCTAAACAGCTTTTAGCAGAAGCATTCAACAGATCAAAATATGTTGTGCATTTAGGATGTCGGTCCTCTTGGACATGCTGCCACTGTTAAGTGTCATCAAGTAGACAACTCACAGTGACTTTCAACAATCCGTTGTATTGGTGATCATCTTCTCTGGCTGTCCAAGGAAGCCCAAACTTGCAGGTGGCGGGGCGCACATCCCCTGTGTGGGTGGCCAGCAGGAGCGCACCATCTCCCACATGTCATCTCCCGCATAGGTGGCTGGCGGGCACACTTCATTTCGCTTGTGGGAGGCCAGTGGCCTCCCGCTTCCCCTACTGCCATCTTGGATCCAAAAATTCTCCCCAGAACAAGTCCACTTTGTGGCAGTGTGGCGGCTCCACTGTATCAGTCTTGGGGAGGTCTGGTGCCTACCATCCATCTTGGGTGAGGGAATCCATAGGTTCAGGCTGTGGGAGCCTCATGGAGCTGCTATGGCAGTGTGGCATGGTGTGGGCTCTGCGGGAGGGGCTTGGGAGCTGCGGGACTCACCCATTCCTCCTTGGGAATCCTTGAATTCCTGTTGTTGAGCCTCAATCTTCGCTGAAGACCAATCATCAACTGTTTAACTGCTCAATTATCAATAAACAGAAGTCTACAGAAGGCCATAGTGGCTCTGTTCCAAGTGGTCCACTGCTCCTGCAGCAGCTCACCACGTTGTCTCCGCCTCTGCCGCCATCTTGGATCTCCTAGGGTCAGGATTTTGAAGCTCCATCTCACATATCTTGGGCGCATGGCCAGGAGAGACCAATCCTTGGAGAAAGACATCATTCTTGAAAGAGTAGAGGGGGACAGTGCAGGAGAGGAAGACCCCAGAGGAGATGGATCAATTCAGTAACTAGGGCAATGGGGATCAGTGTGTCAGAGTTAGTGTCTCAGAATAAAGCAGGCTTCAGAGCTGTTGTACATAGGGTCACTATGGGTCACAGGTGACTGGATGGCACATAACAACAACTACAGAAAAATGTGTAAGTACATTTATCTGCTATTCTTATTACCAAAGCATAGAGAAGCAGAATTTTCTGTATTCTTCTATGTACTAGGGATCTGTGGTTAAAAATTCTAATCAAAATGCAAGAGATTCTAATCCATCAACCACTCTGTGAGGGAAAAATAAAAAAAGCCTGCATCTGTAAAAATGCAGTGTTGGAAACTCTATGGGCAAGTTTTACCCTGTCCTTGAGGTAGTTATGACGTGGAATTGACTCAATGAGAGTTAATTTTTTCTATGTGTCAATTATTGTGTTTGGTATTTTGTATACAAGTATTTCCAACACCCATAAAATTACCATTTTACAGTTCTAGAATCTGAGCTCAATACAAAATTATTTCCTTAAAGTCCCAGAAATGAGGTACAGAACCACCTTAGTACTCAGTCCTGTCTCGAAGCTCTGCTTTCTGTCCTCCTTGAGCTAATAGGTACTGAACTAGTGTCCCAGGGATGTCATAAAAACTCTTCCGTCACCCATGCCCTTATGATTTTCTCTGAACTGCGTTGGAAATTTGGCTAATTCATTCGCACTGCTGTCTTCTTCCCACCATGACATGCATAAACAGGTGCGTTTTAATTATTCTGAGACAATGAGGTTTAATTTTACTTCAAGCCAAGCCAAGACGTTCCCTTTTTGTTCCACACTTCCCCTCCCTTAAAACAAATAATAAAGTAATACAACTGCTGTCTGATTGAGACTCCTCTTTGATTTCAGCTCTGAATAGTAGGTATTGTCCTTGAAAGTTGTTACTGCCACAGTGCCAGCCAGCAAGAATTGGTGTCTCCTGTTCATAAATGCACAGCAGAACACGGAGATGTTCAATGACCTGCCCAATATTGTACAAGGCATTAGCAATGGAGCCACAAGTGGGACCCACAGCTCCTGGTTTCTCGTCATTGGTTCTGTCAGACCACACTGCTGTTTTATGGACACTTAATAAATATTTACAGCTTTAAATATCTTCCCAGCTGCAGCTAGGACAAGACCTATATATACAAGTGTAACAGATGTGAGAAAATATAAACTTGAATTAGATGTATGTGACACCATTGGTATTAAAAGTCCCGGACTACACACCTTGGGAGATACATGATTTAGGACTAGTACCTTGTCCCTTTTGGTCTCTTGGTCATTCATTAGTGTTTCAGGCAGTTACTGTAAACCTTGATTTAAGAGGTTGAAAACCTGTGAGCACTTGAAATTGCACTGATGAAAATGTGGGAAAACATCCACTGTGTTACCATTTTCCCAGCCTAAGCCTGCTATAAAGTCTTGTAAGTTAAAAAAAGACAGTTCTAGTCCTTTTATTTGATGGCCTGTTTTTAATGATTCAGATGGAATAATGACCAAATCACGTATCGCGATGAGAAAGTCTGCTGTTAGGGGCCATTCCAAAGTTCTGAAGAGCAATGGTGTCTCTCTGGAGACTAAGGTGCACCTTATACAGGCCATGGTCTTTGCAATCACTTGTTATGCATCAGACAGTTGGACAATGACTAGGGAGGATAGAAGGAGAAGTTATTGTTTGCTGGAAGTGAGGAGGACTTGAAGCACTTGTTGTAGAAGATTAAGGAATGCAGCCTTTGGTATGGATTGCATCTCACTGTCAGGAAAACAAAGATTTTTACCACTGGATGGATAGGCAACATCATGATGCTTGAAGAGGAGATTGGAACTGACAACAGCTTCATTTTGATTGGATCCACAATTAACAACCTTAATACCAGCAGTCAGGAAATAAAGAGAAGCATTGCACTAGGAAAATTTGCATTTAGAGACCTTTCCAAATTATTGAGGAGTAGTGATGTCAGTTTGAAGACTAAGGTGTGTCTGATTCAGGTCATGGTCTTTCCAATTACTAGCTATGCATCCAAGAGATGGACAATGAGTAAGGATGACAGAAAAGAACTGACATCTTTGAGCTGTGGTGTTGGAGAAGAGCACTGAACATCCTATGGACGGCCAAGAGAATGAACAGATATGTCTTGGAGAGGGTGCAGTTGAAGTGCTCTTCGGAGGCAAGAATAATAAGCTTCCCTTATATACTTTGGACATGTTTGGAGGGGCTATTCCTTGAGGATTCCTTGAGAAGGACATGATGCTATGAAGGGTGGAGGTTCAGCAAAGGAGCAGAAGACCCTCAACCAGGTGAACTGACATAGTGACTGCTGCAATGGACTCTTGTGTGTCAAGAAGTGTGAAGATGATACAGGATAGAACAGGGTTCAGATCTTTTGTTCATAGGGTTGCGACGGCACCTAACAACAAAAATAACACAAATTGCAGGGGAAGAAGTTACCAGTCTTTTTCCTATGGAGTATCCGGTAGATTTGAACCACTTACCTTTGGGTTGGGAGTGTGACTCCTTATTCACTAAGCCACCAGAGCTCCTTAGTGATCCTGTAGGTGTTGTTATGCACCATTGAGTCAATTAAAATTCATAGCGACCCTATTCAGAACAATAGCTCTGACTTCTGCCTTATCCTGAGTCAAACTCACTGTCTCTGACACACTTGGCTCATTGCCATAGTCATTTTGTCAATCCATCACATTCAGGGTCTTTCTCTCCTGCACCCTCTACCATTCCAAAACTGATGGCCTTCTCCAAGGGACTGGTCCCTCCTGAAAAGTACGTGAGATGGAATTTCAAAGTTCTTGCCTTGAATGTTCATATTCTCTCTCTTTCTCTCTCTCTCTCTCATTACATGAATGAGGTAGTATCTCACTATAGTTTTGTTTTTAATTAGTTTTGGGTTAGGTTTTTTAACATAAACTCTATTTTATATTACTTACAAAATTCATAAACTTTTTTTCACCAGATATTTCCCATTTCCTTAACCCACCCTTCCCTAACCCATCAAATTGTGTGACCTAATGGTGACGCCCTCCACCCATCCTCATCCCTGTGCTCCCAATGGTCTTATACAGTATTTGTCCTTATGAGACTGCTCTCTCGGCAGTCCATGGTATATTCAATATTATTCTTTAGCACCACAACTCAAAGACATCAATTCTTCTTCTGTCACCCTTAGTTATTGTCCAGCTCTCAGATAGAGAGGAAGCAATTGAAAAGACCATGGGCTAGATCAGGTGCACCTTAGACCCTACACAGACATTGTTGAACTTTAGCACCCTAGAAAAGTCCCTGAGAGCCAATTTACCTAAAGCAGCTCATCTTCTGATTGCCTGACTTCTGGGCAAAGAGCGTTTACTGTGGATCAACTCATTGAGTGTTGAGTGTTAACAATTTCAGTCTCTATCATGATGCTGCCAATTGGACTGGTGGTGTGAATCTTTGTTTTCTTGATGTTGATCTTCAATCTATATTTAAGACTACAGTTCTTGACCTTCTGCAGCAAATGCTTCAAGTGCTTCTTAGTTTTAGTGAGCAAGGTTGTTATGTGTTATCCATATAATGCAAGTTGTTGATAACTTCCTCCAATCCTGAAACACATTCTTTTTCACAAACTCCAACCTCCCAAGTGATCTGTTCTAAATATAAATTTAAAAGGTATTGAGAAAGGATATATTCCCCACACTGCTTTCTTGACTTTGAACGATGCAGCTTTTCCTTGCTCTGTTCAGATGATATCTAGGTCTAGGTTTTGCATGAGCACAATCAAGTGTTCTGGTATTCCCGTTCTTCAAAATGTTAGCCACAATGTATTCTGATCCACACAGTCAAATGCCTTTGCATAGTCAAAGAAACACATTATAGATGAGTTTATAATATTGAATCCTTCAGTAGTTATACTTTATTCAGTCTTGGACTGGAAATAAAGCTTCTAAACAAAAGACTGGTGGTGCAAACCCATCAGCTGTTCTGTGGGGGGAAAGATGAGTCAATCTGCTTCCGTAAAGACTGACAGTGCTAGAAACCTGGGTAGTTCTACTTCCTCTTATAGGGTCCCTATATATCAGAATCATCTAAATGGCTGTGGGTTTGATGAGTTTGTGGTTTGTTTCTCCAATCCTTATGACCACAGGGAAGTGGACAGTAGTTCAGCTGAGACTGTCATATGCTCACCCTTCCTGCTACTGTGGTTGGTTGGAAAGTAAGGCATCGTGAGCACACCTCAACTGAGCCCAGAGAGTAAAAATAGAAAAGCCATATGATGCAAGAGTGATAGAAAACTGAATAAATTAATTCTTGTGTGCAACATAATGTATATGGTGTTTGTATTCA
>NW_006399970.1:4536547-4556820 GCF_000299155.1 Elephantulus edwardii
CAACAACAACAACAAGTTGGACAGACAAGAAGTGATAATTATTTTAGTCTGCTACCTTGAGTTTGTTGTTGTTATGTGCTGTCAAGTTGCCTATGACACATAATGACCCTATGTATGACAGCTCTGAAACCTGTTCTATCCTGAGCCAACTTGTATCTGCCACACTTACCCCATTACCCCAGTCACTGAGTCACTTCATCTCAGCAAAGGTTTTCCTCTCTTGTGCTGTCCCTCTGCCCTCCCAAGCATGATATCCCTCTCCAAGAACTGGTCACTTCTTGCAATATGCCCAAAGTAAGTCAGAAGAAGCTTCAGAATCCTTGCCTCCAAGGAACAGCCTAGTTTCACCCTCTCCGGGGCAGACCTGTTCGTTCTCCTAACAGTCCATGGTATACTCAACAATCTTCTCCAGCACCAAAGCTCAAAGGCATCAATTCTCCTTCTATCATCCCTAGTCATTGACCAGCTCTCTGATGCATAGCAAATAATTGCAAATATCATGGCCTGGATCAGGTGTGCCTTGATATCCAGACTGACATCATTGCTCTTCAGTATTCTAGAGATATCCCTGACAGCAGACTTTCCCAATACAATTTGTCTTTTGATTTCCTGGCTTCTAGTACCAAGAGTGTTGATTGTAGAGCCAAGCAACGTAACATTGAGTTTATGGTGATAATTATTATAAGAATCTAGTGTCTATATTGGGGGTCTCAAGAGTAATGGATGAAATTTAGCCTCTCCACCCTCTTTAATCTTGATGAAGTACATGATTTACAACCGAGCCCACACCCTAGTGAGTTGGTCTGTAATATTTTCCTTGTGTTAATAACAAGAGTATCAGTACCAAAATGCATGGCTCTCAATCACTCCCTACACAGGGTTCCAGTGCTTCCCAAATAATATTTCACGAATTCTCACTGGTCTTTTGTGAAGTAGCTGGCAAATATTTAACCTCGGAGCCTTTTAGGGCTCTAAGGAGGTTATGCAATCTCCCCAAGGTCCTACAACCAGTTTGTGGCGGAGCCAGTCAACCCTGCCTAATGTCCTTACTATAGCGATCCGCTCCCATCTGGGCCACCATTTGGCCCGCATGAGGAAGATGGATGAGGTATCCTATGTCAAACACCGGGATGATAGGTTTTTAATTACTTTCATCGTGCTAGGAAAATAGCATATTTTTCCCTGGCTGAACACTATTTCAGGAAAAGCCACAAACCAGACCCTCAAGAGTCCTATTTACAAAAATGAACCAAATCTAACTCTGCTGACCAGGCAAAAACTGATCATCTCACGGCAGCTTCCTTAGCCAACGACCGCAGAACACGTAGAACAAGAATCTGTGTCTCTAGGGATTGCTGGACGGTTTTCTTACCTTATCATGGCCTTTGGAAGTGGAAAAACACAGCAAAAATCATAGTAAAGAAATTCTAAGAAGGGGGGGTGGAACTTGTAAAAGGAAGATGTGAAAGAAAGACCTGGGAGAAACTAAGAAAATCATGGTGAGTTGATACTGTTAGATGCTATAAAAGTCAACAAGGATTTATATATAATGACCTTGTTGTTGAGTACTGTTGAATTGGAACCAACTCATAGCTGATCATCCAGCCGATTTTCAGAGGCAGTAAACGGCACAAGAGATTGTCCATCTTCCTCCTACAGAGCAACTGGTGGATGTGAACTGTGTACCAAATGGCTCTATGAGGAGGAACATGACATCGGGAGTGGAGGAAGACTCATCAACAACCTGCATTATGCAAATGACACAAACTAGCTTGCTGAAACTGGAAAGGACCTGAAGCATTTGCTGCAGAAGATCAAAGATTGTAGTCTTCAATATGGATTAAAGCTCAATATCAAGAAAGCAAAGATTCTGACCCCTGGGACAATTGACAGCATCATGACAGATGGTGAAGAGATTGAGACTATTAATAGCTTCAGCTTACTTGGCTCCACAATCAACACTCTTGGCACCAGTAAACAGGAAATCAAAAGGTGAATTGCATTGAGGAAAAACTGTTGTAAGGGACCTCACCAGAGTACTGAAGAGCAATGCTATCAGTCTAGAGACTAAGGCATGCCTGATCCAGGCCATGGTCTTTGCAGTTACTTGCTATGCATCAAAAGGCTGGACAATGACTAAGGATGATGTAAGAAGAATCAGTGCTTTTGAGTTGTGGTGCTGGAGAAGAGTCTTGAACGTACCATGGACCGCTAAGATAATACAGAAGCTTGTCCTGGAGAGGGTGAAACCAGCCTGCTCCTTGGAGACAACAATTTTGAAACTCCATCTGACATACTTTGGGCATGTTGCAAGAAGGGACAAGTCCTTGGGAAGGAACATATCATACTTGGAATTGTGGAAGGACAGCATAAAAGAGAAAGACCCTGGATGAGGTGGATTGATTCAGTGACTGGGGTAATGGGGGTAGATGTGTCAGAGACGATGAGGTTGTCCAAAGCCAGAGCAGGATTCAGAACTGTTGTGCCTAGGGTCACCAAGAGTCAGAGTTGACTCAATCCTTTCAATCATATGAACAAATCCCCTCTTCCAAGTTGCTCGAGCCTATAGTTGCAGTCACTGTGCCTCATCTCCCATCTCCTAACCTGTCAGTTGGTTTCATTGTTCTGATGATCTCAGCTGGCACCATGGACCACAAAGAAGCAAGATGAAAACACACAGAAGGAAATACTAGGATTTTTTTATAGAGATATATTACAGAGTGCAAATAAAATGCCTCAATGAAAAAAAAAAAGAAGAAGAAGAAGAAGAAGAAGAAGTACACTGGTTGCACTTCCTCCAAGATAGATTTTATTCTTTTGGCAGTTTATAACATGTTCAATACTTCACTAACACAATTCAGAGGCATCACTTCTTCAGTCTTATTTATTGTCTAACTGTCACATACATAATAATCAAGGGAAAATACCATGGCTTGGGTCAGGAACACCTTAATCTTTGAGCTGACATCATCGTTCTTTAGCACTTTGGAAAAGTCCATGACAGCAGTTTTTCCCAATGCAAAATATCTTTTGACTTCTTAACCATTGCTACCATTGGTATTGGTTGTGGATCCAAGTAAAATGAAATTGCTTACATCAATCTTCTCTTACAGTCATGAAATTCCCAACAATTGGCCAGATGTGAAGACTTTTTGTTATCTTGGTGTTAACATACAACCAATATTACATATCTTAAAGTATCATGGGCCAAAAGGAACAGTGGCAAACTGAAGATGGAGGAAGGTGGTGTGAAGGTTCTAGCAGGCACAGGAAGTTCACACTGTTCTTAGTTGCTCCAACTAACAATAAGAATTGGCTCCCACTAATAATAGCTCCATGTGTAACAGAACGAAACATTACCCACTACCATGCCATCTAAATGACTATCATGACTGTGTATTTTGAATGCCTTCCAACCAAGAGGATTCATTTTCCAGTGCTATTTGGACTACTATACACTGCTGTGATCCAAAGAGTTCTGATGGTCTCACACATTGCACATTGGGTTACTAACAGAAAGGGATTCGAATCCACCAGATGATCTGCTGGAGAAAGGTAGATGGTCTTCCATAAAGATTTATAGCCTCAGAAACCAGATGGAGGGTCATTATGAGTTGCAATCAACGTCACAGCACTGGGCTTGGTGAGTTTTGGTTGTGGGCTACAGTATCTTCATTTTCAGAAGTAGATCCCCTAGTCTGTCTTGGCCTGAAAGCTGTGCTGAAACCTACCCACCTTGGTGGTCCTGCTGGTATTTGAAACAAAGATGGAGGAGCTTCTATTATAGCAATAAACCATACAACAACAAAGAGCAAATAGCAAAGAGTGAGTGAAGGACAGTAAGAGGTCACCACAGGAGCTGATCTCGGACAACACACATCACAGAGACGTCTCTTATGAAAATTCCACCTTAAATCATTGCCCAGTCATTCTGTTCCCTCAGTGGCCCACCACCATCACCGCCACTGCCCTCACTGCCAACTACCCATTGCTACCACTACCACCACCACTCCCACCACCACTGCCTCCAATAACACCACCACCACTCCCACCATCACTGCTTCCAATAATACCACCACCATTACTACTACCACCACCACCACCACTCCCACCATCACTGCCTCCAATAACACTACTACTACCATCACCACCACCAATACTGCCTCCACCACCACCATTACTTCCTCCACCACCACCACTGCCTCCAATAACACTACTACTACCACCACCACCACCATTACTGCCTCCACCACCACCACTCCCACCACTGCCTCCAATAACACTACTACTACTACCATCACCTACACTAACACCACCACCAACAGCAACACTACCACTCCCACCACCACTACCACTACCACCACCACTGCTGCTGCCACCACCATCACTACCACCACAACCACCATCATCATGACTGCCACCACCACAACCACCGCCACCACTCCTATCACCACCAAAACACAGGACTAGCATCTATTTCAGTGGACTTTGCATGTTTTTAACTCTTCTTGGCCCACCTGACCATACCACTTAAATGGTCTCCACCGCCAGATACTCCCTGATCTACCTGATGAATGATCTCGATGCCACACCTTCTCTCTCCCAGTTGCTAAAAGGTGGCATCAACATCCAGCTTTGAGTAACAAGGTTTTTGCATTTAAAAGTCATGCTTTATGCAAGAGCTTCTGAAAGAATGCACAGCTCAGAGTAAAGGAAAAACTCATTCAATGCTTTTATGGGATAATACTCAGATTCCCAAAAGTGATTCCAGCTGCTTCTCCCTCCATCCCTAACCCTGGATCCAGTCAAGCAAAACATAATAGAAGGGAAAATCATATAACTGCATTGTGTAGATTTTAGCTTTTCAATAAAACAACATTTTGGAGGAATGATAAAAATAATAGATGTTTATGTGGTATCTATTGTGGGTATTTAGATCCCCCCCAAAATAACATATATTTAAAGCATCAATCAAGCAAGATTTTGGTTACAATATTTAATACTAAACTAGGACTGTGTCTAGGTGAGGGATCCTCACTTCAGTGTCAACCAAATCAGACATGCTGGGAAGAAGTTCAGACTAACCACCATTCCCTAGTCACCCCACAGATTAAGCAAACACATAAAGTGGGTGGCTTTCTTCCATCTGCCAAGTCTGAGCCTGCACTTCACCTTCAGGGACACTGTTTCTTCATGTATGGAACAAATGGCTTTGTCGCTGGTTCACAGAAACTTTGAACAGGGCTGTGCCTGTGAGGTAAATGAGTCACTGAGAGGGCAAACTGCCTTTGTGACATCACACACTATTTCCATGTCTTGGGATGAAGTCGAGTTTTGACAGTACTTGGAACTTTTGTCAAAGGATGACCCACAACAAAGGCAGATAGAGCCAAAAAGAGACCTCTTTGCTGTAAAAGGGCACCCTTTCACTGGAGTCAGCCTGAATACTGTCTCTTCCTTGGTTGAGAGCAGGGCTGGATTATTCAATAATAAAGGTAGGCATAGCAGAGTAGCGAACAACAAATGCTGGCGAGTTTGTGGAGAAACAGGAAACCTTATTCACTGTTGGTGGAAGTGTAAAATGGTGCAAACCACTATGGAAGGCTGTATGGTGCCTTCTCAAAAAGTTGCAAATAAAAATACCAATTGACCCAGCAAATCCTCTACTAGAAATATACCCTAAAGAGACCATAACTGCCACCCAAGCAGATATATGCACACCCATGTTTACTGCAGCTTTCTTCACAATAGCAAGGAGTTGGAAACAACCTAAGTGCCCATCAACAAGTGAATGTATAGAGAAGCTGTGGTATATACACACAATGGAATACTATGTTGCATTGAAAAACAAGGAATTCATGTAATAGTATTCAAATTGGGTGACCCTGGAGGACATTATGCTGAGTGAAATATCTCAGTCACAAAAGGACAAATTCTGCATAATGCCACTGTTGTAGAGCGGGACTGACATCAGGGTTGGAGTGAGACTGAGAAAAATTGGATAACTTATGTATACTGCATTGAAATATATGAGGGAGAGAACAGTTTAAAAGCGATGCTATGATTGGGTATTATGGTTATGACAAGAGTCAAGAATGAAGGTTGCATAGTGGAGTGTACTCGGGGTGGGGGTGGGGGGTGAGAGGGGATTGTGAACCAATGAAGGAATTTTTCTTTTAGTTTTCAAAGAGAAGAGCAAACAAAAGCTCTGTAAATTTTCATTAAAATTAATAACAATAAATTTTTTCAAAAGAATAAAAAATACATTTTCACAAATTAAAGATTTGTGGCAGGGCTGCATCAAACACATCTATGGGCACCATTTTTCTAATAGCAGTATTCACCTAAAGTCTCTGTGTGACATTCTGGTAGCACACCAATTGATTTATTTCAACAAACAGACGCTGTCCTGGATGTGCTCGCTAAGTTGTGCCAGGAAATCTGGAGGACAGCCAGCTGGCCAACTGACTGGAAGAGAGCGATATTTGTTCCCATTCCAAAGAAAGGTGACCCAACAGAGTGTGGAAATTATCGAACCATATCACTGATATCACATGCAAGCAAGACTCTGCTGAAAATTATCAAAAAATGTTTGGAACAATATGTCCAGATGTGCAGGCTGGATTTAGAAGAGGTCATGGTACTAGGGATATTATAGCTAATGTCAGATGTATCTTTGCAGAAAGCAGAGAATACCAGAAGAATGTCTATCTGTGCTTCATTGATTATGCAAGGGTTTTAGACTGTGTGGATCACAACAAGCTATGGCTGACTCTGAGAAGAATGGGAATCCCAGAACATTTGATTGTGCTAACGCGAAACCTATACTTGGACCAAGAGGTAGTTGTCAGAACAGAGCAGGGAGACAATACATGGTTAAAAGTCAAGAAAGGGGGCCATCAGGGATATATTTTGTCTCCATACCTTTTCAATCTGTATGCAGAACAGATCGTCTGAGATGCTGGGCTGTACGAGGAGGAATGTGGCATCAGGATTGGTCGAAGAATCATCAACAACCTGCGTTATGCAGATGACACAATGCTGCTTGCTGAAACTGAGAAAGACCTGGAGCTCTTGCTGCAGAAAGTCAAGGACTGCAGTCTTCAATATGGATTGAAGCTCAACATCAAGAAAACAAAGATTCTCACCACTGGGCCAATTGGCAGCATCAGTATGGATGGTGAAGAGATTGAGGTAGTTAACAGTTTTAGTTTAGTTGGTCCCACAATCAACACTCTGGGTAACAGCAGCCAGGAAATCAAGAGATGAATTGTACTGGGAAAGTCAGCTGTGAGGGACCTCTCAAGAGTACTGAAGAGCAATGACATCAAGCTGGAGACTAAAGTATGCCTGATCCAGGCTATAGTCTTTGCAATTACATGCTATGCATCAGAGAGTTGGACAGTGAATGGGGATAATAGAAAGAGAATTGATGCCTTTGAGCTGTGGTGCTGGAGAAGAGTGTTGAATATACCATGGACTGCTAGGAGAACAAACAGGTTTGTCCTGGAGAGGGTGAAGCCAGAATGCTCCTTGGAGTTAAAGATTCTAAGGCTTCGTCTGACATATTTTGGGCATGTTGCAAGGAGGGACTGGTTCTTGGAGAGGGACATCATGTTTGGGAGAGTGGAGGGATGGCACAGGAGAGGAAGACCCTCGATGAGATGGATCGATTCTGTGAGTGGAGTGGTGGGAGACGGTGAGGTTGGCACAGGATAGAACAATGTTTAGGGCTCTTGTACACAGGTTCACTATGAGTCGCAAGCGACTCGATGGAACATAACAACAACAACACCACAATTATATTTTTTAGTTTTTCAAAAGAAAAGAAAGGTAGGCAAAGGTCCAGCTGTGCCTGCCCATCAATCTACTGTACATAATTTCCCCTATCTTCCACCACCTCAAAGATGTGATGAAACCTGTGTGGAATTAGTAAGTAAAGCACAATTAAACCTATGCATATCTTGGTCATTGCATCCAGTTCATACTGACTTACTGGTTTCAAGGACTTCGCAGCAGATAGCAAGGGGCCAGAAAAGAGTGAGCTTTAGCTACTGTCTTAGGTTGTTGCTGTTAGGTGTCATCTAGTTGCGTAGGATTCATAGCGTCTCATGAACAACGTATTTAAACCCTGTCCTATCCTGTACCTTCCCCATCATCTCTAACACACGTATGCCCATTGCTGCAGTAACTGTGCCAATCCATCTCACTGAGCATCTTCCTCTCTTTCACTGACCCTCCACCTTTCCAAGCATGCTGTCCTTTTTTAAAAAAATAGTGTCTCCTAACAACACATCGAAGACATAGCTGTTTGTTCTTTTGACAGTCCGTGGAGTATTTAGTTCTCTTCTCCAACACCACAACTCAAAGGCATCAATCCTTCTTCTATCATCCTTATTCAATAACAAGCTCTCAGATGCATAGCAAGTGATTGAAGAGATCATGGCCTGAATCAGCACATTTTGTCTTGGAATTAGAACAGCCTTGCTCCTCAGTAATCTGGAGAGAACCCTGACAGTAGAATTTCCAAATGCAATACGGATTCTGTTTTTCTGACTGTTGATGCTAAGGACATTGACAGTGGATCCAAGTAAGATGAAGTTGTTGACAATTTCAATCTTTCCTCCATCTATCACTTTGGTAGTCTTTGACAAGATTTAATCTTCTGCATTAAATGTTTCAGTCTCTCCTCACTTTTAGCAAGAAAGGATGTAACATTTGTATGTTTGTTGTATCTCAGGTTATTGTTATGTCGAGTTAATTACAACTCATAACAACCCTATGAACAATGTCTCTGAATCTTGTTCTATCCTGAGCCAACATCATCATCTCTGGCACATCTGGCCCCATTGCTACAGGCACTGGGTCAATCTATCTCACCCAGGGTCTTCCTTTTCTGTACTGACTCTCCACCCTTCTCCAAGGACTGGTCCCTCCTGGAGACATGCCCAAAATATATGAGACAGAACTTAAAAATCATTCCAAACTGGTTTCACCCTCTCCAGGACAAACCTATTTGTCCTCCTAGCAGTCCATGGTATGTTCATATTCTTCTCAAGCACCAGAACTCAAAGGCATTTATTCTTCTCCTGTAATTCTTATTCGTTCTCCAGCTGTCAGATGCATAGCAAGCAATCGCAAAAACAGTAGCCTGGTCAGATGCATCTTAGTTTCTAAACTGTCATTATTGCTCTTTAGCACTTTGGAGAGATCTTTGACAGATTTCCCCAATGCCACTTGTCTTTTGGTTTCCTGACTGCAGTGCCAAAAGTGTTGATTGTGGATCCAAACAAGATGAAATCATTAACAACCTCCATTCTTTCTCCATCTATCACTCGGCCTATTGTGAGGATCTTTGTTTCCTTGATATTGAGATGCAACCCACGTTGAAGACTTTCTGCAGCAAATGCTTCAGGTCTTCCTCAGTGTCAGCAAGCAAGGTTGTATCATTTGCATAGCACATTTGTGGATGAATCTTTTTCCGATTCTGATTTCACATTCTTCTTCATACAGTCCAGTCTCTCAAATGATCTGTTCTACATACGGATTGAATAGAAACAGAGAAAAGGATATATCCCTGAAATTCTCCTTTCCAGATTTTGAATCATACACTGACTGTTCCTTTGCTCTGTTCAGACAACAATGTTCTAGTCTAGTATAGATTTCTTTTTTTTTAAGATTTCTTAATGTTAGCCATAAGTTGTTGTGATCTACACAATCAAACGCCTTTACATTGTCAATAAGACACAGATGACATCCTTCCGATACTCTCTACTTTGAGTCATGTTCCAGCTGGCATCTGCAATAAAATTCCTAGTGCCACGGCCTCTTCTAAAGTTTGTATTTCTGACAGTTCTCTGTCAATGTACTGTTTTGGTCATTTTTGTTTTATAATCTTCAGTTTTAAAAGTTGCCTTTAAATTAATTCCAACTCATGCCAACCACATGCATATCAAGTAGAAATGTGCTCCACAAGGTTTTCAATAGGTGGGGATTTTTTTGAAGTAGATTTCTAGGCTTTCTTTCAAGAGTCTCAGGGTATATATATTTCAGGAAAGCCAATGGGAAGCATTATTATGGATGGTGAAGAGATCGAGATTGTTAACAGCTTTTTAGTTTGCTTGGCTCCACAATCAATATTCTTGGTACCAGTAGCCAGGAAATCAAGAGACGAATTTCATTGGGAAGGTCCGCTGTCAGGGACCTCTCCAGAGTTCTGAAGAACAATAACATCAGTCTAAGACTAAGAGACTAAGGTGCATCTGATCCAGGTCACAGCCTTCACAATTGCTTGTTATGCATCAGAGAGCTGGAAAATGACTAGGAATGATAGAAAGAGAATTGTTGCCTTTGAGTTGTGCTGCTGGAGAAGAGTCTTAAATAGACCATGGACTGCCAGGAGAGCAGACAGCTTTCCCTTAGAGAGGGTGAAACCAGGCTGCTCCTTGGAAGCAAAAATGTTGAGGCTTCATCTGACATACTTTGGGAATGTTGCAAAGACTGAGCAGTCCTTGGAGAGGGGCATCATGCTTGGAAAAGTGGAAGGACAGAGAAAGAAAGGAAGACCATTGATGAGATGGATTGATTTAGTGACTGGGGAATTGAAGGCAGATGTTTCAGAGACAGTAAAGTTGGCACAGGATAGAACAGGTTTCAGAGGTATTGTACATAGGGTCTTTAAAGTGACTCGACAGCACATAACAACAACAACTGTTAGCTTAGTGGTAAGAAGTTTCACTTCCATTCTAAGAGTAAGCAGTTCACATCTGCCAGCTGCTCCATGGGAGAAAAATGGGCAATCTCCTCCTGTGTGATTTACAGCCTCTAAAAATCTGCTGGAGGGTCAACTATGAGTCTATTCCAACTCAATGGCACGTATCAACAAAAACCGTGTATACTTAATCTCCTTTCTATTATAACAACCAAACACAATTCTGTTTACATATGCAGAAACTCCTAGAGTCTCCTGGTCAGCCCAAACAAACTTTCTAGACCAGTGTGCTTATCATGTGAACACGTCATCAAGAAAAGTCTTCTTGTTCTACCTTCTCAACCAAAAGTGTTGTCTCTCAGCCAGTCCTAGATAGAAATTCTGGCAATGATTCTGTTTCTGGTAAATTTGTCATTCTCAATTGAAAACACTGCCAACTAGAGGCATGCTGTTCAAATCCACCAGCTGCTCCCAGGAACAAAGATATGCAAGCTCATTCCATGTAATGCACTGTCTCTGAAAAGCACGGGTGTGTCAATCATGAGTCTGACTCAATGGTGCATAAGAACAACAACAGCTTGAAAACCTAAGAAAGCACTAGAGAAAACTACCTTTAAGTTGGAGTGCTATAAAGAGGTAGTTGTGCTCTCTTCTCATTGGTTAGCTTTTAAAATGCAGTTCACCATGACTCAGAGTTGGACACTTTAGCTGAATACCCATCTTTGCATCCTCCCACAGGAAGGACAGGAGGAAAACTAGCTAATGGGGAATGTGAGGAGCCCTTCACAATCTAGATGCTTTAGAAGAGCAGCAATAGAAGCTCAACAGCTTCTGAGGTAGCTCAGAGTAGATTGTGGCTCTCTTCAGATATGAGCTGAGTCAAGAGTGACCAGAACATTTAAAGGAGAGAAATATATTACCTAACCTCCATGCCTTCATTCAATAGTTATTTCATTAGGGAGAAAAAAGACTTTATTTTTTCATTTTTAAAATAATTTTATATGAGGAAAGTTTAGAAATCACATAGCATTTTCACTCATTCATAAAGATTTTGTTTTATACCATTAACTGATTACAATTAATCAATGCATTAGTAATTACAATGTCTAAACAAATTCTTCACTAATTAGTGTTGAAGATCTCAAACCTGTTCTTGAGGTTTTTAAATTCAGGTGAGATACACTCCAAGTCATATTTTGGTTCTTGTGGATTTGTTTTAATTTTCTTTAGTTTGAATTTCATTTTTCTTTAATTTGAATTTTCACATTGCCTAATTCTTACAGTTGATATTGAGCTTCTCCAAAAATTCTTTTCACAGATATAATCAATCTGATTCCTGTGTAGTACATCAGGTGATGTCCATGTGTTTGTGAGTTTTTTTATAAAAAGTATTTGCAATGAAAAAAATAATTGTACAAAATTCTGTCATTCTGTCTCTAGTCTCATTTCTGTCACCAAGTCTATATATTTTGTGACTATTGATCCTTTTTCCTTATTCCCAACTTTTTCATACCAGCCACCGATTATTATTACTGAATCTTGGTTGCATGTTCATCTGATTTCAGACAGCAGAAGTCTGGATTATTTGCTGTCATCTTCAATATGGATTGCATCTCAAAGTCAAGAAAACAAAGATTCTCACCACTGGACTAATTGCAGCTGTTAACAATTTCATCTTGTTCAGATCCACAATTAACATTCTTGGCACCAGCAATCAGAAAATAAAAAGATGAGTTGCTTCATAAAAGGCCACTGTCAGAGACCCCTCTAGAATGCCAAAGATTAATGATGTCAGTCTAGAGATTAAGGTATGCCTGATCCAGTATAGAGATTAAGGTATGCCTGATTCAGGCCACTGGTAGCCTAGTGGCAAGAAGCTGTGCTGCAATTCCAAAGGGATGCAGTTGAAAGCTCCTCAGGAGATGGGCAATCTCCTCTCGTGTGATTAACTGTCTCTGAAAACACATCGGAGGTCAGTTCCAACTTTATGGTACACAACAGCATGTATCTAAAGCTGGACAATAACCAAGATGACAGAAGAAGAATTGATGCTTTTGAGTTGTGCTGGAGAAGAGCATTGAATACATCATAGGAGTGGCATCCACTTCCTAAACAGCATACCTCTGGAAACTCTATGAACTTTGATAAACAACAATATTCTAGAAAAGCTTGAGGCCTTTTGTTCATAGGGTCACTATGTGTCATGCTCAACTCGACAGCAATCACCAACAACAACATTCAATCTGTATACTGAGCAAATCATTCAAAAGCTGGACTCTATAAAGAATGTGGCCTCAGGTCATAACATAGGTGAACAACCTATGTTATGCAGATGACACAACCTTACTTGCTAAGAGTGAGGAGCCCTTGAAGTGCTTATTGGATCCACAATCAATACTCCTGGCACCCATAGGAGGGCGATCAGGAGGCAGACTGTGCTGGGAAAGTCTGCAGTCAGGGACCTCTCCAAATGACTGAGAAGCAATGATGTCAGTTTGAGGATCAGGGTGTACCTGATTTTGACTGTAGTCTCTTCTAAATCTAATCACTTGCTATGCATTTGAGAGCTAGACAATGAATAATGAAGACAGAAGAAGATTGGTGCCTTTGAATTGTAGTGTTAAAGAAGACTACTGAACATCCCATGTATTGGGCATGTTGTTAGGGGAGACCATTCCTTGGAGAGGGACACCAAGCTTGAAAAGACGGAGAGGGCTAGCCGAAGAGAAAAAGACCCCCACCCAGACGGTCTGACACAACAACTGCTGCAATGGACCCAAATATGTCAGAAATGACAAGGATGGCACAGGTCACAAGGATCAGATCTATCATTCACAGGGTCATCAAGTCATTTTTGACTCAGTGGTACCTTTTACATTGATGGCAACCTGGGATTCTACTGGTAGGATTTGGTTCTATCATTGAATACAATACTGGCTCTCATCGGTTGTACTCCTATAGCACTTTTGTCATCTCTAGCACAGAGGAGTGGTCCAGTGCTGTGGCTGGCTGGTGAAGGAAGTCAACAGCACACCTTGCTTTAGTACAGTGTGGAACCTCTGCCTTCTAATGGCCTAGGCCTTCCCATCATTGCTGATTGTTGTTATGTGCTGTCGAGTCAACTCACAGTGACCCCATAAACAGCAAACCCAAACCGTGTCCCATACTGCGCCATCTCCACGGTCTCTGACACACCCAAGCCCAACTGCAACCTGACTCTCCACACCTCCAAGCACAACATCCTGCTCCAAGGAACAGCTCACCCCCACCCTGTAACACACCCAAAATGCATGAGGATCAGCTTCGCAGACCCTGAAGGAGCATTCTGTCTGTACTTTTTCCAAGACATCTATCTGTGTTTGTTCTTTCTTTCTTTTTTTAAATTGTGTTTGTATCGAAAATTTGCAGAAAGGATGGGTTTTCATTTAGTCATTGTTGCACATTTTCCTCCTTTTCCCTCCCTCTCCAGTTCACTTTGCAGTGCAGTTATTGTTCCAGATTGTTCTCATATATATAATGCCTAAACATATCAGGTGGATTAACACAGTGACTGCCTCAACGGGCTCTTGTGTTTCTATAAGTGTGAGGATGGCACAGGACAGAACAGGGCTCAGATCTTTTGTTCATTAGGTCACTATGAGTCATGCTCGACTAGATGCCACCTAACAGCAGCAACAAAACACTCCTTTCAGATAGTTCTTCCCCTCATCTGTTCCATTGCAATGCTCACTATCTATACACTGTTTTCCTATTCTTCCCCCAACCCCCATGACAGTTCTATTTTATAACAGAACTACCATGCAATATTTGTCCTTTTATGACTAAAATATTTCACTCAGCAGAATGTCTTCCAGGTTCACCCATGTTGTGTAGTGCTTTACAAGTTCACTGTTTGTCAATGCTACACAATCCCTTTATGTGAATATACCACAGTTTTTCTATTTTGTTGTTGATGGGCATTTGGACTGCATCCATCTCTTTACTATTGTGACTAATGAAGCAATAAACATGAATGTGCATACATCTGTTTGAATCTTAGTTCCAATTTCTTTAGGGCATATTCCTAGTAGTGGAATTGCTGGGTCAAATGTTATTTCTATTTCCAACTTTTTGAGAAAGTGCCAGACTGCCTTCCATAGTGGTTGCACCATTTTACATTCCCACCTGCAGTGAATAAAAGTTCTAAACTCTCTATAACCTCACCAGCATTTATTGTTTCCTGCCCTGTTGAACTTTACTATTGTGAGATGATATCTCATAGTTGTTTTGATATACATCTTTCTGATAGCTAGGAATTTTTAACTTTTCTTCATGTGTTTGTTATCTGAATGTCTTCTTTGATGAAGTGTCTATTCATCTCCTGTTCCCATTTTTGCCATTGGGTTACTTGCCTTTTTCTTATTGAGGTGCTGGAATATTCTATAAATTTTAGACGTAAGTCCCTTATCAGATATGTCGTTGTCAAATATTTTTTCCCTGGTCTGTGTGTGGGTTTCCTTTTTACCCTCTTGGAGTAGCTTTTTGATGTGCACAGGGCATTGACTCTTAGAAGGTTCCATTCACGTATTTTGTCCTCTTCTGGTTGCAGGGTTTTCATTATGCTTGAATGTCTGTTCATGCTGTGGATTAGGGCTTCTACAGTTGTTTCTAGCTTTTCTCTGATGAATTTTATAGTTTTTGCAAAGCCAACTATTTTGTTGTTGTTGTTACTTGACACTACTTAACAGATGGCAACTCCTTACACAATGAATGTCCAGGACTGTGCTATCCCCACAGTGAACTGCAGCTTTGTTTTCATTGGTTGATTTTTTCCTTCAGAAATAGATTTCCAGGTCTTTCTTCCTGGTTCACCTCAACCTAGAAGCACCATTGAAGCTTATTCAGCACAATGGCAACAGGCAAGGCTCCACTGACAGACTGTGTGTCGCGACTGGCATGGCAGTCCAACATGGCCTGGTGCATGGAAGGCAAGAATTCTACCACTGAAGCAGCCTGTCTCCTTCTTTCTCAGATTGGGGTAATTCAGTGTGTGATTCTTTCATTTCAAGGGTCAAAGGTCATCAATTCAAAGCATAAAATCACATTTTATTGGTCTGTGGTTGAATGCCTTTCAACATTAAGAGCTCATTGTTTACAGGAATTTTCATGGAAATAACATCAGAGTCAACCCAAATAATTTGGAAATGAATTAAACTTTCAACAAGATTGCTCAACCCCACGTTAAAATCTGTTAAAATCCGTTTCACGACAATGTCAGTGTACTCTGGGTTTTTCTTATAAATGTAAACAAACAGTTTACGCCAGGGAAGATAGTAAGTCTACCCTGAGGTCCATTCTGTGCCTTCCAGGACCACAATTAGAGCTTTAAGAGGATGGAGAAACTCCAAAATCATCAAAGCCTCCAAGCCTGGTCCCCATGCCACCATCTGTTGTTGCTGTTATTGTGAGCCATTGAGTAGGAACAGACTCACTGATGACCCTTCAGCAGGCGTTCAGAGGCAGAAAATCACACTAGAGGAGATTGCCCATCCTTCTCCTCCAGAAGAGCTGGTAGATTCTAATCTTGTGCCTTTGGGATTACAACACAGCTTCTTGCCTCTAGGCCCCAGGTAGTGCTTGGTGGTGGTGGTTATTAGATGCCCTCAAGTCATTTCAGACTCACAGCATCTCTATATACAAGAGATTACTCTGCCTAGTGGTCCCAAGGCATCCTGACAATAGTAGGTGTGTCTAAGCCCATCATGGCAGTCACTGCGTCAGTCCACCTCATTGAGGGTCTTCTTTTATGCTGCTCCTCAACTTTACCAAGCACAATGTCCTTCTCTAGGGACTAGTCCCTCCTGAAGACATGTCCAAAGGTAGCCAAACAAAATCTCAACATCCTTGTTTTTAAGGAGCGTTTTAGCTTCACTTCCTCCAAGAACATATTTGCTCATTCTAGGAGGCCCTGGCATAAGGCATATTCAATATTCTTCACTAACACCACCATCTAGGGAAGTTTTACTGCACCAGATACACTCTCATGGTCCATGCAGACAGAGGGTTCAAAACTCTAATCATCCTGCTGCACAGTCCCTTTAAAACCCACACATACTTAAAGTATGTTGCCAGGAGAGTTTATTCCTTGGAAAGGGACAACATGCTTAGAAAGATAGTCAGTGAAAGAGAGGAAGACACTCAGCCAGATGATTGCTACAGTGACTGCAGCAACGGGTGCAACTGTGTCAGAGATGATGAGGATGGCACAGGATAGGAACGGGTTCAGATCTTTTGTTCATAAGGTTTCTTTGAGTCATACCTGCCTTGACGACACGTAACAACAACATGTATATAGAGGCAAATGAAGCTGAGGACAAGAAGGATACCTGAAGAAGTACATGGTGTTCCCACCTGTCACTCCTACCCAACCAAGTGGAGCTTATGTTCTCAGTCAGGCTACACATAGTATTTTTTTGTGAAATGTGTGCAAGGAGTGGAGATGCAGTCTTCCCAGGCTACTTACAGTGCTGCTAGCTTCAATTCCATTTCAGAGTCTTGGCAAAGATAGGCAAATAGTATGCTTTTTATTAGGCTGCAAAAGCAAGCTTAATACTTGAGTCTTTCATTTTTACGATCATAAAACTCTTTTCTGAAGCCCCTTAGAAACCTTGGGGCTTTCTTGGGATCACAGAAGAGCTGGAGGAGAATTGTCTCTTCTCTTTATGGTAAAAGGAATAGAAAGAAGTGACTTTTGATTGAGAAGCAAAGAGACATCTTGGCTAGCTCCCAACTATGTGAATTGCTGTAGTGTCCAAATAACTCTTGATTCTCTTCCAATGTGGTCTTCATGCTGAAGCCAGATGCTCTTTCAAGACTGCTGCAGTGCCCAGCACCTAATGAAATTCAAAACATGCCCAATAAAGTTTTGATGAAAGAATGCATGAATGAGTGATCAAATAAATGCCAGTACGTCCATAGGTAAACCACTCCAGCATCTGTGGAGTTGATTTTGACTTGAATGGCTGCATGTGTGCAGGGCAGAACTATAGCTCATAGAGTCTGTATGGTGGTGCCTTTTAGAAGAATGTCACCAGACCTCTTCTGCCAAGATGTCCCTGGGAAAATTAGAGCAACCAACCTTTCCAGTTGTAGCCAAGTTGTTAACGGTTCAAGGAACTCTGTTGTTGGTAACCAAGGACTAATTTTTTTCTTTTCCTTTTTTAACAGCTTCATTTCTTTATTTGTGGTTTTGTTTGTGTCTTTTGTGTCATATCTAATTGAGTGGATGAAAATCATGACTAAATTCAATGTAGTCATAAAGATTCTTCTCTAAAAATTTCACAGGTTTTGCTCTTATAATTAGATCACTGGCCCACTCTGAGTTATATTTTGTAGATAACATGCATACATATTTTGACAACATTTACCTTAAAAATTGTAAAACAACTGAATTTATTCATTACTCTGCAAAAGAGGGCTCTTGCTTCAATGTTGGGTAGTTTTCCTTATTAAATCCATTAAAAATAACCCATAAAACTTACTGCTAATGATGGCAATAAGAGAGATCCAGATCAAATCTGCAATGAGATAGCATATCGCCCCACTAGCAGTGGCAAAGTTTAGCAGGGCAGCAAGCAATAAATGTTGGAAAGGATGCAGGGAGATAAAAGTTCTCCTACACTATTGGGGGGATTGTAAAATGGTACAGCCACTCTGGATGGCAGTTTGGCATTTCCTAAAAAAACATAGACACTCCATATAACCCAGTTATCCCACTGCTAGGAATATACCCCAAGGAACTTAAAACAGAGACTCAAATGGGAATTTATAAACCAATGTTTATACCTTATTCACAATTGTAAGAAATTGCAAACAAACAGACCAACTGTCCTACCAAAACAGAATAGACTGAGAAATTGTAGTATATTCGTATGATGGAATACTACACAGCACTCAGTAGCAAGGATTTTGAAAAATACCACATAATGAAAAGGACTGGAGAGCATTATGCTGAGTGAACTAACTCAGTCTCATAAGGATAAATACTGCATAAGACCATTATTGTAAAAATAGAAAGATATCTAGGAAAATATATATGGGGATCCAAGGTGGGAAGGAGTAGGAACAGAGGGATGAGGATGGACAGGGGTGAAATCACAGGATTGCACAATTTGGTGGGTGGAGGGAAGGAAAGATCTGGTGGGCACCTGAAAAGACAGGGTAATGGTGGGCATAGTCCAATGGTGATTAATTTTATAGAACATAATGAATGGGAATGATTGTAGGAAATGTAATGTAATGAATAATAGTGTGAAACAATGTATACAGACTTTGTAAGAAAACCAGTATAAAATAATTTTTTAAAAACCAAACAAGTTATTGCTGTTGAGTTGGAACCAGCTCATTTCTGACCCTCCATTGGCGATAAGTAGCTCAAGAAGAGATTATCTGTCTTTTTCTCAAAGAGACACTGGTGGATTCCAACAGAAGCATCAACTTTGGTTTAGCAGCACAACTCTACAGACTGTCACTATCTTAAGAATATATTGAGTTGTTGTGTCCATCAAGTTGTAAACAACCCATAGCTGACCTTCCAGTGGGTTTTCAGAGGTAGAAAATTACATAGTTGTAGATTGTCCATCCTTCTCTTACTGAGCAGCTGGTGGAGTAGAACTATATGTCATGGATACATCACTAGAAGCTACTTGTGGGGTAGCACCTAGTAGTGTTTTAAATGCAGTACTTTCTTGGTCTTCAATCCTATCTATATATTATACTTTAAAACTTAGAGAATGTTTGGATATTTCTTTTAATTAATAACTTAATGATTTTTAACTACTAAGGAGCCCTGGTAATGCAATGGGTTTTGTGTTGATTGTAAATTTAAAATGTCAATGGGTTGAATCTACCAGCTTTTCTGGAGGAGAATTTTCTGCTCTTATAAAGTCATATAGGCTCATAAATACAATGGAGGGTTTCCATGAGCAAATAAGATTAGAGAACAGTGGAATATGTGAAATATGTACCAGCAGTGCTGCAAATAAGTGGATGGTCCTCAGTGTTGAATGCCACAAAAGGTCAAAGAAGAAAAATGTTTCAGCTCAGGGAAGACTCTTTAGACTGCAAACCGTGAGTCTCCAGAGCAAACCTTCACTGGACCGTGAGAATGCATAGTGTGAGCCACAAAGTTGGAGTTGTTGAGGCTATTTGTTGTGGAAGAAAGGCAGAGATAGGATTGTGATAAAAAGGAAGTTCAAGTCCACCAGTAGCTCCATGGAAGAAAGATGGGTAATCTGTTGTGATTCGCAACTGTGGAAACCCACGTGTGGATGGAGAATTACTCTGAACAGCAACTGATTCCATGGCAGTGAGTTTGAGTCTGGTAAAGGCTTACTCAATGAAAAGGAAAGGATGGCGCTCTGGAGCTGCAGTCTGGAGGGAGTAGGCTTAAAGGGCATGTTCCAAGGGAGAAAGACGGGAGGTCTCTTCTAAGGCGCTTTACTGCCTCAGAAGCATTTTGAGGGGAAACTCCCTGTGAGTCTGGTCCAACTGGACAGCACTGAGTGAGTGGGTAACCCACTAG
>NW_006399970.1:4558597-4563415 GCF_000299155.1 Elephantulus edwardii
AAAAAAAAAGAAATCTAGGAATTGCATACAGTTTGTGAATTAATTACTCTAGACTCACCCTTATTTTCAACACCCTTGGTACCAGTAGTCAGGAGATCAGGAGACATATCACACTGAGTAAATTCACAGTCAGGAAACTCTTCAAATTTTTAGGAGCAATGGTGTCAGGTCAAAGACTAAGGTACTTCTGATTCAGGCCATGGTCTGTTCATTTACTTGCAATACAACTGAGAGCTGGACAATAAATAAGGATGACAGAAGAATTGACACCTTTGAGCTGTGGTGTTGGAGAAGAGTAATGAATACTCCATGGACTTCCAAAAAGACAAACATATGTCTTGGAGAGGGTGCAGCCAGAGGGCTCCTTGGAGGCAAGTTTGCCAAAGCTTCATCTCACATACTTAAGACATATTGCTGGAAGAGGCTATTCCTTGGAAAGGGACATCATACTAGAAAAGTTGGAACATCAGTGAAGGATAGGAAGACCCTCAATGAGATGAATTGACATGGTGACAGCAGCAATGGGCTCACATGTGTTAGAGATAACGAGAATGACACAACACAGGACAGGGTTCGCATCTGCTGTCTTTAGGGTTGCTATAGCATTCTTACTTATGCTACAGAGTCGACATCAACCCTCTCCTTTATCTGGGTTGTTTTTGTTGGTTTGGGTTTTTTTGTGTGTGTATGTGTCACTGAGGTGAAGTTGTTACATACCGTCTCATCAGAATGCTCCCATAGCTTATGCTACAGTAGGTTTTCAGAGGCAATAAATTTCACCGGAGGAGATAACTTACCTTTACCTCATGAAGCAGCTGATGGATTCGAACCACTTAACCTTTGTATTGACAGCTCTATTCATGACCATAAAGACACTACAGTTCCCTGAAGTAAAGTTAGCCTGTATTTTAGTCAAACCATTCATATTGGTCAATTTTAAGAAATTCCAATATATTCAATTGGAGATGATGAACTCTGAGCGATGACTTGAGCACACCATTTTGAAATCATTCCCAGACCCAACCTAGGACAAGTTATCAAAACTCTTTACTACCAAGGACTGCTATTACCATGCAACACTTTCTTAGTTTGGAAAGGATAAGTAGTTTGTCCACCTTTCTTGTGCAATTGGGTGAAACCCAATTAAAATTCTCCTCCCAAAGAATAATATTTTACTTATAAGAGAAATGGAATTGTGAAAGAAAATTACTGTTGGCTTCTACTGACATGGGTTAAGTTTTAAAGTCTTGAGACATAGACAACGGTGAGCAATCTCTTCCATAACACAGGCATCAGCCCCACGGGTCCCATAGTCTAGTCTCACCAGCAGTTATGTCTTTCCCCAGTAAACATACAGTGTTAGCAATACCTTGTTTTCCTCAGAATGAGTTTTCATTTGTGCTTATAAACCTTTCCCTCTCATGGGCTTCCCCCTTTGTTTTCTTTACTGTATCCTGTTATAGTAAGAAGATTTTGTTTTTATGCCGATTTGGAAAACTTCCTTCCTGCCATTCAGAATCTCTCTTCAGATGTCAGGATCCGAGATAATGGTCCTTTGCTAGCTTGCTGGTAAGGGAGTGATGAACGGAACAAGGGGAGCTGTAGTCCTCACACGTCATCAGGTCGACAGACTTCGTGTGTGATGAGTGGCCCAGTGTATACCCACAGTAGTTTACTGTTCACTCCTTCCACACCGGGACATTAAAATGCAAGGCTAGTGTTTTGAAAATTGTCAGTATTTTCTACTCCACGCACCCTGTGAAAAATCAATAGGTTTGCTAAAGAACTTATGCACTCATAGCAGCCCTGGATTTATTGCATCTTGATCAAGATCCACTCTTCCTGGTAAACGATCCACACATATCTTTCCAAAGCAGATTATGTTAAATAGTTACTTTCTCATGAAAAAGTAAAATTGAAACAATATTGTCTTAAAAATACTGAACAATCCTTCCCCCTCTAAAACTATTCTGCATGACACTGTAATGATGGATGGTCATATCCATTTATTAAAACCCACAGAAGTATCTGACACAAAGCACAAAATCTAATGTAAATTAGGAATTTGGGAATATTGATTCGTCATAGTGACCAATATAATGCACTACTGTAAGATGTTAACAACAGGACTGACAGTGCAGGGGAGAGAGGCATATGCGAGAACTGTACACTTTGAGTGTCATTTTTCTTCTATAAACCTAAACCTACTCTATAAAGAAAGAAAAAAATTCTTAAAGTGTATTTTCAAAATACAGCAAGGGAAAACATAATTACTGTAGTCTGTCCATGACCAAATTATGGCAACTCCAGCTGAAATAGATTATGATTATTAACCTCCAGAGGCTCGTTCAAGTAAAAACCTTAGTTTTCCAAAGGGGGCTGCATGCCAACAAATTACAAAGGCATAGCATTTCAAGAAAGAAAGGGGGGTAAAAAATCCTATAGATTTTTCGTTTGACTCACTTTGTGTGGATGAGACTGAGGCTCAGAAAAGTAAAAATGGAATAAATGAAATGCCCAAGGGCACTCCGTGCTGATTGGCACGAGACATTGATCCTTATTTAGCTGATTGGCTCGAGGCATTGATGTTTATTTAATTGTTGCTTTTGTTAGGTACCATCAAGTCGAGTATGACTCATAGCGACCCTATGAACAACAGATACAAACCCTGTCTGTCCTCATCTCCCTCAACACCTTTGAGCCCATTGCCAGTTACTGTATCAATCCATCTTGCTGGAGGTCTTCCTCTCTTTTGCTGACCCTCCACCTTTTCAAGCATGATGTCCCTTTCCAAAGAATAGCCCTTCCTTAAAACATGCCCAGAATATAGGAGAAGAAGCTTCACCCTCATTGCTTTCAAGGCATACCCAGGCTGAATTTTTCTCCAAGACCTATCTGTTTGTTCTTTTATCTGTCCATGGGATATTCAGAACTCTTCCCCAATACCACAACTCAAAGGCATTAATATTTTTAGGTAAAATTCATGGGCTTGTGTGAGAGTCACAAATCAGCCCTTTGGTAAAATTCACTGAAAATGAGGAATCTCCTTGAAGAGTTGGCACTTTTTGTTCATCTTTCTGTTTCATCAATTGAACAACCACTAATTACAAGGCAATGAGTAGTCTCAAATCTCTGCAAATCACAGAGAAAAATAGAACTGTCCCCCTGCCTTTGAGAAGCTTACTGTTCAATACTGTGTACAACACGTCAACAAGCAAATAAAAATAAGCCACATTTCAAACCAAACCTACCACCACTGATCAGTTCCTACTCTTACTCACACTCCACCAGGTTTCTGAAGCTGTAGATCTTTGTGGGAGGAGACTTCTCATTTTTACCTACAAGTTACTGGTGGATTTGTACCTTTCCATTGCTAACTTAGTATGTGCCACATTAAATTGTGGGGGGATGCTAAATTCTGTTAAATGTATGGGGAAATTTGGTGAACAACGTATGTGGTTGAACAATGTGATGAGCATGCTTTTAAGGTCACCACCAAGCTGCATATGTGGAGATTATCGAAATGGCAAATGTCCTGTTACCTATACACACACACACACTTCCTTTTACGTCATGTTATTGTGTTTGGCAGATGGTGTATTTTCCAGAAACTAGAGGTTTGTGGCCATGCTGCTTCGAGCAAGTCTATTAGTGCCACTTTCCCAAGAGCATGTGCTCATTTTGTGTCTCTGTGTCACATTTTCATAAACGCTGACAATTATTTGAAACTTTTTTCATGATGCTGTCTTACATGTAGCAGAAGACAGTATAATGTAAACATGGTTTTTTGGTTTTTTAAATAGAATTATTATATACTGGTTTACTTAAAAGCTCACATACATTGGTTTTCACATCATATCTTTCCCATTTCTTTTACCCACCCCTCCCTCTACCCATCAAATTGTGCAACTCTATGGTTAACCAAACCAACCCCCCACCCACCCTCACCTCTTCCACTCCCACCCTCCCCCTGTCCTTGGACCCTCATACTCGTTCTACAAAACTCGTCTTATATAGTATTTGTCTTTATGAGACTGAGTGAGTTCACTCAGCATAATGCTCTCCAGTCCCTCCAAAATTAGGTAGCAATTTGCAAAATCATTTCTCCTGCGTGCTGAGTCATATTGCATCGTGTGAATGTACCATCCTTTCTCAATCCATTCATTTGTGGTTGGATATTTGGGCTGTCCCTATGCTCTCGTGATGGTGAATAATGCTGCTAGGAACTTTGGTGTACTAGTAACCATTTGTCTCTCAATTCTCACTTTCTCAGGGTGTATTCCAAGAAGTAGAATAGCTGGGTCATATGGATGTAAACATAATTTTTATATGCAAACTATGAAACAAACAAACAAACAAAACATCTGTAGGACTTGCTTATTGCTTCATTTTATTGTGACGGTCTGGAACCAAGCCCGATATATCTCAGAGGTATGTATTTACCACAATAATATATATTTAACATTATAATACGTAAGTCACACTCGGTGTACTCTTCTAAAAGTGTCTACAGCAAGAGATTTCCAGTTGTAGAGTCAGAGGAGGCAAAGGACAGAAGGGCACCCCAGGCAGAGTGTGCTGCAAGAGAATGTAATGTAGACAGTCGGCTGTTACTATTTTTTTTAAAAAAATAAGAATTTTAGTTTATACTGTTTTGCTTAGAAAGTTCATAAACATTGTTTTTCATACCAGGACTTCCCATTTCCTTTACCCATCCCTCCCTCTACCCATGAAATTGTGTGACCCCAAGATTACATTCCTGCCCATCCTCACCCCTCTCCTCCTACCCTCCCTGCCTTGGATTCTCAAAGTAGCAAA
>NW_006399970.1:4564166-4566549 GCF_000299155.1 Elephantulus edwardii
CCGGTTTCTCTGCAATCTCACCAGCATTTGTTGTTTGCTGCTCTGTTAAATTTTGCTATTCTGACTGGGGTGAGATGATATCTCATAGTTTTTTTTATTTGCATCTAAGATCTAGGAATTTTGTTATTCTTATTAGATATCTAGTCAGCTCCAATTCATAGCAATCATATGAACAGGGGAATGAAACACCACTCAGCTCTGTGTCATGCCTGCAATCTCTGCTGTGCTTACTCCCGTACTTGCAGGCGGTGTCATCTCCTTGAGGATTTCCCTCTTTTCCTCTTCCCTTCTCCAAGGACTGCCCTCTTCTGATAACATATGCAAAGTGTGTGAGATGACGTCTCACCATCCTTTCTTCTAAGGAGCAGTCTGGTTGCACTTCTTCCAAGACAGGTTTATCTGATCTTTTGGCAGTTCATGTTCCGTACTCTTTACCAACACCAGGCAGCTCTGGTGGCCTAGTGGTAAGGAGGAGGAGTGCTGCCAAACTAAAGGCAGGCAGTTCGAATCCGCTAGCTACTGTGAGCGAGAAAGATAGACAATCTCCTCCTGTGCAATTTATGACCTCTGAAAACCCACTGGAGGGTTGACTATGTGTCAGTTTCGACTTGATAACACATAACAGCAACAAACTCTCAGTGATGTGCTACACTTTGAGTAGCAAAGCATTACAGGAGCAATGACATTAGAGACACAAGCAGAAGCCAGCTAATAAAGAGTTTTGCAGGCAATGCTGTGACATTTGCATTCTCTTTGGAAAGTAACATGAATAACAAATATACTTGGCTTTCATTAAACTGATGTTGATTTTCTAAGTTATTGGAAGATCAAGTGATTTCCACCAGGAAGCCTTCTACATTCTAATCCGGGCAAAAATACTCAAGTGCATACCTTCATTTAGAGTGTGTTACAGGGTATGAGTAGCTCCCCAGGTGGCCACTAACCAAAAGGTTGGAGGTTCAATCCCACCCGATGACATGGCAGAAGAAAGGCCTGGTAATCTACTTCGATTACTATTATTGTTGCTATGTACTGTCAAGACAGAATCAGCCCATAGCTGGCCCTCCAATGGATTTTAAGAAGCATTTGATCACAAAAGATTGCCTGTCTTTCTCCCACAGAGCAAATAATGGATTTGAAACTCATGACTTTGCACTGGTAGTGCAATTATTTACCACTACATTATAAGAAGAGATATGTCTTAGAGAAGGTGCAACTAGATTGTTCTCTGGAGGCATGGATAGTGAAGCACTATCTCACATATTTTTGACATGTTGTAAGGAGAGGCAATTCCTTGGAAAGGGACATATTGCTTAGAAATGTGGAAGGTTCCTTGCAAGGGACAGGAAGATCCTCAACAAGATGGCTTGACACAGTGTCTGAGGCAATGGGCTCAAATGTGTCAAGGATGTTCAGGATGGCACAGGTTAGGGCAGGGTTCAGATCTGTTATTCACAGGGTCACTATGAGTCATCCTTGACTTGACAGCACCTAAAAACAACAAAAAGCCACCAGAGCTCCCTTCATTAAGATTACACCCCCCCTCAAAAAAAACCCCTCTGGAGTAGTTCTGGTCTGTAACCCAGGAGGTAGCCATGCTTAGTCACCTGTTTGTCAATTAACCTGATTCTAAGTGGAGTGGTTTTTTATTTTGGGTTTTGGTATTTTTTTTCAGATAATTTACTTTTTATTTTTGTTACTAATATTGATGTTACAATAACAAAATAGTGCACTGGACAAATCTACTGTCAGGGACCTCCTTATAATGTTCAAGACCAAGGTTGTCACTTTAAAGACTAAGGTGCCCCTAATTCAAGCCATGATATGTTTAAATATGCATGTAAAAATTGGACAATGAATAAGGAAGTACAAAAATCTGATGTCTTGAACTGTTGTTGTTTTGGAAGGAATATTGGCTATACCATGCATGTAAAAGGACACACAAATATGTCTTGAAAGAAGTACTTCCAGAGTGCTCCTTAGAGGTAAGGGTGATGAGACTTTTTCTTACATACTTTGGGCATGTCAGTCAGTGCCTAGAAAAGGACATCATGCTTGGAAAAGTGGAGAGTCGATAAAAGAGAAGACGACCCTCAAGGAGATGTCACTGACACAGTGACTACAATCCTGAGCTTAAGTACCACAAAGATTGTGAGGATGGCACAGAATTGTCACAGTTTTGCTCTGCTGTATATAAGATCACTACGAGCTTCAGACAAGTTGAAGGCAACTAACAACTACAGCAATAGGTGTTACGATCCCTGAATGGTGCAGTTTGCTCTTGGCTACTGACCAGAGGTGGGTAGTTTGTATTTACCTCTAGTCCTGAGGAAGAAAGACCTGGTAACTTAGTTGTCTGTCTGGCAATGGCCACTGAAAACCA
>NW_006399970.1:4566864-4578018 GCF_000299155.1 Elephantulus edwardii
ATCAGCACTGGACTACATCCACCATTATCCCCTCTTTTCAGGTCCCCGTTGAAGGATCACTTTGTTGAAATTACAACTTAAAGTACATAGCATTTTAAAAAATTTAGATGTTAAACAGAAAGTATAAAGAATACAAAGATAATTCACAATCCCACCAGCCACGGGAACTAGTTTGCATTTTTCTACGTTTTCTTTAAATGCTTTCTTTTGCGTTATCTCTACTGGGTTGCATTTCTTCCTATGTGTTCTTTTTTTATCATAAATAGCCCTGGTTTTCATTTTTTAAATACTAGTTTATTTACAAAATTCGAATACATTGATTTTGAGAACAGATTCTTGGGAGGACCGTTTTGTCCTTTGAAGTTTTGTATCCTCAGAATGAGTGCGCTCAGCATTGTTTCTGACCCACAGTATTTGTTCATTAACTCCGGTTGTATGTGCATCAGTCACCAGGAAGGCTGGCAGCAACAACACAGATTGCTGGGCCCCCTCCAGGGTTTGTGACTCATTGGTTTAGGCAGGAACGTGAGAGTTTGCATTTCCAACATGGTCCCAGTGGCGCAGCTGCTTGTGGTCTGGGCATGACTCTTTGAAAACTGCTCTCAATGCACAACCAGAAAGAGATAACATTGATGAATAGAACCTTCTAAAATTAAGTCCCTGTGTGCATCAAAACATTTTTCCCAATAGGATGAAAAGCAAACCTACACACTGGGGTTGGGAGTGGGAGGGACATGTGACAATGTTATCTCAGCCAAGGGTCTCATAACAAAAGTTTGGAGACTATTACAGAGCCTCCACAAGGAAAAGACTGGTTACTCAATAACAAAACAGACAAAAGAAATGGAAAGACTTTTCACAGAGGAAGGCATTTGGATGGTCAACAGACACATGAAGAAATGCTCAAAATTACTGAGAGTAAGAAAGACGCAACTCAAAACAACAATGAAATACCAAGTTACCCCAGTAGCAGTGGTAAAGTTTAACAGGACAGCAAGCAATAAATTGTGGAAAGGATGTGGAAAGATTGGAACTCTTATGCACTGCTGATGGGATTGTAAAATGGTATAACCATTATGGCAGGTAGTTTGGCATTTCCTCAGAAAACTAGACATTGGAATCCCATATGATCCAATTATTGCATTGCTAAGAAGATACCTCAAGAAAAATAGACCTGAAACACAAATAGAGATGTGTGCATCTATGTTCACAGCAGTGTTATTTACAATGGCAAGAAAATGGAAACAGCCTAAATGTCCATCAACAAATGAATGGATTGAGAAATTATAATACATTCACATGATGGAATACTACGCAACACCAACAAGTAACAATTTCATAAAATAATGTATATAACATGAGAAAGTCTAAAGAACATTATGCTGAGTGGACTCACTCAGTTTCATAAGAACAAAGACCATTATTATAGAAGAAAAATTGGTAAGATATGTCAAAACTCCAAAAGGGGAAGGGGAAGAGGTAAGATAGTAGAGTGTGGAGTGTGAAGAGGGGGACATCACTGCAATGATAGACTTTCATGGCAGAGGGAGAGGGTGGAGGAATTAGGAAAGATTCAATGGAGACCTGAAAGGACAGGGTGTTAGTAGGCATAGATCAATGGTGGTTGCTTTATAAAACACCATGCACAAGAATGAAAGACAATGCATACAAATTTTGTACACAAACCAATATGAAATAAAATATCTTACAAACTTGCTTTCAAGAGAAGACTGTCAATTACTTCCTTCCAAGGGGTGTTAACAATGAGGAGACTTAGGTTAGTGGTTAAGAATGGGGACAATAATATGTGGAATCTTGAGCAAATGACATTACCTCCCCACTAATCCTAACCCTAATGAAACCAAAAGCCCATTGTCATGGAGTCGATTTTGACTCACAATGACCCTTCATCACCTTTCTGAGTCTTTAAATCTTTATAGGAGAAGACCGCCCATCTTTCTTTTGCTACTAGATTCAAACTGCAGTCTTTTCTATTATCAGCCCATGAAATAGGCTACCAGGTGTCCCTCCAAAAGAGATTATTGTTGTTGTTGTTGTTGTTGTTAAGTGCTGTTGAGTACAATTCATAGCAAATCTATGAACAAGTCTGAACTCTGCCCTATCCTGTGCCATCTTCACATTTCCTGGCCCACTAAAGCCCATGTGGCAATGACTGTGTCAATCCACCTGGTCAAATGTCTTCTCCCTCGTTGACCTTCCACCCTTCCAAGTATCATGTCCCTCTCCAAGTAATAGCCACTCCTAGCAACATGCCCAAAGTATATGAGGCAAAGCTTCATTATTCTTGCCTCCAAAGATCACCCTGTCTGCACCCTCCACAAGACATATCTGTTCTCTTGACCATTCATAGTATTTCAACACTACAACTCAAAGGCATCGATTCTTCTGTCATCTTTATTCATTATTCCACTCCCAGTTGCATAGCAAGTGATTGGAAAGACCATGGACTGAATCAGACACACCTTAGTCCTCAAACTGACACCAGTACTTTTCAGTAATTTGGAGAGGTCCCTAACTGCAGATTATAGCCTAGGAAACCTCATGTGGCAGTTTCTGCTTTGTCATAACAGGCATCGATTTGGTGACATAACACTATTGCTGTGTTGAAACGGATTTTTAGTTAAAGTCGACTCATAGCTGATCTTCCATTAGGTTTTCAGAGGCTGTAAATTGTGCAGGAGGAGACTGTCCATCTTTTTCTAAAAAGCAGCCAGTGGATTCTAACTGCCAGTCTTTAGGTTTGCAGTGCAACTCTTTACCCACCAGGCCACCAGAGTTCCCTTGACAGCACAATAGCAACAATTAAAACCCAAAAGTCAAACCCACTTCCATTGAGTTGATTCTGACTCCAAGTAACCTTCCATCAAGTTTTTGAGGCTATTAATCTTAAAAAGAGGAGATTCTCTCCCATGGAACAGTTGGTGGCTTCAAACTGCTAACATTTTAGTTAGAAGCCCAGCATGTGACACACAGTGCCACCCACATAGGGAGAGCTTCATAATTATTATTACTAAAGAAACAAATTTCATTTGCTGAAGGCACAAATGGAAAAATAATTAGAGTGTTTTGGTCATTGTTGGGTTGTTTTATTTTGGTTTTTTTCTGACAAAGGCACAATGCTTTAGAATTAGGTCTTGCCGATGGTGGTATTGGTGTTTTTGGGTACCACTGAGTCAAGTAGCAAGCCTGTGAACAATAGATCTGAACCCTGTCGTATCCTGTGCCATCATCACAGCCTCTGAACACACTTGAGCCCATTGCAGCAGTCACTGTGTCAATCCACCTGCGTCTTCCTCTCCTTCACCATCCCTCCTCCTTTCCAAGCATGATGTTCCTCTCTGGGGAATAGCCTCTCCCACATAACAACAACAACAACCACCAACATGCCTAAAGTATGTGAGAAGAAACTTCAGCATCTTTATCTCCAAGAAGCCCTTTGGCTTCACCATCTCCAAGATATATCTGTTTGTTCTTTTGTCAGTCTATGGGATATTCAGTAGTTTTCTTCAACACCACACTTCAAAGGCATCAATTTGTCTGCTGTCATCCTTAGTCATTGTCCAGCTCTCAAATGCATGTTGTTGTTGTTATGTGCCATCAGGTTGCCTGTGACACATAGTGACCCTATGTACCACAGCTCTGAACCCTGCCCTGCCCTGAGTCGGTCTCACTAATTTCAACACACCAATCCCCACTGCCCCAGTCACTGTATCATTCTATCTCATCTGGGGTCTTCCTCTCTTGTGATATCCAAGCATGATGTCCTTCTCCAAGGACTGGTCTCTCCAGGCCATATGCCAAAAGTATGTAAGATAGAGCTTCAAAAATCCTAGCCTCCAAGGAGAAACTTGGTTTCACCCTCTCCAAGACAGACCTATTTGTTTTCTTGGTGGTTCATGGTATATCCAAGATTCTTCTCCAGCACCACAATTCGAAGGCAGCGATTCTTCTGTCAACTTTAATCATTGTCCAACTCTCTGAAGATGCATATTCAACCTTATGTTGTTGCATACGACAGTGGGAACCAACCCATAACTGATGCTCCAGTGGGTTTTCAGAGGCAGTAAATCCCAGAGGAGGAGATTGCCCATTCTTCTCCCTTGGAGCAGCTGGTGGATTTGAACCATGTGCCTTCAAGATTGCAACGCAGCTTCTTATCACTAGGCCACCAGAGCGCCCTATATACTAAACCCCTCCAAACAGCACACTTATAAAGGTAATTTTACAGTTTGCAATTTTTCAGCAAAAATTTAAATGGCCATGTAATCCTACTAATATTTTCTTTTCATCTTAGAGTTACACAATACAATAAGGCCACCACTAGTACTAGTTATGTGGGACTCAGGGGCTCCTGAGATGTGACTGGTCCATGAAGAGATGTGCTCTACATATAAAACAACACACTCTGGATTTCCGCTCTTACAATTGGAAGCATAAAAATAAAAAATCTAAAAGCATTTTTAAATATTGAAGTTATAATATTTTGGCCATCCTGGAACAAAATATAGTGTGAAAATTAATTGCACTTGTTTCTTTTTACATTCTTTAACATGGCTACTAGGAAATTCTCAGTTCTGCATTTGTCTATCTCCCACCACCACGCCTGCCCCCGTCTCTTTCTTTCGGCCAGTGCTCCCTTGGCATTTGTTCAACATGAGCCGTGTGTCTTTGTGGAAACACATGAAAAGGACATGCATCTGGGGGAGAGAAGCTGAGCTGGTCCTCTTCCCTGACATAAAAGGCTCTGTCCACAGGGCCTGGTTCATTCTCTGCATTAGCATGACTCAACACGTGTAAACAGGGCAATTCAATGGATGTTTCCAGTTTTTGTTCTTTGAACACAAGGGCCACCTGCAAAAACAGAGCCTTGTTATCTCAAAGAGCAAGGTTCTGAGCCACTATTCTTTTAGAGAGTACTTCTTGTGTCCCTCGCTAATGAACTGCACAGCAAGTCATCTGAAAAAGACATTTTTAAGGCATAATTTCTTCTCTCTTTGCAGCAAGTTTGTTCCAAGGCTTGAGTCACACACTGAAACATTTTTAACTTTGACACATATTTCTAGATATCAGTGGAAACTGATCATAGACATTCTCCCAGGCTGGAAAATTATTTAAAATAAGCTGAAGACAATGGTTTATTCAGTAGGCTGAGAAGCTAAGGGCGCTTTTTTAAATGGTGTAAAGACGTACATCAGTGGGGAAATTAAGTAGATTACTTTTTCAAAATCATATTTTCTAACTACAAAAGCAATATATTTATTTTTTAAGCTTCAAGAACACTTATAAATAAAAAGAAGTAACTTATAATCCCCCTACCAGAGATGCAACAATATCAACATAAAGACTAAGTAAGGTGTGCCTGATTCAAGCCATGGTCTTTGCAAAGACTAAGGTGCACCTGATCCAGGCCATGGTCTTTGCAATTACTTGCTATGCATCAGAGAGCTGGACAATGACCCAAGATGACAGAAGAAGAATCGACGCCTTTGAGTTGTAGTGCTGGAGAAGAGTAGTGAACATATCAAGGACAGCCATGAGAACAAACAGGTCTGCCTGGAGAGGGTAAAATCAAGTTTCTCTGTGGATGCAAGGATTTTCACATTCCATCTCACATACTTTGGGCATATTGCCAGAAGGAGAAGGACATCATGCTTGGAAGGATGAAGAGACATCGAAAGAGAGGAAGATCCCAGATGAGACAGATTGATACAGTAGCTAGGATAATGAGGGTAGGTATGTCAGAGACAGTGAGACAGGTTCAGGATAGGGCAGGCTTCAGAGCTATTGTGCATAGGGTTGCTATGAGTTCCAGAAGACTCAATAGCACATAACAAAAACAACAACCAGAGATAATCATTAGTTAGCCCAGTAAGTGGGAGTGCCTGAGCAATGCAAATGTTTGACTGCTAACCAAAGGGTTGGAGGTTCAAGTCCACCCAGAGGTGCCTGGAAGAAAGATCTGATGATCTTCCAGATGGCAGCCATTTAAAACTCATGGAGCACAATTGACTGTTTATATGTTTGGAGTTTCTGGAGTCAGTATCAATTCAATGTCAGATTTATTTTTTTAATCCTTCCAGAAGTACAATTTTGATTAGTCAAATGTTTTTCATTAGAGAAAATTGGCAGCCCAATTTTTTGTCAGCAAATAATTTTATAGCAAATAATTGAATATTTTTTCCCATCTGATCAACCATATTTCATGGTGAACTATTCTTTCCATACAAGCAATGCTTGATGTTGCAAAGCCATGCAAGAGTAATGTATTCATTCAGACAGTTGGACAGATCAATGGATTTCCTGTACCAGAGTAGGAAATGCTCACTGATAGAACTGCATATTCAGATTACAGCATTTAAGAATTTGCCTCACGTTAGCAGGGATTACTGTTTACTGGGTGGTGAATTGTTAAGTAATGATTTTTTAAAAAATTGGATATTGTTGTTAGGTCCCATTGAATAGACTACTCACAATGACTCTGTTAATAATATATCTGAACCTCGCCCTGTTCTGCAAGGGCTCCCTGATCTCCACCATACTCAAGCCCATTGTTACAGTCACTGGTCACTGTGTCAATCCATCTCCGCAATGGTCTTCTCTTACACTGACTCTACTTTCCCCAGCATGATGTCTTTTTCCAAGGACTATCCCTTCCTAACAGCATACCAGAAGTATCTGAGAAAGATTCACCATCCTTGTCTCTATAGAGCACCCTAGTTGTGGATAACGTAATGAATGCAATTAATGTCACACAACTGTTCACTTGGTGGTGGTGGTGGTGTGTGCCATCGAATCAGGAACACCCTATAGTTGCCCTTCCGGCGGATTTTCAGAGACAGTAAATCACACAGGAGGAGATTGTCTATCCAGCTCCCAAAGAGCAGCTGGTGGATTCGAACCAAGTGCCTTTGGTATTGAAGTAGAGCTTCATACGACTAGGCCAACAGAACTCCCTAAGAACGGTTACAATTGATAGCTGTGCACATTTTACTACAACAAGATTAAAAAAAAAAACAAAACAAAAAAAACCTCTCCTATTGACACTTAAATTTTGTAAAAATAAACATGATTTTCATAGATTTGATTATACAACATTTCTGTGCTGAGCTGAATGTAATCCTTTTCCTTGGCTTCAATAAAATAAGAATGCGGTTTACACTATACACTCAGATGACGTGGGTGGGCATGTCTCTTTACATTTTTCTTTTCTCGTCACCCATGAGGTTGTATCAAAATATTTACCAATTTCCTATAGTTTCACGTACATAGTGTAGTATCCATGTCATTAGGCAAAGGGATGGATTATTCACTAGAGATTTGATGCAACCAGATTCAAGTGTTTCCCCAGCTGTGTTTACAGCTTTGGCTTTCTAAGCCTCTTGAGAAGTAATCAGTTTTGATCATGTTAAATCCCAAAGTAAATTTTCTTTTCTGGAGCTTGTTCTAGTTACTCACATAAGTTAGTCTGGCCAACCAAACCAATTTCTAGCTCTAGGGCATTAAAAAAAAAAAGAAAGAAAGAAAAGAAAAAAATGAAAGCTATGTAGTTTTACTCCAAGAAGGGGAAAAAAGGAGGGTTGAAATAGGATTCAGGTAAAGTAAGGGCTCAGAATGCTTTTGCATTTTTTCAACTATTTCCTCTTTGTTTCTTCACTGTGAAAGTCTGGTCTCTTGTTAATAGTGAAAGAATCTTAAGAGTCCAGATCCTATTGGAAGTTATTTCTTGCATTTTAAGGGATGTATTTCTAAATTTCTGGCATACCAGCACAGTTCAGATATAAGTTATGTTCTCAGTAACACTAGTTTGTAGAATAATGAAATGTACAGATGCTGTTTAAAAATTTTGAATATTTTCATAATCCATGAGTGATTCCAGTTAGGGGCTATTTACAAATTATTATACTTAGCATTAGTAATGTAATACTTCGCCAAGAGGACAAACAGGTCTGTCTTGGAGAGGGTATAACCAAGTTTCGCCTTAGAGGCTAAGATTTTGAAGCTTCATCGCACATGCTTTGGGTATGTGGCCAGGAGGGACTGGTCCTTGGAGAAGGAAATCATGTTTGCAAGGATGGAGGAACAGTGCAGGAGAGGAAGACCCCAGATGAGATGGACTGACACAGTAACTGGGGTAATGGGAGTAGGTGTGTCAGAGTCAGTGAGACTGGCTCAGGACAAGGCAGGCTTCAGAGCTATTGTTGCAGGCAATTCAATGGCACATAACAACAACAAACAACAACATTATTTTGTTTAAAGCTTCCAGCAGTAACAATACTACTAGCTACGTTCAGAACTAAGATGATTTTTTAAAGGCAGAACTCTGAATTAAACACATTTAGCTTGGGCAAATCAATGAAACTCTCAGGTATAGGGAGCTCTATTGGCATAGCTTTTAGAATCGCACTGCTAATTCAAAGTTCGTGCCTCTGTGGTGGTTCAAGTCCACCAGTGGCTCCTTGGGGAAAAGATGGATAGTGTCCTGTGCTATTTACAGCTTTGGAAATCAAAGGTTGAATCAGCTATGACTTGATTCCAACTCACTGGCAATGAGTTTGACTGTTGAACTTCTGTTTTCTCACCTGCAAAATGAAAATGAATCCTCACTAATAGCCTAGTTCACGCATATAAAATGGACCACATCATAGCTAGCATACAGCAAACGTTTCAAATAATACCAGGTGCTGCTGCTGCTACAACTATCACTACATCTTTGACCATGAATGCAATATTCTACCAGGTAGAAAGACTTCTCCTCTCTCCAGACTAGGACTTCTCAGAGCTATCTATGTGAACAAGCCAGTCAGCAAATAAACATATGCAGAGCTTCCCAGATAAGCCAAGTCAGCCAGACCCTGTATCATGCAACACATCCAAGACCAAGAAAATGAGATGAAAGCAACATCAGGTGCCAGTGGGAGATATTTTATTTGCTTGACACGTGGCAACCTCCCGCTGGTTATTTGGTAATGTTCTGGGTACAAGATACAGTTGTTACTGTTGTTGTTACATGCCACTGAGTCAGAAGAGACTCATGGCTGACCCACCAGAGGGTTTTCAGAGGCAGTGGAGCAGCTGCTGGATTCAAACCACACACGTTTGGGTTAACAACACGAGCCCTTACCGCTAGGTCACAGAGCTTCTTCCTACAGAACACTAGAAAGTAGAAATAAGAAGGTCAAGAGCCTTCATTTGCAACCTTCTGTTGAAGCTATGGAAAGGTAGGCCATAGAGATTTGGCTAAGCCAAAGGATCTGCTTCCCTGGTGGTTCACATACACCAGCAGCTCCAAACAGAAAGATGGACAATTTCCTCTCTGCTGATTTCCAGCCTCTGAGACTCAATGGAGATCAGTTATGAGTTGATTCCCACTAGACAGCAACTCTAACCTCTACAAACATTTACATTATAGTAACTCACTACCGTTAACCCACTCATAGTGACTCTGTAGTGATACACTCATAGTGACTCTAAAGGATTCAATAGGACCAAGTAGAAAGTCCTCAGGGAGTTTCTGAGACAATATAATGTAAAGGGGGCTGACGGTTTTGTCTTCTATCTGAGGAGCAGCTGACGAGTCTGAACTACTGTCCTTTATGGTTAGGAGTCCATCATTTAACCCATTGCACCACCAAGACTTCTTCAGTTACTCTGTATAGAGAAGTTATTTGTGTCTGTATAGGGAATAAACTTTCTTCAGTTCCTAAGGAAAATGACAGACTGTTTTTCATTATACATGTTGTCATCATTTTAAGTGTTATCAAGTTGAGTACGATTCATTGCACCCTTCATTATATACAGAAAACTAAAAATTAAAATTTAAATATGCATTTTAAAATGTTGAAGACTTATATCAATCAGCTGCTGTTGCATTATAAACCACTCCAAAACTCAGTGGCTAAAACCGCAACTATTCACTCTTTCTCTCACTTCTGTGGATGGTCTGAGCCATACCTCTATATTGATTTACCTGGGGTCACTCATGAGTGTTTAACACCGGCAGGTTCAAGAGATTTTCATTTACACATCTGCCCAATGGTTCTGGCTATTGGCTAGAGACTCAGTTTTTGTTTAGGTTGACCTTCTTTACTATATAGTAGGTACAAGAGACCAAGAAGAAGAAAGGAAGATGCAAAGCCTCTTAAAGATTAGGCTCTGGAACTCAGACACTTCCAAAGGACAGCCAAAATAGGTCAGAAGGAAGATGGATAATCCCTATGTTTTGATGTAAGAACAATCTTTTTTAAAATTCATTTTAATGAAAGTTTACAGAGATTTTGGATTTCCATTCATTCATTGTTGCTCTTTTCTCCCTGCCCAACTGCCCCCCCAATTTGCTCTTCTCTTTGAAAAGTTAAAGAAAAATTCTTTCATTGTTATACAGTCCCTCCCATCAAGTCCAAGGCACTATGCTGCCTTTATTCTGATCTTTGAGTGATGCAAACGGCTCGTGTGCTTGACTGCTAACTGAAAAGCTTGAAAGTTTGAGTCAAGGACAGTGAAGCTTCATTTTACATACTTTGGGCAAGTTGTCAGGATGGGTAAGTCTTTGGAAAAAGATATGTTGGAAAAGGCAAAGGGTTAGAAAAAGAGAGGAAGATTTCCAACAAATGGATTGACGTGGCTGTAACAATGAGCGTGAGTATATCAGAGATTGTCAAGATAGTGCAGGATAAGGTTCAGTTACAAATCAGACTGTTGTGATTCATGAGGTTTCCATTGGCTGATTGTTGGAAGTAGGTTATCAGTCCTTCCTTCATAGCCTGTCATCATCTGGAAACTCTGCTGAAACTGTCTGGCAGTATAAACACTTTGGACTATAGGGTTGGAGAAGAGTGTTGAATGTCCCACGGACCAAACAAGTACATCTTGGAGGTAGTGCAACCAGAGTGATCATTAGAGGCAAGGATGGTGGAACTTGGCCTCACATACGTTGGGCATGTTGTCAGGAGTGGAATAGTCCTTAGAAAAGGACATCCTACTGGGAAATATTACAATGAAATGTGCGAGGAGCTAGAGTCAGAAAATTGAAAGGGCCGAACTCGCTCAGCATTTCTTAAGCTCAATGAACTGAAGAACAAATTCAAACCTCGAGTTGCTACAATCAAGGATGCTTTAGGCAGAATGTTAAATGAT
>NW_006399970.1:4579683-4582302 GCF_000299155.1 Elephantulus edwardii
AACAACAACAACAACTGGGAAAGGTGGAGAATCTGAGAGAGAGAAAGACTCTAAACAAGGCAGATTGACACAGTGACTCTAACCATGGGTTTTAGCATACCATAGATTGTCAAGATAGTGTAGGATAAGGCAAGGTTCAGATATATTCTTTATATGGTCACTATGAGTCATAGTTGACTCAACAGCACCTAACAACAACAGCAATATTTATAAAGAAAAATGTAATTATTTTCTTTTAAAAAATTTAAAAAGCAGCCATTTAGAACCATATGGAGCAGAATTCTATCGTGACACACACATGGGATAGTCATAAGTCAGACTTCGTGGCAATTTGTCATTTGGGGTTTTTTTAAGGGGAAAAAAGGAAAAGCAGCATTGCATCATTACCTAGTGCTGTATAATGAATCACCCAAAAAGTTAATGATTTAAAACAACAGTGTTTTATTTCCCCTCAGTACACTGGAAGCCATATTTCCATTAATCTCCCACAACCTGCTTTGTTAACTTCATTGTCACTGAGTCAGAACCAACTCATAGCTGACCCTCCATTGTATTTCTGAGGCTACAAATGGCCTGGGAGGAAATTTCCCATATTCCTCCCACAGAACCTACTTACTATGCTTTAAATTATGGCCACTTAGTCTTTGGTGGTAACTGTAACCACTCCTCTTGCTTCTGTCTACAGCTAATCAGTTTGGACTGTCATTATAAAACTAAGGTCAATGATCTGAGGAAACAATGGGAAAAATACATTTCTTTCTCACTCTCAAAGTTCAAAAGTAGTTGAGTGAATTCAGGTTGTGCTCCAAAAGTCAACTTGGGACAGAGATGAAGAGAGTAAATATTTTAGCAAAGAAAAAGGAGCCAGACTGAGAGGCGGGACCACACCCCTGGTCTTCTCTGCACCTGCATCATCCTTTGAAGTGAAGGAAATTTCTCCACCACAAGGGGACTGGAGGAGGCAGGCAGATGTGATCATGGAGCTTGGGACCAGCAAAGATCCTGTAAACATCCAGGAGGTCATGGGGTCATGGCCAGTAAACAGTGTGGGCTAGCTGACGGTAACTCAACTTAGTTCTCTTGGCTACTTCTATTTTGCATCATATTTGACTTGAGAATGTTAGGTCATTGAAAAGTAACAGGAAACAAGATCTTCTAAGTAAGCTCTTGGACTACAAAAAAGGAAGATAGAAGGATTGATGTATTCAGACTGTGGCATTGGCTAAAATAATGAATATATAATGAATTGCCATTACATTGGCTTTAGAAGAAATACAACCAGAATTCTCCTTAGTAAGTAATTGGGATGATGAAACTTCATCTTGCTTACTCTGGGCATGTCATGAGAAATACTAGTGATTGGAGAAAAATATTGTGGTCAGAGAAAATGAGTGATACCCTCATTGAGAAGGATTGGCCGAAGGAAGCAAGAATGGAATCAGTAGATCAGAAGTGGTGAAGATAACAAATGATCAGCCGTTATATGAAGGTTGCCTTGAGTCAACCTTACATGTAACAATGGGCTTTTGGAAATGCTGAATGTAAGAAACACGGGAATGATGTGAAAGAGGCATTGGCTGAAGGAAGATGGTGCTCACAGGAAATTCATCACAAAATCTGAAGGAAGGAAAATCTCACAGCACACAAACTTCCCTACATCACTCTAGCTAAAGAGTACATGTATAGAATGAATGATTCAGGCTGAACTCAACAACCTTTCCAACCTTAAAATTCTAATCTATGCCATTGAAAAGACAATTGTTCATTCTGTGATGGAACTATTCTGTGACAGAACTGATCACCTTTTAAGCTTATTACATAGAGACAATTCGTGACCTAGTACCTTAGATAATCTGCCCAAAAATCTATTGACCTGTTTTACCCAAAGGAGTTACATTGCCTTATCTTGTACTGTCCTCTACAGTCATTGCTACTGCCTCAAGTATAGCAACATTATGAGACAGGTGCAAGACTAGATGTTATTTCCATCTTTTGTACATACCTAACAACAACAGAGAAATTGATGCATGAGTCAAAAGAAGGGGTAGAAATAGAAACCTTAAAGATAATTTCATTACGTGGAAACCTTTCTGAATGTTCTTTCTGAAATGACTGGCTATGTCTTAGAAAGAGAAGTCTTAGGATTTCCAAGTAGAGAAGTCCTAGGGTCAGAAATTTCTTCCTGGAGAGCATGTTGAGACAGGAGTGTAAATGGAAAAACAAATTTTTCTTTAAAGGAAGACATCTTTGAATCAGAATCTCTCCCATTAACTGGATGATTTCTTTTATGAACAGCACACTTGTGTGTGTGTGTGTGTATGTGCGTGTGTGTGTGTGTGTGTGTATTTCCTATACTTATATATGATGTTGTTGTTGTTGTTAATTGCCTTAAAGTCATGTATGATTCACAGCAACCCTGTGAACAAAAGGCATGAAGCCCTTCTACAACTATCGCCATTTATCAAAGTTCATAGTTTCCGGAGACATGTTGTTTATGAAATAGTTGATGTTGTTGTTGTTATGTGCCATCGAGTCGCCTGCGACTCATAGCGACCCTATGTACAACAGCCCTAAACTCCGCTCTGTCCTGTGCCAATCGCACTGTCTCTGACACTCCCA
>NW_006399970.1:4583442-4585083 GCF_000299155.1 Elephantulus edwardii
TGTGAAATCAGTGAAAGAACCACCTATACCTGACTTCTTATGTGTAGTTGTGTTGAAAGGATTACATATTTACATTTATGAAGAAAAAGATATTCTATCAACTATTTCTTGATTTCACATGCAAGAAATAGTTGATAGAATATCTTTTTCTTTATAAATGTAAATATGTAATCCTTTCAACACAACTACACGTAAGAAGTCAGCTATAGGTGGTTCTTTGACATATTTTGTTCCTATTTGGTTCACAAATTTCATTCTTGGACCAGGAAGAGAGCAGTAGTCAGAACAGAGGAAGAAAACAATGCATGGTTCAAGATCAGGAGAGGTGTGCATCAGAGATGCATCTTACCTCCATACCTTGTCAAACTATATGTTGAATAGATCGTTTGAAAGGCTGGGCTTTATGAAGAGGACTGTGGCATCAAGATTGAATGAAAACTCATCAACAACCTCTGTTATGTAGATGATACAACCTCGTTTGCTGAAACTTGAAGAGGACATGGGGCATTTGCTGCAGATTGTAATCTTCAATATGGATTGAAGCTCAATATCAAGAAAACAAAGATTCTCACGACTGAGCCAATTGGTAACTTTATGATGGACAGAGGAGAGACTGAGATTATTGATAACTTCAGCTTGGTGGGTTCCATACTTAATACTCTTGGCACCAGCAGTTGTGAAATCAAAAGATGAATTGCATTAAGAAAATCTGCTGTCAGGGACCTCTCTAGAGTACTGAAGAGCAACAATGTCAGTATAGAGACCTAAGGCGCTCCTGATCCAGGCCATGGTCTTCACAATTACTTGTTATGCATAAGAGAGATGGACAATAGCTAAGGATGATGGAAGAAATATCAATGCCTTTGAGTTGTGGTGCTGGAGAAGAATACTGAACAAACTACGGACTTTAAGGAAAACAAACAAGACTGTCCTGGAGAGGGTAAAATCAGGCTGTGCCCTGGAGGCAAGGATTTTGATGCTTCATCTCACATATTTTGGTCCTATGGCCAGGAGGGACCAGTCCTTGGAAAGGAACATCATGCTTAGAAGGATGGAGGGACAGCGCAGGAGAGGAATGACTCAGTGAATAGAGAAATGGTATTAGGTGCGTCAGAGATGATGAAATTGGCTCAGGATAGGGCAGGGTTCAGAGTTGTTGTACATAGGGTCGCTATAAATCACAGGTGACTCAATGGCAAATAACAACCACAATAGAATTTTTATGACAATTATGTTACATAATCTTCATAAAATACTTACAATATAAATTAACACATTAACATTAGCTATATAAATAATAAGCATTAGTCAACATCTCTATATTATTAGTCTTTTTCTGCACAATTGTGCTATACTGATGGCACCATAAAGGTCTCCAAATACCATCCATTCCTTCCCTAATTAAGAAAAGTTTCCAGTAAATCTTTAACATTAGACAGTGTGATAGATATTAAATATGTCTGAGAAAGGCAAAATGGTTTTAGCACTGCTAACTACTGACTACTGACTTTCCTTTACTACCAGAGACACAATATGATAAATTTTTTTGTCTTTTTGAGGGTGGCTTGGGAGTTAAACGATATTATTCTGGTACTATTTTTACTTACCTAATTTTAAATTGTTGTTGTTGTTGTTGTTGTT
>NW_006399970.1:4586348-4596454 GCF_000299155.1 Elephantulus edwardii
CTTGGCACAACTTGGTGAGCACATCCAGGGCAACATCTGTTATCTGAAATACTTCAATTGGTATACCATCTATTCCTGGGGCCTTATTTTTTGCTACTTCCTTCAAAGCAGCTTGAACTTCTTCCTTCATCACCATAGGCTCTTGCTCATATGTTAATTTTAAATTATAATAACAAATTTAAAACTTTTGTTCTTTCATGGCCTTTTTTTCTTTAAATATTTAGTGGTCCTCTTTTTTCCTTGACATTTTCTTATTTTTTCCTATATTGATCACTTTTTTTTCTCTGCCTAACCATAGACACACTACCTCATTGCCACTGAGTTGGAATCTACTCATAGCTGACTCTCCAAAAGGTTTTGAGAAGCTGTAGGAGATTACCCATCTTTTTTGCTTTCTCAGAGTGGGTGGTGAATTCAAACTGCCTGCCTTTGGGTTGACAGTGCAACATGCTACTCCCTAGACCACCAGAGCTCCCCTGACCTTGCACAGACTCTAAATTTTGCAGTAGTTTGCAATTCGGGGGGTTTGTCCCCTAATGCTCAACTCTTCCTAAAAACATACCCCCAGAAACTCTGTGAACGTTGATAAATATTGATAGTTGTAGAGGGGCTTCAGGCCTTTTGTTCATAGGGCCATGATGAGTCATGCTTGACTTGAAGGCTATCAACAACAACAACAAAGACAAAGCTCAACTCTAATCAATATGGAAATCAGTCAGCATTTTCAGTGAAGTAGAAACAGTTGTCATAGAGTGGGTTTCAGCTCATAGCATCCGACGAATGAAACATTACATTATCCTGCATCATTCTCACAATCACTGTCAACTTTGAACCTATTGTTAAAACCACTGTGTCAGTCTATCTCATTGAGTCAGGGACACTTGAGTCCTCAAAGTTATATCCTTGCTCTTTTGCTCTTTAAAAACGTGTTTGCACTAAATTTGTCCAAAGCAATACAATCCTTATATTTTCTTGGCTGCAGCGTCTAGGAGCATGATGGATCCTATGAGTTGGAACCAACTTGACAACACCTGACAGCAACAATCATGCTGGGAAAGGTAGAAGGGCTGTGAAAGAGAGGAAGACTCTCAAGCAGGTGGTTGACACAGTGGCCGCAGCAATGCGTTTGAGTGGGTCAGAGATTGTGAGGACAGGACAGGATTCAGATCTGTTTTTCATAGAGTCTCTGTGAGTTGAACTCAACTCAATAGCACCTCACAACAACAATGCAGTTATTTCTATATAAAGCAAATATCCTGGTCTAAAAAAAAAAATCTATGGGAGTTGACAGACAACAAATAATTCTTCTAAGAGAGAGATAGTTTAACCAATGAGACTTGTTCTTAACAAGATCATAACCCACAAATATACACACAAAGCCCTAAATAGGGAGCAGAGAGAAATGTAGAACAAAATTCAAGATTATAATACTAACCAGGATTACTGGCTTTATAGACATATGGCCCTTTGTCCTCCTTTGAGGCTAGAACTGAACTCATTCATGTGGCACAGTTTTTACCCAAATAATAAGCCAACCTGTAAGGTGAGCAATAACACCTGTAAGGTGACCAATGACACCAAAGAGATAACATTCACTCATTCACTGCCATGAATTAAGAGTCCTAGCTGACCCTCTAGCAGCTTTTCAGAGGGAAGAAGATTGCTCATTTTCTTCTTTTGGAGAAGACAGTGGATTTGATCCACTTACTTTTTGGTTAGCAGGACAACTCTCTTCCCATCAGGCCACCAGAGCTCCCTCCACAACCACAGAAGATTATAAGGGCAGCATTTGTGTAATGATGAAACTCAGAAGTTAGGGAAAGAGAGTATGGAGGGATGAATAGAAGCAAGAATCACAGAAGGCTAGTAGGAAAATTGATGGATACAGTGTGTGATTGTAGCTAATGTCATAAAACAATATATGTACAAATGATTGAGTGGAATACCAATCTTCTCTGTGAATGTTAACTCAGGTCATGAATAAATAATAAAATTAATATTAAAAATCAAAATCTTACCCTACTACTGTCACCATTGACCCTGTTTTTTTAACATGGCTGGAATAATTGTAAAAGTTATCATATATTCTCTCAATTGTTCCACAGTTGGGTTCTGCTCTAATTCTGATTAAAGATATTGAGTTTTTCACCAGCTCTTTCTATAAATGTAGTCAATTTGATTCTTGTAATCTAACCAGCATAGCCTATATGTATAGTACCACTTCTGTTTTTTAAAATAAGTGAACAACTTATTATTGTATTATTCTGCCTCGTCTTTTTCTATCCTACCATATTCCACAAAAAGTTATGGTTTTTATAGTAAATTCATGCAATAAAAAACTACTAGTGATAAGTAGGGAATACAAAGTCAAACCAAGAAAAACTGTAGAATGTCAAGGTCACGGCATAACTTCTGCAGTGTCAGTTGACTGCAAATGTATGGTTTTTTCACAGTGAGGCCTGGTTTCTTCGGGGTCATGGGCCTCAATGAATACTTGTTTCCTGTTACCAGGGGCAAGGTTAACTTTAGAGAAGCTACTTCCCACATTGATAGCATTCAGACCACCAAGGAAGATGCTTGTGAAATGATGTTTTTGTGACATCAAAACAATATCCTAAGTTTTCTCAGCCTTTTTGGTCCACTGCTCTCCTCACAGCTATTTTGTGCTTTAGATGAAAGTTTACATAGCAAATTAATTTCCAATCAATATTTCATGGAAAAATTGCTCATGGCATTTTCGGGATACTTCTCCCTATCCTTCTATGTCAGCACTCTCCCTCCTGGCTTCTCTGGTTTCTCTGTCCCTCCCTAGCTTCCTTGTTTTGTTGTTGTTAGGTGTCACTAAGTCATGTACAGCTCACCGTGATCCTATGAATAACAGATCTGAATCTTGTCCTGTCCTGTGCCATCCTCACAATCTCTGATACACTTGAGCCCGTTGCTGCAGTCACCATGTCAATCCATCTTGATGGGGGTCTTCCTCGCTCCCACTGAAACTCCACCCTTCCAACAATAATATTCTTTTCCAAGGAATAGGTTTTCCTAGCAACATGTCCAAAGATGAAGCTTTGGCATCTTTTCCTCCAAGAAGCACTCAGACTGCACCTTTTCTAAGACATACCTGTTTGGGGTAAATGTTGCCCTTTTGGTTTCATATAGCTGGTTGTTCTAAGCAGCACATTCTTCACGGCTGTTATGTTGATTTCATAGTCTCATCTCCTACTTGGCTGAAAGGTGGTTTCCATGAATAGCTTCAGTTACAAATTAAGATGTTGTCTCAAGTCATCAGTGTCAAGGATTCCTCTAGCCTCCTTCAAGCCAGTAAGTCTGGTTTGTTGTTGTGGTTGTCAGTCTTTTAGTTTTGTTCTACATATTTTTTACCCTTTCTAACCAAGACCTCTACTTCAGTTTTGTTCAGAGTGTTAGTAGTGGAGCCATCATCGGCTCTTCCAGCTTCAGTCAGAGGGGGCTGTAATTCACATGGGTCATTATTCCTAAGGGCTTCCTTGACTCTCCATTTTCACTTGTACTTTCTTGCTTCAGGTGGGAAGACACCAATAATTGCTTCTTAGATGACTATCCTCAGGCTTTTGAGACCTCAGATGCTATTCACCAGAGTAGGGTGTAGAACATTATCTGTGTTTTGTTTTATTTTGGTTTTGTTTTTACATTATGTTTTTGAACTGTGCATTGTCAATTAATTTAGATATTCCCCAAGTCTATGATCCTTAGCCTTCAACTCCACTGGTTCAGTTCTGATATCTAAGTAGTTTTTAAAGCTCTACCTCCTATCTGCTCTGTTATATATATAAATATGAATAGATGTGCATCATTTGCAAATACGTCCATCAAAATACCCAAGCACCATATCCAGGGGCATAGTTTCTACCACAAAGGGTTTAAGCATGACAGAAATCATGAGGATGATGTAGGATAGGACAAGATTCAAATCTCTTGTTCATAGGGTCGCTATGAGTCATAGGTGACTCAGTAGTACTAACAACAACAACATACATGGACAAGCTTTCATAGGACGTTCCTCATACTTACTCTGTCTCTCTGGCGACCGAGTGGTAAGCAGCTGCACTACCAACCCGAAGGCATACTCTACTGCCTCTGGAAATGCATTGGAGGGTTAGCTATGAGCTATTTCTGACTCAACAGTACACAACACACAACTCTACTCACAAATAACTACTAGGTAGTATTGCTGTTGCAGAATTATATACGCTATAGCATTCACCAGAGTTGTTTCTGAGTCTTGTGTACTTCTGTATTTTCCTTTTCCTTAGTCCTATTGGGATAACTTCCCCCATATTTCCTTTTCCAGAATTCACTGTTCTCTACTGTAGTTAATGCTTCTTCCTCCCTTCCTCATCCATGTTGTTGTTGTGGTTGTTGTTAGGTGCTGTCCAGTCATAGACAATCATAGCGACCCTAGGAATGAAAGGCCTGAGCACTGTTTGTACATAGAGTTTCTGGAGGCAAGCCATTTCGGAAGTGGATGTCGCTCCTGCTTCCAGGCTTGTTTTAGTTGGGAAGCTCCAGAAAACACTGTCCACCATGGGTACCTATTACCACAATTGGCACATCACTGTCACAGTGTTCAGCATCACAGCAACCACAACTTAACTCTGTACAGCAATGCCTCATCCATGGTAACTATCAAAATGGGTTTCTTTCCTCTGTATAAGCCTATTATTCTTTATATTGGATTGCATATGAAATTCTTATACATTGTATTTCATTCATATATATTTTGTTTCACACGTTTCTTCATTCATAGTGTGTTTCATATGATCATTCCAGCACAGGTTGGTGGTGAACATAAATCAATGATGATTTGTTTTAGAAATTTTTAACAATCATCTCATACAATGTTTATCCCTTTGTGTTACTTCACTCAGCATAAACTTCTCCAGATTTATCATTATTGTGAGATATTTATAGATTCAACATTACTCTTTACCATTGCATATAAACCACTGGATGTATTATGCAAGAATTATTTACCCATTCATCTATTGATCCACAAATAGATTCTCTTCATTATTTTACTATTATGGATAATGCTGAAATGAACATGGATGTGCCTATGTCTATTTATGTTAAACTCTTATTGTTAGGTGCTGTTAAGTGAGTGCCAACTTGTTGTTGTTGTGACATGCCTTTGAGTCACCTGTGACTCAGCGATCCAATGTTAAAATAGCTCAGAATCCTGCTCTATCCTGAGCCAATCTCACTGACTCCAACACATTAGCCTAGTTACTGTGTCAATCTATCTCATCTGGGATCTTCTTCTGTGCTGTCCCTCCACCCTTCTGAACATGATGTCCTTCTACAAGGACCAGTCCCTCTGGTGATTTGCCCAAAGACACATAAGACAGAGCTTCAAAATCCTTGCCTCCAAGGAGAAACTTGGTTTCACCCTCTCCAAGACAGACCTGTTTGTTCTCCTGGCAGTCCATGGTATGTTCAATATTCTTATCCAGTACCGTAACTCAAAGGCATCCATTCTTTTCCTATCATCCTTTGTCATTGTCCAGCTCTCCACTACATAGTAAGTAATTGCACCTTAGTTTCTAGACTGATCTCGTTGTTTCTCATTACTCTGGAGAAGTCCCTGACAGCAGATTTTCCAATGCAGTTCATCTTAATTTGTCTTTTGATTTCCTCACTGCTGGTGCCAAAAGTATTGTTTGTGGAGCCAAGCAAGCTGTAACTGTTAGCAACCTCAATATCTTTTCCACCTATCATGGTGCTGTCAATTGGCTTGGTGATGATAATCTTTCTCTTCTTGATATTGAGTTTCAATCCATATTAAAGACTATAGTCCTTGACCTTCTGCAACAAGCACTTCAAGGTACTGGAGAAGAGTATTCAATATTCCATGTACTGCCAAGAGAACAAATAGATATGTCCTGGAGAGGGTGAAACCATGTTGCTCCTTGGAGACAAGGATTTGTCTATCTGTTTTCATTGTCTATGCAAGGGCATTTGACTGTGTGGATCACAAAGTTGTGGCTAACCTTGAGGGAATGGGAATCTTCAGAACGCTTGATTGTGCTTATATGAAACCTTTACTTGGACAAAGAAGCAGTCCTCACAAAAAAGTAAGGAAACACTACATGGTTCAAAATCAGGAAAGGAATGCATCAGAGATACATCTGTCCCTGTACCTTTACAATCTGTATGTAGAACAAATCATTCGGGAATCAGGGCGTTATGAGGAGGAATATGACATCAAGATTGAAGAGAGACTCATTAACAACATATAATATGCAGATGACATAACTTTGCTTCCTGAAACTGAAAAAGACCTGAAATGCTTGCTACAAAAGGTCAAAGACTGTAGTCTTCCATATGGATTGAAGTTCAACATCAAGAAGACAAAGATTCTCACCACTGGACAAATTGGCAACACCCTAGTAGGTGAAGAGATTGAGGTTGTTAGCAATTACAGCTTGCTCAGATCCACAATCAACACTCTTAACACCAGCAGTCAGGAAATCAAAAGACTAATTGCACTGGGAAAATATGCCATCTTGGACCGCTCCAGAATCCTGAAGAGCAACGATGTCAGTCTAGGAACAAAGTGCACCTAATCCAGGCCATGGTCTTCTCAATTACTTGTTATACTTCAGAGAGTTGAACAATGACTAAGTATGGCAGAAGAAGAATAGATGCCTTCATGTTGTGGTGCTGGAGAAGAGTCTTGAACATACCACGGACTGCCAAGAAAACAAATCAGTCTGTCTTGGAGAAGGTGAAACCAAGTCTCTCCTTAGAGGCTAGGATTTTGAAGATCCACCTCACTTACTTTGGGCAGGTGGCCAGGGGAGATCACTCCATAGAGAAGAACATCATGCTCAGAAGGGTGGACGGGCAGTGCACGAGAGGGAGACCTGGGATAAGACGAACTGATACAGTAACTGGGGCAATGGGGGTTGTTGTGTCAGAATTAGTGAGACTGGCTCAGGACAGGGAAGGGTTCAGAGATGCTGCACATAGGGTCACTATACATCACAGGTGACTCAATGGCACATAACAACAACATACTATGACAGGTTTGGAAGCAGGAGTGAAAACCATTTCCTAAATAACCTGTCTCTGGAAACTCTATGAACTTTGATAAATGTCAATTGTTGTAGAGGGGCTTCAGGCCTTTTGTTCATAGGGTCACTATGAGTTGTGCTTGACTCAAAGGAAATCATCAACAACAATATAACTCATATCACACTCAAGTAAAATCCTGCTGAAGATTATCCAGAAACCACTGGAATAGTGCATTGACAGAGAACCACAGAAATACAAGCTGGGTACAGAAGATGCCATGGCACTAGAGACATTATTGCCAATGTCAGATGGATCTTGGGAGAAAGCAAAGAGTACCAGAGAGATATCTATCTGTGTTTCATTGACTGCACAGGCATTTGATAGTGTGGATCATAACAAATTATGTTTAACCTGGAGGAGAATGGGCATCCCAGAACACTTGATTGTGTTTATGTGAAACCTATACTTGGACCAGGAAGCAGTCCTCAGAACAGAGCAGGGGAAAACTGCATGTCTCAAAGTCAGGAAATGAGTGGTTCAGGGATGCATCTTGTCTTCATACCTTTTCAATGTATATGCATAACAGATCATTCAGGAGGCTGAGTTTTATGAAGAGGAATGTGGCATCAAAACTGAAGGAAGATTCATCAATCTACATTATGCAGATGACACAACCTTGCTTGCTGAAACCAAGGAGAACCTGAAGCGCTTGCTGACTGTAGTCTTCAACATCAAGACGACAAAGATTCTTACCACTGGGCCAATTGGCAGCACCATGATGGATAGAGAAGAGATTGAGGTTGTTAACAGTTACAGCTTGCTTGGCTCCAAGTCAAGACTTTTTGGCACTAGCAATCAGAAAATCAAAATATTAATTGCATTAGGTAAATCTGCTGTCTAGGACTTTTCCAAAGCACTGAGAAGCAACGATGTCAATCCAGAGATGTAGGTGAGCCTAATCTAGGTCATGGTCTTTTCCATACTTACTATGAATCACAGCTTGATAATGACTAAGAAAAATAAAAGAAGTGATGTCTTTGAGTTGTGGTGCTAGAGAAGAGTCTTGAACATACCATGGACTGCCAATAAAATGAATAGGTCTGTCTCAGAGAGGGTGAAACCAAGTTTCTCCTTGGAAGTTAGGATTTTGAAGCTCTGTCTCATATACTTTGGGCATGTGACCAGGAGAGACCAATCCTTAGAGAAGGACATCAGGCTTCGAAGGTTGGAGGAACAATGCAGAAGAGGAAGACTCTGAATGAGATGGATTGATACTATGGCAGTACGGATAGGTGTATCAGAGTCAGTGAGATTGAGTCAGGACAAGGCAGGTTTCAGAGCTATTGTGCATAGGGGTTGCTATGAGTCCCAGGCAACTTGACGGCACATAACAACATTGACTTCCTAGGCTTTCCAGTGTATTAAAAGTGTTTTAAAACACATTAAAATTATATAACAAGTATATAGATCTTCTATTTGCTTTAGTCTGAGATCATTATAGCTTTGGGCTTTCACCAAGAGCTTATTTTTTTTCTTTCATAACACTATTGTTTTTCCTTTCTTGAAGCCATATCCTGGTTGCTCTACCTGGACTGATCTTAGCCATCTCATTGCTTGCTGCTATGAAGGCCAGAGAAATGGCCTGGCAAAGCTCCAAGTGTAAGAGCTGGCCAAGGAAGGACAGAGCTGCTACGGTCTGATGGTTGCCTCTGTTTGTTTGCACTGAGCCCTGAGCCCCACGTGCTACTCTCAGAGCAGCATTAATCCTCATGCAGGTTTGACATGGTTTTGCTCTGACAGCTGACTTTGACTCAAGGACACTTGCATCCAAACCATCAGGTTTCCTCTTTCTTTCCATCACTGAGTGTAAAAACGTGGGGTGGGTTCATTAGACCTCCATTCTATATAGGGGGATAGTCTCCATCTGTCATATTTTTTTAAGTTATTCTTTCATTGATTTGCTTACAAAATTCATAGACATTGTGTTTCACATTATACTTCATTTGCATTGTGCTTCACACAATCATTCTCATGCATTATGTTTAATAAAATTAATAACCATTGGACCTTGTCCATCATTACCCTGTCTTTTTACCTAGATACTTACCATTACTTCCCCCCCGTCCACACACCAAACTGCAACCCTGTGGTTTCACCCCTACCTATCCTCACCACTTCGTTCTGACTCTTCCTCTCATTTGAGTTTCACTTTGAGTTACGTGTTTTATCAACAGTCCATTAACTAATTCCTATGAAGCCAGACATGCTCCTATATATTCTCTCCATCTACTTCTCTCAATTTTCACACCAATCATCCCTTTCAGGACTCTCAGTGCTCTGCTTCATTGATCTGTTAGTGAATTGATTATTGTGAACAGATTATATGTGAATTGATTATATGTGAACAGAGTTCACATGCAATATGATTGTGGGTTTATTAGGAAAGTCAAAAGTTACAATTTAGTTTGGAAATATTTTTTTTTCAATTAGGGGAGCCTCTCAAATGGGCTCAAAGGGCTTTTGACCTTTCACCTAAAGCTTTAGGTCAATGTTACAGAGGGGATAAATAACGTATACTGCAAGGGAACAAATGAGGGAGAGAACTGTTTGAAAGGAATATACAATTAGGTATTATTTTCATGACAAAAGCAAGAGTCCAGAATGAGAGATGCATGGTAGAATGGATTGAGGGGCGGCGGGGATTGTATAATAAGGAAAGTTTTTGTTGTTGGGTTTGTTGTTTTGTGGTTTTTTTTTTACTTTTCAAAGAGAAAAACCAACTAGGGGAGGGGTAGGCAGAGAAGAAAATCCGCAACAGTGAATGAATGGAAATCCAAATCCTCCATAAACTTTCATTAAAATTTCAATAATTTTTTTTAAAAATTAAGAAACGAGGGGAGCTCTGGTGGCCTAGTGGCAAGAAGCTGCACTGCAATCCCAGAAGCGCACGGTTCGAATCCACCAGATGCTCTGCCAGAGAAGGAGGAGCAATACCCTCCTGTACCAGTCAGATCTGATTTGACGGTATACGCAAACAAAATAATAATAAT
>NW_006399970.1:4596554-4604123 GCF_000299155.1 Elephantulus edwardii
ATAAATAAGAAAACATAAAAAATAAAATTTAAAAAAAGGAATCTGCTGTTATTATGTACCTTTAGGTCAATGGGGACTCACAGTCTTGCCAATTACAAAGCCTCCGCTCCCTCTCCCTCATCCTATAGCAAGCCCAGGCAGTAGTCCCAGTATTCAGCAGTAGTCCCAGGCCAGTTCTGTCTCACATCAGTGTCTTGTTCTTTCCTCCTGCTGCATCTTAATCTCTGATCTTTGTCCATCTCACAAAGGAATCTCTCTGGCCCTATACGACTCTCCCTGCATTCCCTACTTCTTCCTTCTTGCTGGTAGTGAGATCCCAATTTTCTGCGTCTGAACTTGCTCAATTTAAATGTGACAAGATGGCAAGACAAATCCTCTATTTGTACAGCACACACCTTGTTTCTATGTTCAGTCATTAGGTCGACTGAATCATGTGGCAAAAGTCAAACAATGGACTAAGATCTATTTTGAAGTCAGCCTATGCTACACTGAGGTCATACTTGTACCACCAGTGACAATTCTCCCAGGTTTTCTCAGTTCTTGCCCCATCATCTCTGATGTGACTGTTTATTGTCATGGGGTTGGAATCAATGCAAAACTGATCCTGGAGGGGGTTTTAGAGACTATAAATTACATGGGAGGAAATTACCTATCATTCTTCTGTGGAGCAGCCAGTGTATATGACCTGCCTGCCTTGGGCTTGGCAGCTCAACTCCCTAACCACTAGGCCACCAGAGTTACCCTAATAAAGTCCTTGTACATTTTATCCATCTTGGCATCTGCTTCGCAGGAAGGACAAGGCCTTTATGGTAATGCCACAGCCCCAGGCAGCAGAGATCACTAGTTATATTTGTGTTCATTCAGTGTCACTGCAAAAGCTCACTTTCCATCACTCTAGGCATGTTCGTTGACAGATTCAGCTTTCTGTTCTTCAGTCTGCCCTTCTGTCCATCATACCAGTAATGAGGAGCCACTTTTGGGTTTTTTCCTGAAATATCAGTCATTTCCAGGGGAAGACAATAATGTAAACACAAGTGAGCCTTTATGCAGGTGCAAAGACAGTAAAGATACATATTATAGAATGAGAAGGTCCCTGGGAGATGCACATAGTTAATATACTCAGTGGCTAACTAAAGGATGATGGTTTGAATTCACCCAGAGGTGCCTCAGAAGAAAAGTCAGGTCATCTGCATATGAAAAAAAGTCAGTCAGAGATAAGCTTATGTATCATACATAATTCTACTTTAACGTGTGGGGGACACTGTGAGTCAAAATTGACTTAATGACAACTGGTTAAAAGATGAGGAGGCTTTTTGTTTTGTTTTGGTTTGCTTTTGTTAGCTAGAGGACAGAGAGAAACAATGGAGAGTTTGGCTTTGAGGTGATGGCAATTTGGGACTGGCTTGTTGGTGACTCCCAGCTTGAGTAAAATGCCAACGGGCATACTGCCTTATTCAGTCTTTTTGGTTAAAGCATGGTGACATGTAAGAAAACCATTAGTGGTTGAGGTGACATTTTGACTTGAGTTCTCCTGCCTGAAGAATGTGCTACAAGAGGATGTATTGAAGGTAGATTAAAAAGCCACAAGAGGCAGAAATGATAAAACACTCCTAACAAACCACAGTGGTGGTGGTCGTGGTGATGGTCACTGCCTGGTAGGAACTAACTCCAGCGGGCTTTCAGAGGCTGTAAATTGCCTGGGAAGAGAGTGCCTATCTGCCTTCCATGAAGCAACTGATAAATTTGAACCACCTGTGAAAAATCCTTACCCACTAGGCCATATGAGCTCCCTAAAGTCACAGTTGCTGTTGTTAGGTGCCATAGGTTGAGTACGACCCTATAAGCTACAGACCTGAACCTTGTTTTATCCCGTGCCAACCTCACAATTTCTGACACACTTAAGCCCGTCACTGCAGTCATCATGTCAATCCACCTGGTTGAGCATCTTCCTCTTCTTTGCTGTTCCTCCACCTTTCCAAGCATCATGTCCTTCTCCAAGGAACAGCCTTTCCTAGCAACATGCCTGAAGTATGAGAGAAATAGCTTCACCATCCTTGCTTCCAAGGAGCAACCTGGCTTCACCTTCTCTAAGACATATCTATTTGTTCTTTTGGCAGTCCATGGGATATTCAATCCTCTCCTCTAACACCACAGTTCAAAGGCATCAATTTTTCTTCTGTCATCTTTATTTATTGTCCAGCTCTCAGCAGCATAGCTCAGCAGCATAACAAGTGACTAAAAAAGGATCAGGTGTACCTTAGTCCTCAAACTAACATCATTTCTACAGTAGCCTCCTCTAAAGCTCCATAATTACATAGTCTTGACAAGTAAGCAACCCATGTACACCTGACTTGCTGCCAAACTCAGAGTAGCCACGGCTACATGTTTACAAGAGGATGGATGAGACATGGATAGTATTGGTCCAGGTTCAGACTAACCCTAAGTAAACACTCTAGCAAGAGCCACCTAAACACAAGGATTGTGAGTGACAAGATTTGTCCAAGTCTTTCTGGTCACCTCCTGGAGAGTTTTAGTGAAAGTGAGAGAGCTCTAGAAGAGAGCTCTTGCAAATGGATGTCTTTTAAATAGCCTGAGCTGGAAGAACCAGCCAGCCTGCCCGGAGCTGATGGCTCGCACTGATACTAGCAAAGCCTCAAATGAAGGTGGCACAAGAAAGTATCTTAGAGATGTGGGAATTCCACTCCCCAGACTGGCTATTAACATTGCTCTGTAAATGCTCATCCAACTAGCTGAAGGGGTTTAATAAAACACAACAAAACCACACCCAGCAAACACAAAGGTCTATTGTTATACATTTTAACATTCTAGAAGAAATGGGTTCCTGTATTTTCATGGTCTGAGTGTAGTTAAAGTCAATGTTTGTTGAGTTAGTAGTGGGGGACTCTGAGGAAGAAGGCTCATGATAACATCGCTCCCACAATCTCACAAATGGCAAATTATACTTAGAAGGGAAAGGACTCATTACGCTGGATAATCTAAACTTTGGACTGGAAGTTCAGCTTCGCCACTGACGTGGGACCAGAGTTACCAAAACAGAGCACGGGCACACCCTCCTTCTACATTACCCAAATCCCTGTCCACTTTTTCCGTTTGCTATGATTTAGGCACCAGGAAATGGAACTCTTTTTTTTTTCTTCCCCCCTCCAGCAGCCTCATCAAAGACTAGTTACAGGTGCTCCTACAACTATTCAGCTCTAAGGAGCATTGGAAAGCTGGATCACCCCATCCAGCTTCATTGTCTTGAGTTAGAGAATCCGCACTTGCTCATGATTTGAGAAAAGCCAAATGCACTTTCTTTTCTGAGACTACATAAGTCCAAGTCTGACCAGGAGGGCATTTCCCTATTAATGGTGAGTTGGTTTCATGATCTTCTCTTTCTTATGTCCTTTGATTTACAGGAGCTAAAGAGAGGGGCTCCTTGACAATGGCCTCTGTTTCCGAGACCCTGCCCTTTCTTGGATAGAAACAAAATTTCACTGGGCAGGAGTATTTCCACACCTAAAAAGTTGGCTCCTACCCTTATTACACCAAAGTAGGTCAGCAACACAATTTTCTTTTTGCTCTTTTTTTCTCCATCCTCTATTGGGACTGTGTGTGTATGTCTGTGGAGGAGTGTGTGTATACTTTTGATGGTGTGTGTCTCCTTTTGAATCATTTCATAAGTGAATGGATGATTGGATGAAGGATGAATATCTAGTGTTTAGAATTATTATGAACATTACATGTGATAAATTGAACCCCATTCCCAAAGTATAGAGACCTTGAAAGGAAGGGATACCTCAAGAATTAGCTTAATAATGTAAATCCTCCATTGTTCCATTTTCTTAAATTTATCTTTAATTTTTTTTCTTTTATTTTTTAGCTAGTGTTCACTGGAGGCCTTCCAGGTTCCTTCCAAGCACTGGGATAATAAGGTCTATGAAAAAAGGATTACCTTGAAAGAACAGTGTAAAGGAGAGAGTCATTAGAAAGTGACAATAAAATAGCTGCAGAAATTGGAAGTACTTATGGTTCAAATGCATAATGCTCACCTTTCATTTGAGAGATTAGAATTTGATCCCTAGCCAATGTGCCTCATACTCTATTGTTGTTGTTGTGTGCAATTGAGCAGTAACTGACCACTAGTGGGTTTTCAGAGGCAGTTTAATTGCACAGGAAGAGATTGCCCATCTTTCTCCCATAAAGCTGCTGGTGGATTCAAATTGCGAGCTTCATGATTGTAGCACAACTTCTTCCCTCTAGCGGAGGTTCATGTGTTGCTATTACAAGGAAGAGATTTTAGCAGAGGCTTTAGACTAAAATGAAAAAGGAAGTCAGGACAATCTATTTGTGAAAATCAACCAGTTAAAACCTGATGAATCAAAACAAAGCCAGTCTAGGCTCCAGTGCTTCAAAAGTACGAGTATCCCGTAAGACTCCGCCAGGGCCTTGCTTTAAGTGTGGTAACGAAGTTTATTGAACTAAAGCTTATCCTATTCCACAACCTCCACCAGGATCTTGCCCCAGGTGTGGAGAAAAGGCACATTAAAAGATAGACTGCTTCCTCTCTTCCCAGAGGGAGGGTCCAGTCCATTCAGCTCCTCAGTCGACCTCTTACCAACCAGTCCTGAGCCTACCTAGCATGCTACAACTAGCCACCAAGGACTGAAGGTGCCCAGGGTCACAAGTCCCATCAAAGATCACCTTTGAGGAGCTTAGGGTAAACCATTCAAGTTGCAGGTACTCTTAATCACTCCCATGGTTGTGAAACTACCTAACAAAGCTCCATGGTCCCATCTCTCCAGGATTACGAAGACTCAAGCTTCTTTTTTCCCCACCAACCTTGAACCCTCCCTGCAACCAAAATGAATCATCACCCAAATACACCTGCTCCTTCTTGGAGCCCACAAAGGTTAGACTTATAAAAATCACAGAAAAATAAAAGACTAATTTTAAAAAAAAGAAAAGAAAAAAAGAAAAAAAAGCCAGTCTGAAACCAGTCATGGGGATGTGCAGAACCAGGCAGCATTTCATTCCATTGTGCTTGGGCTCACCATGAGTTAACACCATCAACAACAGAGAGCACTGAACAGGGGGTTGATGTGTGCTTAGAGACATCAGGGAAAGTTTTTAAAAAGGGGTAGCATTTGAAGAGAGCTCTGAAGATGAAGGAGGAGTTTCCCAGAGTAAGGGAGGAGTTGCATACCTGATTTCCTGGCCTTGAGAATCAAGTTTACCCATAACCAGCTGTGCATGTTGGACAAGTTACTTTACCTCTTGGAGTCTTGATTAAATAAAGTTATCTCACGCTTGGGAAGACAAAGCAAAGTATTATAATGAAGTTTGCGAAGAGCTGGGCTTGGAAAATCAAAAGAGCAAAATTGGCTTGATATTTCTTAAGTTGAAGAAATTGAAGAACAATTTCAAGTTGCAATACTTAAGGATGCTATGGGCAAAATATTGGATGATCCAGGAAGCATTAAAAGATTACCTAACAGAGTGTAGAAATTTTTGAACAATATCACTAATATCTTCAGTCATCCTTATTTGTTGTCCAACTTTCAGATGCACTGGAAGCAATTAAAAAGACTATTACTTGCATCAGGAGCTTCTTAGACTTTAAACTGATGACTTTACACTTTAGCACTTTGGAAAGGTTCTTGACAGCAGATTTTGCCAAGGTAACATACCATGGACTGACAAACAAGTCTGTCCTGGAGAGGGTCAAACAAGGCTGCTCCCTGGAGACAAGGATTTTGACTCTCCATCTCACATACTTTGGCCATGTGGCCAGGAGAAGCCAGTGCTTGGAGAGAGACATCATGCTTGGAAGGGTGGAGGGACAGCACAGAAGAGGAAGACCTAGGATTAGATGGATTGACTCAGTGACTGGAGAAATGGGATCAAATCTATCAGAAATTATGAGATTGGCTTAGGATAGAGCAGATTTCAGAGCTAATGTACATAGGGTCGCTATGAGTCGCAGGCAACTCAATGACACATAACAATAATAACAACAACATAACATGCATTTTGATTTATTGACTGCTGCTACCATGGATGTTGAACGTGGATCCAAGTAAAATGAAATTATTGACAAATTCAGTATCTTTCTTTCTGTCATAAGGTTGCCTACTTATTGGTCTGTTGGTGAGGATTTTTGTTTTCTTGATGCTGAGAAGTAATCCATGGTCATATTGAAGGCTGTAGTCTCTGACCTACTGCACCTAGTGTTTCAAGTCCTTTTCCCTTTCAGTAAAAAAGGTGATGTCATCTGCTAGCTGTTGACGACCCTCCCTTTGATCCTGGTGCCACACTCTCCTTCATTCAGTCCAGCTTCTTGAATGATTTACTCAGCATATTGATCAAATAGATATGGAGAAAGGATACAATCATGATCCACAAATTTTCTTACCTTAAACCAAGCAGTGCTCCCTTCTCTCTCTCTCTTCCAGTAACTGCTTCTTGGTCTGTGTATAGGTTTCTCATGAGCACAATTAAGGATTCGGGGATTCCCATTCTTTTCAATGTTGTTGTTGTGAACTCTCAAGTCATAAGTGACCCATAGCTGACCCTCAAGTGGGTTTGTAGAGGCAGTTAATCTCATGAGAGGAGATTGCCCATCCTTTTCCCACATAGCATGTGGTGGCCTTGTACTGTGTACCTTTAGGATTATAGCTCAGCTTCTTGCCATTAGGCCACCAGTGTTCCATTATTTTCAATGTTAGCCAGAATTATGATTCATGTAGTTAAATACCTTTACATAGTCAATGAAACACAAGCAAACATCTGCTTTCAGGTAAAATCCATATGACATCAGCAATGATAATGCTCAGTAAATCACTAAATTGGAAAACAGGGCATGGTAGATCTAAGCATATCAGTCCCCTACACAGAAATCTATCCAAGAAAAAACAAGATCATAGACTGTTATTGCTTTTTGCCACCAATAAGTTGGCTATTACTAATAGAGATCCACACCTATTCTATCTCTATGCTGAGCAAATCATCCAAAAAGCTGCACTTTATGAAGAAGAACATGGCATCCAGTTTGGAGAAAGACTCATCAACAACCTGCATTATGCAGATGAACAAACTTGCTCTCTGAAAAGGAGGAGGACTTGAAATGCTTGTTGTAGAAGATCAAAGACTATAGCCTTCAATATGGATTACATCTCAACATCAAGAAAACAAAATTATCACCTTGGGTCAAGGGACAATATCATGAAGGATGAAGAAAAGATAAAAATTGTCAATTATTTCCTCTTATTTGGACCCACCACCAAAAATCAGGGTACTAGTAGTCAAGAAATCAAATTTCATGTTTCACTGGGGAAAATCTGCAGTCAGAGACCTATTCAAAATCCTGAGGAGTGACAGATATTGGTTTAAAGACTAGTATGTGCCTGAAGGGGTCATGGTACTAGGGATATTATAGCTAATGTTGGATGGGTCTTAGCTGAAAGCAGGGAGTACCAGAGGAATGTCTATCTGTGTTTCATTGACTATGCAAAGGCATTTGACTGTGTAGATCATAACAAACTGTGGCTGACTCTGAGAAGAATGGGA
>NW_006399970.1:4604713-4646049 GCF_000299155.1 Elephantulus edwardii
AAGGAGGATAGAAGGAGAACTGATGATGCCTTTGAGCTGTGGTGCTGGAGAAGAGTATTGAGAGTACCATGGACTGCTAGGAAAACAAACAGATTCGTTCTGGAAAGGGTCAAACCGGGCTGCTCCTTGGAGGCAAGGATTCTAAGGCTCCGTCTAACATACTTTGGACATGTTGCAAGGAGGGACATGTCCTTGGAGAGGGACATCATGCTTCATAGGGTGGAGGGACAGCGCAGAAGGGGAAGGCCCCCTATGAGGTGGATTGATCCAGTGACTGGGGTAATCGGGATGGGTGTATCAGAGATGGTGCGATTGGCACAGGACAGAGCACAATTTAGGGATGTTGTATATAAGGTCACTATGTAAGCGACTCGAGAGCACATAACAGCAACAATGTGCCTGATTCAAATCATGGTCTTTTCAATTAATTGGTCTGAGTGTTGGACAGTGAACAAAGATGACAGTGGAAGACGCAATGCCTTTGAATGGTGATGCACTGCCAAGAGAACAAAGATGCTTTGGAGGAAGTGACAGCAGAGTGTGCCTTAGACGGAATGATGGTCGCTTCACTGAGGTGGCTTTAAAGACACGGTGACTTTAACAATTGGCTCAAGTGTGGCAGAGATGATAAAGACAGCAAAGGATAGGAAAGGGTTCAGATTCATTATTTGTAGGATTGCTATGAATTGCAGCTGATACTACAGCACCAGACAACAACCACAACAACCTGGAGATCAGTGCACAGTGTAACAGAATGTTATGACCCATACAGTTTTCAATGAAGTTCCACAGAAACTTACTGAGCATCATAGCTTCCGACAACCTTCCAGTGACCAGCGATAGCTGCTTGTGAACCTAGGACAACCCAAGAATTGACCCTAAGTCTCCCACATGGAAGGAGAGAGAATTCTACCACTGAACCATCAACAGCCCAAAGCATATAGATAAACAGTAGATAAAGCTGTAGATAAACAGTGATTCATCCCCAAGACAGAAAATAAGAATGAAAGAAAAAATTAAGAAACAAACAAACATTGCTCTCAAGTTGATATCCATTCAGGGCAACTCTATATTAGAGTTTCCAAAGCTGTGAATCATACTGGAAGCAAATTATTTCATCTTTCTCCTGCAGAGAAGCTGGTAAATTCTAGCTTCCTAGTTTTCTTCTAGTAGCACAAATGTAGCACATTTATGTTGATTGTCCATCCAAGTGAAACAGTCATTAGTAATGAAATTGTCAATTTCAGTATACTGAGCATTTTTATTGAGTGATCCCTTGTGATAGAATAGAATTACACCCTAGGGTTTTACAGACTATAATCTTTATAGGAGCAGATGACCAAATATCTCATCTGGAGTGCTGGGGTGCATTAAGACTGCTCTTTTAGTTAGTAACTGAGTGCTTACTCATTGCACCATTAAGGCTCTTTAATGCAAGCATAGAATCAAAATCAAACCTGTTACTGCAGAGTTGATTCAAATTCCTAGTGACCTTAAGGGGCAGAGAACTACCCTGTAAGTTCCAAGTCTGTTCTTTACAGAAGCAGGCTACCACGTCTTTAGCTGTGAAGTGGCTGATGGTTTTGAATTGCCAATCTTTCAAGTAGCATCAGAGATCTTAATCACTGCACCACCAGGGTTACGTGTGCAAGCATCAAATTCATTGCCATGGAGCCAGAACTGACTCATAGCTTACCCTCCAGCAGGTTTTGGGAGGTTATAATTCCGAGGAAGGAGATTGCCCATCTTCCTCCCGAGCAGACGCTGGTGATTTCAAACTGTCAAAGAGGCAGGCATTTTGGTTTAGCTGAATGAAGCTCCTTACAGACTTTGTAACCAGAGCTCCCTGCTAAGCAAAGCATGTTGTGGTGGTGGTGGTGGTGGTGGTGGTGGTGGTGACCCAAAAGAGTGTGGAAATTATCGAACAATATAATTAATATCAAATGCAAACAAGATTCTGCTGAATATTATCCAAAAACGACTGGAACAGCACATCAACAGAGGACTGCCTGAAGTGCAGGCTGGGTTTAGAAGAGGCCGTGGTACTAGAAATATTGTAGCTAATGTTAGAGGGATCTTGGCTGAAAGTAGGGAATGTCATTGTTTCATTGACTATGCAAAAGTGTGTGGACCACAACAAACTGTGGCTGACTGAGAAGAATAGCAATCCCAGAACACTTGACCCTACTTATGTGAAACCTTTACCTGAACCAGGAAGCAGTCTTCAGAACAGCTCAAGGAAACACTGCATGGTTCAAAATTGGGAAGGGTGTATGCCAAGGCTGTGTCCTATCTCCACATCTTTCCAATCTATATGCAGAACAGATTATCTGGGAGGCTGGGCTGTATGAGGAGAAATGTGGCCTCAGGATTGGAGGAAGACTCATCAATAATCTGCGTTACACAGATAACACAACCCTGCTTGATGAAACTTGTGGAGGACCTGAAGTGCTTGCTGCAGAGGGTCAAGGACTGCAGCCTTCAATATGGATTAAGGTTCAATATCAAGAAGACAAAGATTCTCACCACTAGGCCAATTGGCAACATCGTGGTGGATGGTGAAGAGACTAAGATTGTTGATAGCTTCAGTTTGCTTGGCTCCACAGTCAACACTCCTAGCACTAGCAGGCAGGAAATTAAAAGACACATTGCATTGGGAAAGTTTGCTGTCAGAGACCTCTCCAAAGTACTGAAGGGCAATGATACCAATCTGGAGACTAAAGTGTGCCTGATACAGGCCATGGTCTTTGCAATTACTTGCTATGCCTCAGAGAGCCGTATAATGACTAGGGATGATAGAAGGAGAATTGATGCCTTTAAGCTGTGATGTTGGAGAAGAGTGTTGAATATACCATGGACTGCTAAGAGAACAAGCAGGTTTATCCTGGAGAAGGTTAAACCAGGCTGCTCCTTGAGGGTAAGGATTCTGAAGCTTCATCTGGCATACTTTGGACATGTTGCTAGGAGGGACCAGACCTTGAAGAGGGTTGTCATGCTTGGGAGGGTGGAGGAAAGGATGACTCTCGATGCAATGAGATGGACAGATTCAGTGACTGTGGTAATGGAAGTAGGTGTGTCAAAGACACAAAGACTGGCATAGGATAGAGCAGGGTTTAGGGTTGTTGTACATAGGGTTGTTATGAGTCACAGGTGACTCAACAGCACATAATAACAACAACAAAAACAAATTTTAGAACAACATCTGATAGACACACATCTTGTCTCCCTACCAAAGCACATGTGTCTTGTCCCTTCCCTTTCCCTGCTCCATCAGCATTCTTTGCACTCCTGCTTACCTGGTCCAGTACCTTCCTTCCCCAGCCACCCCTCAATATGATAGATTAGACCACAAGTCAATTCTGGGATGGCTTGCAGCACACACTGCTACTGGTCTCCCAAGCTGATGTCTGTCTCGTGTTTACAAGAATGTAAGTCCAAACGCCATATATTTGTCTGAGGCAGTAATGAGGAAAGATCCTCGACCCTGAGCTTCTGCTGCATGACTGTCATTTGTAACCTAGTGTCTCTCCTTTCCCTTTTGTATCATTGACAGCACCATGATAGATGAAGAGACTGAGGTTGTTAACAATTATTGCTTGCTTGGCTCCACAATCAGCATTGTTGGCACCAGCAGTCAGGAAATCAAAAGACAAATTGCATTGAGATAATTTGTTGTCAGATACCTCTCCAGAGTACTAAAAAGCAACGATGTCAGTCTAGAGACTAAGTGCACTTAATCCAGGTCATGGTCTTCACAATTACTTGCTGTGCATCAGAGAGCAGGACAATGACTAAGAATGACAGAAGAAGAATAGACCCCTTTGAATTGTGGTGCTGGAGAAGAGCCTTGAACATACTATGAACTACCAAGAAAACAAATAAGTCTGTCTTGGAGAGGGTGAAACCGAGTCTCTCCTTGGAGGCTAGGATTTTGACGCTCCCTCTCACATACTCTGGGTACATGGCCAGGAGGGACTGGTCCTTGGAGAAACACATCATGCTCAGAAAGGTGGAGGGACAGCACAGGAGAGGAAGACTACAGATAAGATGGATTCATACAGTAACTGGGGCAATGATGTTTGGCGTGTCAGAGTCAGTGAGACTGGCTCAGGACAAGGCAGGCTTCAGAGCTGCTGTACATAGGGTCGTTATGGATGGCAGGTGACTCGATGGCACCTAACACCAAACTACACAGGATATTCTAACAGCTTGTCTAAAAACTACATAATCCATGGATTATATGCTTGTGAGAGAAATAGAATCTCATCCACTGATACAGAGAAACATGATATGCTTTACACAGCTGATACTTGTCAATGTCACTAATATTTTCCATTCTTTTCCTTCTGAAATCTACTCATTTGCACTACTGTAAGCCCTTGTAGTTATCCAGCAAAAGAGTAGGAGTTTAACCAGTTAATGAAAAGAAAGAAAGAGAAGAATTAAAACTAACACAATGGAATGTATACAGCAACTCCATCTCAATGCTAAATTCTTTCAGAAAGTACTTAGTGAAAGAAACTGTTTCTGGAAAGGCATTTTATTAAAATCAGATGGAATCTGTTGACTTTTATTGTGATATTTAGTCATCTTAGACAATTTTACAAATATCCATGGGGGGAAGGGGAAGGGAGCAACAGACGTAGGAAGTGAACAGGGGCAAAGTAAATGTGCCAAATCACGAGCTCACCAGGCATGGCCTTAGCAGTAGGTTCATTGCCAGGAAGAATCCTTGAGAATGCCAGCCTGCATTGTGATGATCTAGAAGGGAAAATCTTTGAACACAGACCTCCTCTCCCTCTTTAGCTTTCCCTGTCACAATACATAAAAAGAATTCAAACTAATCAAAAAGCCCAGCTGAGCTGGCTGGTTAACTAAGACAGACTCAACCTTGACTTCAGAGAGTCTTGTAATATGTTCCACCTGTCTCTCTAAAGAACAAAGTTTACAGGCTTTCTGAACTGCAAAGGAGGCTTATTCCTAACAAGGGAGAGATATATAACCGAAACTGCATATCATGGAAGTTTAGCACGACACTATAAACACCATTACTCTTAACAAATTACTCCATGACCAAAATATTGGATTTCTTATTTTGGAAAAAAAATGCTCTTTAATCATGATGAAGGAAAAATAATGTGAAGACATGAAGCAACCAGCCCCTGAGAATATTTAGTTCTTTGTTCCATCTTTTCAGACTCACTGTGATCAAGTCAGAACTGACTCACAGCTCATCTCCACAGAGTTGGCTACTGAAGCTGTAAAACTTATCAAAGGAGACTGTCCATCTTTCTCTCACAGAGCTGCCAAAGACACCCCCTGTGGGTTAGTAACACAACTTGCCAGGGACTACACACCAGAACTCTCTACTCACCCAAATTTAGCATCCAATCAGTGACTACTCCAGCAGCAAGAGCACTTTATTGTCTCCTCTTCCTCTCTTCCCTCCACCACATTTGTAATAATCACTCCTGCTTCCCCTCTTGTACTATCCTTGTCCTGCCTGGAATTGCTTGTCCCTTCTCACTCTCTGTCAAAATCAGTCCAAGTCCAAGTACTGTTTCATTTTCCAAAAAGTCAGGAAGCGCTTATGGCTTACTCTATAGAGAATCATGCTACTAGTCAAAAGCCGTGGCTTTCTGGTGGTTCAAATACACCATGACTCCGCAAGAGAAAAATGGGCCATCCACTTCTGTTCCATTTACAGCCTCAGAAACCCACTGGAGGATCAGTGGTGAGTCTGTTCTGACTCAAAGCCATGAGTTAAGTTTTGAAGACATCATCTCCAATGGCACCTGTCAACATCAATCTTTTCCTTTTTTGACTATTCTTTCCACTCATTGTCTAATGGTTACCCATGGTGGACAGAGTTTGGTGGAGCTTCCTGATTAAACAAGCTTGGAAGCAGGAGTGGCATCCACTTCTGAAACAGCTCACCTCCAGAAACCTTATGAACTTGGAGAAATGATGAAAGTTATACAAGTGTTGAGGTCTTTTGTTCATAGGGTCGCTATGAGTCATCCACGACTTGACAGTACTTAATAATCAGAACAAGAAGATAGTGCTCTATTGGCCTAGTGGATAGAAAGTTATGCTAGCAAGCCAAAGATGGGTGATTTTAATCTGCGGCTCTCAGGCCTGGTTTTAATTGTTCTTAGTCAAACATTCTTCTAAGTGGTATAGCACTGGTCTGCCCGTTTGCTGTACAGAAGTAACTCATGGTTGCTGTAATGTTGAACACTGTGACATGTATAATGTGGTAAATAAAATAGGATTTAATGAATGACATTAAGTTAAAATAATTAAGTGAAGATAACTTACTTTTCTAGAGCGTGGAATAGTTTTACCTGTCATCTTTATGCTTAATTTTATCGTTTCAAATGTTGTTGTTGTTATGTGCCATCGAGTTGTTTGCGACTCATAGCGACCCTATGTACAACAGCCCTAAACCCTGCTCCTACTGTGCCAATCTCATTGTCTCTGACAAACCCATCCCGAGTACCCCAGTCACTGAATCAATCCACCTCATAAAGGGTCTTCCCCTCCTGCGCTGTCCCTCCACCCTACCAAGCATGACGTCCCTCTCCAAGGACCTGTCTCTCCTTGCAACATGTCAAAAGTATGTCAGACGAAGCCCCAGAATCCTTGCCTCCAAGAAGTAGCCTGATTTAACCCTCTCTAGGATGAATCTGTTTGTTTTTTTGGCAGTCCATGGAACATTAAATACTCTTCTCCAGCACCACAGCTCAAAGGCGTCAATTCTCCTTCTAATCTCCTTAGTCATTGTCCAACTCTCTGATGCATAACAAGTGATTGCAAAGACCATGGCCTGTATCAGGCACACCTTAATGTCTATTTATATATTCCTTTTAAATAATTCTTTCCTTGATCTGTTCCAGAGCAATGTTCAATATTTATCCACTCTTACCTTATTCTCATCCCAATCCCTCATGTCAGACCTGCTTTATAACAGTGGCCCTATGCAGCATTTGCCCTTTTGTGACTGAGATATTTCACTCAGCATATTTTCAGCAGTTCATTGTTGAAAGAGCATAAAGAGTTAATTATGCTTTCTTAGAATGTCTTCTCCAATCTCAGTCATCCAGAAAATAGCTCCCAAAATGTCTTTGACAAGCTTTCTGAAACACTGGATTTAGTCTCCCATTTCTACTACTGAGAAGAATGCTCATTTGATTCACTAGAGACAACCTATTGCTGGCAAGGAGCAGCCAAGTCATGGTAACTTTAAGTGTCAGAGTAGAAAAGTGCTTTGTTGACTTTTCAATGACTGAGTTTTAGGAATTAGATCACTAATTCTTTCTTCTAAGGAACCCTGGGCAAGTTCAAATCTCCAACCTTATGGTTAGCCATGTATATCACCCTGGGCCTCCACTGAGGACAAAGCTTAGACGAAAAACCATGCTATCTGCTGAGTCCTTGAAAAAGTGGCTCCTGTGTTTTCTCGTGGGATTCTTTGGCTGAACTAGGAAACCAAAGAGAGGTCCAATTCTTCTGAAGTCTGAAGCTAATTCTATTGTTGTTATTGTTCTGTATCATTGTGTCAGATCTGACCCATAGCTGCCCCTCCAGCAGACTTTCAGAGGTAATTAATTGCGGGGGAGGAGATTGCCCATCCTCCTCCAACAGAGCAGCTGGTAGATTCGAACCGTGTTTCTTTAGGATTGCCTCGCAGCTTCTTGCCACTAGGCCAACAGAGCTCCCTAAACTAATTTTAAGCCAGCATTTTCTAATGGAAAAAACTTTACCTCAACATGACATTACCGGACATGAGTCTAGAAGAGCATAAGGGGCATAAAGAAGCTGACAACTTTTCATTTAGTCAAAAAAAGAATGTTACCTGATTTTTTTTTAAATCCCCCATGTCTCCTTTTCTGCCTTCCTCTGAATTTATGGTCATTCTGTACTTTGCATAACCTTTCTATGTGAATCTTTTCATTTCTTACACAATCATGTGTGTGTTCCAAAAAAAGCAAACCAAACTCTCAGCCATACAGTTGGTTCTGACTCAGAGTGAAGGCTTACATTTCCTAGGCTGTAAATCTTTAGGGAGTTGGCAGTGATGCCAAATACCGTTGATCTTTTTCCTGGGGATACTTGGTAGACTAGAAACTCCAGAGATATTATTAGACTTTTGGTTAACAGTGCAATATTCTGCAGACTATACTGCCAGAAACATCTAGAACACTTAAAACTAATAAGGTATTCAGGTGCTCCCTCAGACCTCACTCATCAGTAGTCACCATCACTCTGGGCACAGAAATCAAGCATTGATTAGGAGAAACCCTAACTCTCCCAGAAGGGAGCGCTGGGGAGCTAGTGGTAAAAAGCTCTGCTCCAATGCCAAAAGCACACAGTTTGAATCCACCAGCTGCTCCCTAGGAAAAGGATGGGCAAACTCCTCCCATGTGATTAATTGTCTCTAAAAACCAGCCTGAGGGTCAGCTGCAGGTTGGTTCCAACTTGAAAGTACTCAACAACTGCCTTTATATTGTCACTGACAGCGTCATCATTTATTTAATATTTAGGAAGTGCTTGCTCTGTGATAGAGCTGTGTCTGGATTAAGGGAGCAGAGATAGAGGAATTATATTTTTGCAAAGGAGAGCATGCAGGTGGCAGGCCTTGTAACAAAGGTGGGCTCAGAGACCAGAAAGCCTGTCTTGTTTGACTAAATCAAGGGTTTCTGGAGAGGCTGCTAACAGAGAGCTTGTAAACCAAACTGCCACCACTCCCTAGCCAGAGGGCAAGTTGTGGCCTAGACTGCAGGAAGGCGTGGCTTTCCAGAAGCTTCCTCAAATCCATGGACTAGACCTGCCTCCACCCTCCCCTCTCCCCAGGAGACAGCCTGTCAGAGTGAAGCAGAAGCTTTTGTCTTGGTGATGTTCTTCTATAAAGTCCTCTACTGGTGGGCTGGGAAGTAAATGACTTCCCTTCATACGGGTAGCAATGCTTACATTCATTTCTACTGGATTAAGACGTGAATAGGGGAAATTTTTATTATGTTTTTCTAAGCTTCTAACCCTCCTCAAAGCATACCAAACTCCCAGATGGGAGAAGGTGGTTTTGACCAGCCTGGGACGGCTTGGGGAGAGCTGGCAGCTCTCACTAGTGAAGGATCCCAGAATCTGCCCCGCACCCAGCCCTGGACTAGAATTTCTTTCCTCCCCTTCCCCACTGCTTTACCAGGTATTGAATTACTGTCTTCGCCCATACAGTGTTAAAGCCAAGAAAATGGAATCAAAACTTTTCCTTTTCTCCTCTCTCCTTCCATTTAACTCTCCTCCCTCTTCTGCTCCCAAAAGTGACCTGGTAACACAGTGGTTGAATAATTCAATTGTTTACCAAAAGGTTAGTGGTTCAAATTCCAAACTTTCCAGCTTCTCAGAAGGATAAAGATGAGACAAGATGCAAATCAAAACCACAATGAGGTACCATCTAACTCCAGTAGCAGTGGCAAAGTATAACAGGACACCAAGTCATAAATGTTGGAGAGGATGCAGAGAGATAAGAACTCTTACACATTGTTGGTGGATTTGTAAAATGGTACAACCATTCTGGAAGGCTGTTTGGTGCTTCCTCAAAAAAGCTGAATGTAGAAATTCCATGACTCACCTATTCCACTGCTTGCAATATACCCTGAGAAAATGAGAACTGAGGCACAAAGATTTGTACACTAATGTTCATAGCAGCATGATTCACCATCGCAGGAACATAGAAACAGTCCAGATGTCCAACCACAAACAAATGAATTGAGAAATCATGGCACATTCACACGATGGAATATTTTGCAGCATGCAGGAGCAATGATTTTGTAAATTACTGCATAACTAGGGAACGACTGGAGAGCATTATGCTGAGTGAACTAACTCAGTCCCATAAGGACAAACACTGTTATAAAAGCATTATTGTAGAAAGAGTATGAGAATCCAAGGTGGGGAAGGTGGAAGCAGAGGAGAGAATGGGTGGGGAGGGGGCTTGTTAAACATATAAGGTCAGGGTCATACAATTTGATGTGTCAGGGATGGAGGGGGTGAAGGAAATGGGAAAGTTTCTGGGTGAAAAGCAATGTATTTGAACTATGTAAATAAATCAGTGTAATTTAAAAAAAAAGAAGAAGAAGAAGAAGAATTCTTAGAGGAACCTTATGAGAAGTTCAACTAGTTTTTACTGGTTTCTGTGACTCTGGATAGATCCAAAGCAGTGGGCTTGGGGTTTTGGCCTTTGATTCCAAACTCACAGCCCACAAACTGATTGTGACTCATAGCTACATTATAAAACAAAATAAAACTGCCACACAGAAAGCCAGTCTTTTAGGGGACACATTTCCACATCTTTTTCCCTCATTAAAAGATTGGGTTCTAACTATGCAGTGTCTTCAGACACTGACCACCAGTTCTCCCCTCGACTGTCAGTGAAAACACCAAACAAACTAGACACATTCAGAGTAGTATCTTATTAGAACTTGTTGAATTCAAGCATATCCACTATAGGAGATGGGAGAGAGGGGAGAAGAAAGGGAAAGGATAGTTGTTGTTGTTTTTAGGTGCATTTGTGTGTGACTAATAGCAACCCCTATGAACAGCCAACATGAAACCCCATCCAGTGCCAGCCTCATCATCTCTAACACACTATATCCCATTATTGAAGTCATCGTGTCAATCCATCTACTTGGGAGTCTTCGTTTTCTTCACTTATTCTCCATCTTTCCAATCATGACGTCCCTTCCCAAGGATAGCCTTACCAACTACACATCTGAAGTATGAAAGATGAAGATGCTTCACCATCATCGACTTCAAGGAGCACTCTGGCTCCATTTTTTCCAAGTAGTGTCTGTCTGTCCTTTGGGCAGTCCATGGTATATTCAGTACTCTTCTTCCTCAGCACCATAACTCAAAGGCATCAATTCTTCTTCAGTCATCTTCTCTCATTGTCTAGCTCTCTGAAGCATGATTGAGAAGACCATGGCCTGAATCAGGCACACCTTAGTCTTCAAACTGACATCACTGGTCTCCGGCATTTTGGAGAAGTCTCAGACAACAGACTTGCCCAATGTAGTATGTCTCCTCATTTCCTGACTATTGATACCAAGGATGTTGTTGATTGTTGATCCGAGCACGATCAACATTGAGAGCTTCAATCCTTTCTCTATCACAAAGTTGACTGTTGGACCTGTAGTAAGGAAAGAATGGTGAGGAGGGTGAGTTGGTAGAATGAGAACCTCAACCTTTCCCCTGCCCCCAGCTCCCCAAGTGGAGAAAAAAAGTCAAATACCTCTCAGAGCAAATGGGCCATCCTCCAGCTTGACAGGCTCAACAATTTCTCCAGGTAACACATTCCAGAGAGTGAACCAAATTGCCCAGGGATATTGGATCCAAGCCATAGGAACACACCACGCTAAAATAAAGCTACCAGAGTTGTTTACAATCCTCCTCAGAAAATGCCAGAGAGTTTAACAAATCCAATACCTCACAGCAGCCTACTCTGGTGCTGGCTGAGTGGTAGCATCCTTCTTTCCAGTGGCAAAGCTGAAGCAACACAGTGACTTATCCAGAGTCACATAAGACGCTTGGGACAGAAATAGCTCTGACTCCTCCTTCCTGGCTCTCACCACGGGCCTGATTACTGTCCTGCCACTTGAATCTGAATCATTTAAATTGCACCTAATTGTGGGTCTGGTGCGAGCTGTAACCACCCTGTGACTCTAACTGACAGGCAAGTGGAGGAGGTAGACAAGTGGTCTCAGCTCTTGAATATGGAACCATTCATAGCTATCAATAACTTTACCAGATCATGAGTATACAATTAGTCAGGAGGGGCAGGAGGTTATAAAATACCTGAAAACTGCACTTTCAAGCTGCTGTAGAATATTAAGGGGGCTCTGGTGGTGTCTATAGACCAGGAACTTTTTGTGAGAAAGATGGGCAATCTCCTCCGGTGCAATTTACCATCTCCAAAATCCTGCCGGTGGGTCCCCTCTGTCCCAGTTCTAACTTGACAGCAAAGAATGAGTGATTGAATGTTTAGACATTTTTTAAACTAATTCGAAATGCCGTACCCAATTTATTATTCTTCTATGGAACAAAATGTACTTGTGGTTCAAAGAGTTCTTGTTTTGTACCTTCAAGTTGGAACTGACCCACAGCTGACCCTCCAGTGGGTTTTCAAAGGCAATAAATCACGTGGGAGGAGACTGTCCATCTTTGTTCCCGCAGAGCAACTGGGGTTGGCCGCGCAAGTCGAAGAAATGCCATTCAACCAAAAAAGGTGATTTGGAGGTAAATCCCCTATAGGCTGAGCAGGCTGTGTGAAACTCCCTCTGTGTGACTGCTAAATTTCAGTCTCGTTTTGGTGTTCAAATAAAGGGCTTCCCATGGGTTCATTCCGGTTCCGTCCCCTACTTTTCATCAAGGGTAGAAATGCAAATTCTCAGCGTGGAATGGAACTAGAATGAACTGGTTCTGGCTTAACCTACCCTTTAACCTAGTCCATGGGAGTTGTGCTGCCAACCCAAAAAGAGGCTCCACTGTGGCAGTTCGAATCCACTAGTAGCTCCTCGGGAGGAAAATGACAATCTCTTCGGGGGAAATTTACCACCTTGGAAACTCAGTCATAGGCCAGTTCCAATTCCATTGCAACTGACTTCTTTACCAGGTAGGGGCGGAGGGACCCAGGCCTAGAAGTGGTGAAGGGTTCACCTGATAAACAAAAGATATGAGGGTGGAACCCACTAGCCCCTGAGCAGGACAAAGATGAGGTCAGTCTGCTTCCATAAATATTTACAGCCTTGAAACTCTACAGAACAGCTCTATACTCTGCCCTACAGGGTGGCTAAGATTTGGCAATCTGTTTGGGGTCTTAGTTACCAGATGAGAATGTGAGGTGGGGGCTGGAGCTGGTGATGTAATCAGGCATATACATTCAGAGCTGTCCACGGGGGTTGGACACGTGCGGGCGCAGGAAAAGAAAGTACATTCCACCCAGCAAATTGCTCTAACTGATTCATTTGTCCACTCAGAGACGCCACCTACCTGCGCACAGGTATGCAGGTAAATGACAGGTGGGCGGGACCTTCTGACTGAATCGCTAAGGTCCCAGCAATGCTTTGTATCTGTCGAGGCTTCCGTGATGTCACACATTTCCTGCTCCCAGCCAACCAAAACCTTCCTCCTTCCCCCAGGCACCTGTATACACCAAGGTTGAGGTTGGTGACCGCGAGCAGCCCAGGGAGTTGCTCCCTTCATCCACCTGGGATGAGAAGTGCTCCGCTGCTGAGGAGCTGAGAGCCCCAGAGAGCCACCTGGCAAGGTGAGTTGACACCCTCCATTTTCCTTACTTTCCACTTAGACCTCTGACCCCTTCGCGATCCAAACAGGGAATGTGAATGAAAACTATGGGCAGGATGGTTTAGCAGAAGGAGAAATTCTTTTTAAGAAGGAAGACTAGAAAGATGCTTTTGAAATTTTGGTTACAATGTTCTTTCTGGCTAGATTTTTAATCCTTTTCGTTTATCCTAATCATTAATCCAGTCTGCTTCTCTGGGAAATTGATCTGATTAAAAGGGAAAAAAAATACTCTGGAGGAGAGTACTTAGAGACTTTAAAAACAAAACAAAACACACACAGACAACAAAACTGAGCTTGAAGCTGCAGACCTGTTCAGCTCGTTTGATGGGGGCTGGGAGAGCCAGTTCCATTTCGTTCAGAGTGGTTTTATTTTCTGCGTTTATCTTTCCAGATCTCAACCTCTGAGATTTTTTCCCCTCTTAGAGTCTGATCCAAGGCAGGTAAACTTTTTTGCCCTAGTCAGCAATTCTCCAGTCCAGCTCTCTCTAGTCTACAGAAGACTGTCCGTTTCTCTCTTTGTTAAACAAATCTTTTAAAGGCAGCTTGCCATCTGGATTAGCATGGTTTAGATGCACATCTGGACTGGCTGTCTGCTGACATTTGGTTAAAGTAAAGATTATTTTCTCAATGCCACAAGCAGGTAACACCAGCTCGAGTTTTTCTTTCCTGCTGAAATGCCTCTCTTCTACCTTTTCTCTCTCTTTTCCTTTTAATAGCAGGTAGAGGAGATGGTTGCTCTGCCAGGACCTGAGTTATTTTCCTTTTCCCACCAGAGTAATTTGACCTTTAGGATCCATTATTGCTTTCTTAATCCTGATCACATAGCCTGTGCTGTGCCTGTTCTTGACAATCCAATTCCCACACTCTGCACCCAACACTGCTGTCAAAGTAAGAACAAGGTCGTTTCCACTCTGAACTCCCAACTAAGGTGAACCTGGAGAGAAAGATATATGTGTGAGCCACTTGATTCTGAATTCCTCCAACAGCTGCTTTCCTGAGACTTCCGGGTGACATAACTCAAAGGGAATCGCATTGCTAATCCAAAGTCCACTCTCTCTGGTGGTTCAAATCCACCAGCACACCTTCATGGGAGAAAAACGGGCAATTTCCTCCCTTCTTGAGTTTTCTTTTTAGAAAAAAAGGCCAAACGGCTCATTGCATCAAGTCAGATTTGTGCTGCTAACTCAAAGGCCAGTCTCTCTGGCTGTTCAAATTCACCATTGTTTCTATAAGAGAAAAATGAGCAACCTCCTACCCCATGACTTACAGCCTCAGAAACCCAGTGGAGGGGTAAGCTATGAGTCAATTCCAACTCCACAGGCATGAACCTGAGAGTCTCAGCACACGCATATGTTTGCAAGGAAATAGGAAATTGTTAGGAATGAGGCTGATAGTCTCCAAAGGATTCCTTGAAATTACCTGAGAATGGTTTCAGCTCAAGCACAGTAGCTGCTAACCACTTAAACCAGTTCTAATCTGGATGCCCCTTTCTTTTCCTACCATTTGGAGGCTCCTTTTGTCCTTATGTTAAGTGACATTTGGCCTTTTCTTTTTTTTTTTAAAGGGGCTTGTATTTTAAAGGGCAGGATGGTGGCTATTACTTTACTAGAGTTCTCAACTTGATTCTATTTTCTCAGCAGGTGAGACAAAAGGGAGAGGGATGAAATTATATATCCTGAGCCCCTGTACAAACTCATCTGTAGTCACAAACCTATCCAGAAGATTTCATTCCTGTCAACTTACTATAGTTTATTGATTCTTGGCTTAATCATTCTGACAGATCAAATAATTTCTTGCCATAGGCCTGTGTCTCTGGCTGTTAAAGGAATAAAATAATAGAGAGCATGCCATCAAATGAAAGAGAAAAAATTTTACATACACAAGAATTCAGAGTCAGATTGTCTGAGAATGCAGTTGATCTGTGGGGTGGTTTGTACACACACACACACACACACACACACACACACACACACGTACATGCATGTATGTACACACATGGACACTCACACACATATGCATTCACGGACATGGGCTCACATGTGTTGTTTCCAAACAGGGAGCAAGGAAGTTTCAATGAGGAATTCTCACCTTCCAGGTGGGAGACCCAGATCTGATTCCCAATCAACTCAGCTCACACACAGCCACCATCCATCAGCCAGTGGAACCTTGTGGTCATTAGGATGCTAACCTCACTTGCAGGCAGCTTACAAACTAGGATGGGCTAGGAAGAAAGGCCTGGTGATCCCCCAGTAAAAATCATTCAGTGACAGCCTTGTGGGTCACAGTGGCCCAGTCTGCTAATCATCAAGGGGATACCTGAAGGCCAGACCTGGGGTTGTGATGAGCCAGAGGCAACAAGAGCTAAAAGGGAGAAACAGATCCTCAAGTGGCTCCCTACCCTTAGCAACTCTATGTCTTGATCTAAGTGGCACTCAAGGCCGGTTTGGAAAAATGTACAATCTCTTCTTCCATGTCTACCCATGGGCATTAGTTTCTTCATCAGGAAGAAAGAGGAAACCATAGTCTCTATGATATCATGAAATGTGTGTTGAACATTAAACAATGAATGCATGCTGCTTGGTGGGTGCCAGGTAAAAACCAGGTCCTTCCGCTTCCTAAAGGAATTTCCTTGGAGTGGTGAGAGGAGCAGTCTGTCACTTTAAAAGGATTGTATGGGTTGCAATTGTGGGAAACCTTGATAGTTCTTGTTATGTTTGTCTTGTTGTTGTTGTTAGGTGCCATAGAGTTGAGTATGACTCATAGCAAACAACCGATCTGAACCCTGTCCTATCTTGTGCCATCCTCACAATGTCTGATATACTCGTGCCCATTGCCTGTAGCCACTGTGTCAGACTATCTGGTTGCAGGTCTTCCTCTCTTTAGCTGACCTTCACCTTTCCAAGCATGATGTATTTCTCCAAGGAATATGCCTATCCTAAAAATATGCCCAAAGTATGCGAGACAAAGCTCAGCCTACAAGGAACACTCTAGCTGCACCTTCTCTAAGACATACCTCTTTGTTCTTTTGGCAGCCCATTGGATAGTTCTTACTTTTCTCCAACACCGTAGCTCAAAGGCATCAATTCTTCTTCTGTCATCCTTCTTCACTGTCCAGCTCTCAGGAGCATAGTAAGTGATTAAAAAGACCATGACCTGAATCAGGTGCACCTTAGTCCTCAAGGTGATGTCATTTCTCCTTCTTGTTATAGTTAATTAATTCTAAGTAATTAAGTCCAATGTTAACAGTCTCACAAAGAAATCAAACAGGAGGCAGGAGGAGGGTTAAATTATGTCATTAAACACACTGGGCAATTTGTCTGGTGCAAATGGTTAATTGACTACTAGCTGAAAGGTTGTCTATCAGTTGGAATCCATCCAGAGGTTCTGGAGAAGACAGGTCTGATGATTGTCTTCTGAAAAATTATAGTCTTGAAAACCAAAGGCAATTAACAGCAGTAGCGAAATGTTTCACAACAAGTTTTTAGGAGTTCCTAATCACTCCTACCTTCTCTCCTCAACTTAGAGCTCTTGTCCATAGGAGGCCCTCAAATCTAGTTCTCTGCAGCTTCAGGGGAATTATCCTGTTATAATTTGTTGTAATCTGTCTTGGCAGAGAGCCCTGTCTGTGTTCAACTGCATTATCTCCAGGCCTCCTCAAGTTTGTGGAAAAATACTCTTTACCTCAGCTGATAGTCAGTCTCCAGGACTAAGTCACTAGGAGACTGAGGCAGCCAGGTGGAGTTTGCCCTGCACCATAGAGGAGAAGGTTGAAGAGCTAATTGATGTGAATGCTGCTCAGATGGACTAGTTGGCACACTCCAAAGTCTTTGTGTTGTTGTTATTGTTGTTGATGATGTTGTGTGCTGTTGAGTTGAAAGCAACTCATAGCTGACCCTCCAGCAGGTTTTCATAGGCAGTAAATGATGTGGAGGAGATTGCCCATCCTTCTCTCGGGGAGCATCTCATGGATTTGAACCATATGCCTTTGGGATTCCAGCACAGCTTCTTATCACTAGGCTACCAGAAAACTGGAGTGCCCCAGATCACTGGTAGCTTCTCTCGACCTTCCAGTGTTCTAAATGGATAACACGAATTTCTGTTGTTCAAGAGCAAGGCAACAAGATTGAGGATGCTAGTTTCTTAACTCCAAGCTCACTACTACTTTGTTTAAGTGACCCTGGGAGGAAGCTCAGCCTTCCTGTCCATCAGTTTATCTACTCATTAAAAAAAACAAAATGCTAACCGTATACTTCATAAAACCCACCAATCCTGAAAGAGATACTCGAGTAGGCCTGAGTGAGTAGGTCAGGCTAACTAGAGGGAGAAAGGCCAACATCTCACAGAAAATAGTAATAGGATTAATTTAATTCTCTGTGGAACAGTGCTCCTCCCTTAAGGGTAGTGATTAGGAACCTGATCTCTAGCATCAGAAGTCCTAGGTTCAAAACCAGGCCTCAACCTATATTAGGCGTAATATATTTGGTTATGTACCATCAAGTAAGAACCAAATGCTAGCTGACCCTCAAGCAGGTTTTCAGAGGCAGTAAATCACATGAGAGAAGATTGTCTAGCCTTCTCTCATGGAGCAGCTGGGGGATTTGAAATACTTGACTTTGAAATGTCAGTGCAGCTACTTACCACTAAGCCACAAAGCTCCCTGGCATGACATGGGACAGGTTATTTAACTACATTTTACCTCCACAGTAAAATGTAAATGTTCAGCTTAATATGAAGATGAAATGATTTGCAATACGTAAGATGCTTGGAATAGTACCTGTCACAACATTCACTATACTAGGATTCTTTTCTTGAAAGGAAGGCATAGTGAGTGAGGCCCAGGTGAGCCACATAATTACTAACACGCAAGCTCTGGTGGCTTAGTGGTAAGAAAATGCCCTGTCAGAGGTGTGCGGTACAATCTACCTGCTGCAGGAAAAAGATGGGCAATCAACTCCTCTATGATTTACTGTCTCCGAAAACCCACTGGACATTCAGCTATGTGTTGGTTCCGACTCTACCATACAAAACAAGTCACTCTATGCCTCTTTGCTCTAGTTTCATGATCTGGAAAATGGGGACATTTACCAAAATCAGTGCTGTTATGAGGAGTAATTGAAATGCTTACATGGAAAGAGGCCGGCACATGATGAGTGCTCAGAAACAGTACACAGTTGCTGTTGAGATGACTCCATGAATGTCAGAGCACAACTATGCTCTGTGACATTTTTGATGGCCTATTTTTTGGAAGTAGATTGTCAGTCCTCTCTTCTGAGGTACCTCTTGGTGGATTTGAACCTCCAGGCTTTCAATGGGCAATAGAGTACATGCTTAATTGCCTTGTTCTTTAGAAAACATGTTTTATTTTTCATGATTAGACTTCTTCAGGCATGTGATAATCTCAATGTAATTATGATAGTTGTTGCTGTTATATGTTGTGGAGTCAGAAATGCACCATAGCTGACCCTCTAAAGGGTTTTCAAAGCCTATAAATCACCTGGGAGGAGACTGCCTCTCTTTTTACCACCAAGCAGCTGGTAGATTCAAATCATCTGTCCTTGGGTTAACAGTGCAACTTTTTACCACGAGGTTATAAGAGCTCTCTACATGATAGAAAACAGTAGTAAATTGAGAGGCAAAGACTCTCTAAACCAGATTCCCTGAAGACCACCAAAGGCTTAGACAGAAAACCCGTGAACTAAGACAAGCTTGTTTATCTTGAAGTTCCTGGGTAGGGCAGCCGTCAGTTGAATTGCCTCCTGTCTTACTGACTTGTGAGCAGCAAAACTAATCTGTGTGAATGAACAGTGGATCCTCCTTAAATAGTGATTCCTGATGCATCTCAGTATTTTAATCTCCCCCATAACATGGAGAAAAGAGAGTCTTCTACAATTCTGCCTACTTGAAATGCTTTTCTATGAAATGATCTCCCAAAGTGGGAGTTCATGGGCAGTCCTCAAATTGTGTCCTCATTGCTTCAGTATCCATGGACTTCCCAGCAGGGTAACTATTACTGATATTTATGTGCTGCATAACACGGACTCACTTTTATGTGGGTGGTGAATTTATTATCATCTGACTGTGTCTCTCAAGTATCAAAGGCTTTTCAAAACTCTTTGGAAGAAAGACTGCATCACTCTTCCTGGGTTGTGTTATTGTTAGGTGCCATCAAATCAACTATGACTCATAGCGACCTTCTGAACAGCAGATCTGAACCTTGCCCCAGCCTGCATCACCCGCACAGTCTCCAACACGCTCCAGCCCCTCTTTAGTCACTGTGTCATTCTGTCTCATTAAGGGTCATCCTCTCCTTCACCAACACTCTGCCTTTCCTACAACGAGTTCATAGTCTCTTATCCCAAACCACTAAGTCATCAGCGCTCCCTTATACCCAAAGGGGAAGTAACCCAAATGAAGCTAATGTATAATGCACTTGACAGCTAACTAAAAGATCAGAAATTCAAATCCACTCAGAGACACATCAGAAGACAGACTTGGGAATCTACTTCTGCAAAAGCAGCCTTTATAAACCCCGTGGAGTACAGTTTTACTCTGACATACATGGGGTCACCATGGGTCAAAGTCAACTGCACAGCAAGTGGTTTTATTCCCAAAGGGTAAGGATTAACATTTAAAAACATAAACATTGCTAAGTACAGGAAGCTGCACTGAGCTAAAATTGGAAACAGAGAATGTTGCTTGTCCTCCATAAATCTCTTCCACTTACCACCCCTCTTATCTACTTTTCTTCCATGTGTTCCACAGTGGCATATTAGTACACAGAGACATATGCCAGGTCAATAGAAGGAATAATTTTCTCTGATATTACCCCCAGAAAACCAAAGCCACTGCCCTTTAGTTAAGTCAGTCCCTTCATTTGGGTTTACAGACAAATAAATCTTCACAGAAGGACCCCGACCATTGTTCTCCAGTGAAGCAACTGGTATATTTGAACCACTGACCTTTCAATTAACATAACAAAATATTATGCACTACATTATCAGAGCTCATCTTTAAAATTATTGGTTTGCTTACAAAGTTCATATATATTCACACTATTCTTCATTCACATTGTGTTTCATACAATCATTCTCATGTGTTGTGTTTTATACAATTAATCACCATTGGACCTTGCCCATTATTACTCTCTTTTCACCTGATCCTTCCCAATTCCCCACACACACACCAAACTGTGCAACCCTGTGGTTTTACACCTACCTGTCCTCAGCCTTCCAAATGTCCAACCACAACTGATTGAGAGATTGTGGTACATTCACACAAAGGAATGCTACGCAGAACTCAAGAGAAATTATTTCGAAAAATATTACATAACTTAGGAGAGACTAAAGAGCATTATGCTGAGTGAACTAACTCAGTTTCACAAGGACCAGTGCCAAAGACCATTATTGTAAAAATAAAAGGGTACTGGTAAAACATATATGAGAGTTTAAAGGTGGAAGGGGAGGGACCAGAGTTCTTTTTGCTAATGATTAGAGCTATCTATAAACACAGAAGAATACCTTTTGGGGGACTGAGTTTCCTATCACTAAAGCCCTATAGACTCTGACTCATAGTAACCTGATAGGATAAACTAGAATAGGGCTGCCAAAGGTTTATGGATGCAGATCATCATAAATAATCCTGTCACACCCCCACCCAGCCTCCATAGAGCAACTGGTAGGCTCCAAGTGTTTGCCTTTCATTTATCAGCTAAGCCTTTACAGAGCTCCTTTCTAACATTGAGCATGATTGATTTTTCTTTTTTAATTTAGTGCCTAGTACACAGTTGGTGCTTACCCAATGAAGGAATGACCTAAAAAAAAAAAAAAAAAACCCAAAAAACCAAAACCCCAAAATAAACCCCACATATGTAATTGTTGCTATCAAGTTGGCTTCACTTCATGATCACCTTCATAGAACAAAAAAGGTCCTACCCCATCTGCAAGATTGCCAGTCCGTTCAAATTCATTGTTGCGATCATTGCCTATTTCTAACCCAGGAGACTCATCTTCAAGCACTACATAAGCCACAATTCTTCTGAATCCATAAGGTTTTCACAACTAGTTGTCAGAAGTAAATCTCCATGCTCACTTGTAAAATGATCAGCATCACTCATCTCATAGAGTTATCTTAAAAATTAAATGAGAAAAATACATGTAAGAATTCCCTCCTACTGTTCAATAAGTTAAAAAAAAAAAAGACAAGATCTTTGTCATCAAGTTACAACCAACCAGTTGAAACGGGTTTTCAGATGCTCTAAATCACCCCAGAGGAGACTGCTTGTCTTTCTCCTTCAGAATCACTAGTGGATTTGAATCACCACAGAAGTGCAGCCTTTGAATTAGTAGAACAATTCACTGTGGACTATACCACCAGAGCTCTCTGCTCAATGAATAGTAAAAATAATTATTTGTTTTATTTTACACTCTAAAAAGGAGATGGAGAAACAGAGTCTTACATCATGTTGTTCTTGTTAGGTTACTTTGAGTCTAGGACGATTCATAGTGATACTATGAACAACAGATCTGAACCCTGTTCTATCCTGTGCCATCTTCACTCTTCCTGACACACAAGAGCCCATTGCAGCAGTCACTGTGTCAATCCACCTGGTTTGGGGTGAGGATCTTTCTTTCCTTCACCGACCCTCCACCCTTCTAAGCATCATGTCGCTCTCCAAGGAATAGCACCTCCAATCAACATGCCCAAAGTATGTAAAATGGAGCTTCATCGTCTTTGCCTCCAAAGAGCATTCCAGCTGCACCCTTTCCAAGACCTATTGGTTTGTTCTTTTAATAGTCTATGTTCAGTACTTTTCTCCATCAGTTTTTCTTCTGTCATCCTTATTCATTGTCCAGCTTTCAGATGCATAGCAAGTTATCAGAAAGACCATAGTCTGAATCAGACCCACCTTCATCCCCAAATTGACATCCTTATACCTCAATAATTTGGAAAGGTCACTAACTGCAGATTTTCCAAGTGTAATACATCTCCTTATTTCTTGACTGCTTGTACCAAGGTCTTAATTGTGGATTCTTTGTTGGCTGTTTCAATTTCTTCTCCACCCATCATGATGTCCAGTGATAAGAATCTTTTTCCCTCTTACCTCTGGTAGAAGGTAGATAAGATGCCCTCCCAATTTGAGGTTTGATTTTTTTTATGATAGTACACCTCATTCTTTTTTCTCTTCACCACCAGACTTTCTTTCGCTACTTCTCTAAAAGAGCTTCCCCTCAACATATACAAAGAGTCACGTTCCAGGAGGAGGTGGATTGACGTGTACGCCTCTCACAGTGGCAGTATATCATATCCCAATTAACCAGAAGCAATTTTTCTTCGGCCTTGCTAATCTGTGTCTTGGAATGTATGGACTCAAATCCGCCATAATTTTCCAGTGATTCTTATTTACTTCTTGGGTTTGATGCATTTGTCACAAAAGACCTCCCCATCGACAGAGTGCAAGCTCTCCAAGAATTCTCTGTAATAGCCCTTTGGCACAATGTGTGGCCACAGCACAGGCATGATGGTGCAGTGGAAGCATGCCATTGCCATCTGTTGAGATCATTTGCATAACTTGCTCATGACGGCTGCTGTCAGTCACGTGGCCTTTTTTTAATAGAACACTGCCTGTTTGGGCTCCAACACATTCACATTAGTATATGAGTCACTTAGTGTTTTCAACCTACTCATTAAGTTTATTGGAATACCTGCGTTACGTCTTCCACAACAAATACATACACACATGCCTATTCCATCTGTGGCCTTTTTTGCCTTGGGGCCTTTGCAAATTTGCTCTAGAGTCATCTCTGACATTGTCTGCATTCTAATTTAGGCATGTATTAAAAGAAATTTCTTGTCGATTATACTATGGTAGAACTACTAACTCTAAGCATCAAAACCCACTGTTGTCATGTTTATTTTGCTTTTGGTGGCCCTTCATCAGGTTTCCCAGACTGCATCTCCCTCAGAGCAGCCGGTGACTTTGAACCACCAACCTTTCATTTTGCAGCTCAAGATATAACCTACTAACTCCCAAGAGCTTCTTATCTCTAAGTAGAAAGGCAATCTAATTAGTTTCTGCCCTAAAGTTTCTTCCATATCCTTCAGCCATGAAGAGAAGTATTTGAGTGAGTAATTAGGACTGTTTACCTCATTCCTGGGAAGATATGCTTGGAAATGTGTGGTCACTGATAATTTCCTTAGGCTGTTGTATATGTAGAAAATTACTACAAATTTTGTGGCTGTCAACAACATAAATGTATTCCCTCACAATTCTAGGAACCAGAGGTTTAGAATAAAGATGTCAGACGGGCAGTGCTCTCTCTGAAAGCTCTGACGGAGAACCTTTCTTGCTTCTTCCAGCTTCTGATGCCCCAGGCGTTCCTTAATTTGTGGCCATATGACTTCAGTTTCTGCTTCCATCTTCATAGTGTCTTCTCCACTGTACCTATGTCTTCTCCTTTTTTTTCTCTTGTAAAAGCAAATTGTCATGAGATTCGGGGATTGCCTGGCTCGTCTACAAGGAGCTCTGATGACATAGTGGTTAAAGAATTTGACTGATAAGTGAAAGATCAACAGTTCGAGCCCACAATTGACTCCATGGAACATTCTACTTACTATCTTAAAGATTTTTAACATTTGAAGTCTTGTGTGGCAATACTACTTTATCATATAGAGTTGCTGTCTCTCTCTCTCTCTCTCTCTCTCTCTCTCTCTCTGTGTGTGTGTGTGTGTGTGTGTGTGTGTGTGTATCAATTCAATGGCTGTTGGACTTGACTTAGATAATCCACAATAATCTTATTACATTATATGAATTACATCTGCAAAAATCCTTTTGTAGAGTAAGTTTCTGGACTTAGGCTGTGGAAATATCCACGGAGAGGGCAATCATTCAACTCAATGCACCCCTTCAACTGGCATCCATGTGCAATTGGCTGTCCTCCTACAGAGAGAAGTGCAGCCAGGGTGCGCCTTAGAAGCAAGAATGGTGAAACTTCATGTTGTCAGGAGGGGTCAGGCCTTGGGAAAGGTTAGGGAAAGAGAGGAAGACAGATCTTCGAGAGGATGGATTGACACAGTGACGTACCAATGGGCTCAAGCTTGTCAGAGATTGTGAAACGGTACAGGATAGGGCAAGGTCCAGATCTATCTATCATTCATAGGATCCTCATGAGTATAGCCGATTCTTCAGCACCTAACAACAGCATGTTCACCTGGAGATAGGAATACTGTGGAAAATACTTGTAAGAAGAGTTAGACTTGACAACTGTCATCACTATATGATCAAGGCACAATCCTAGTTGTTCTACATTCTTTTTAAGATCCACTGAGCTCTTCCCAGTACTCAACTGCTAGGCACAAATCCCAAAAGGTCACACTAGGTTGCATTACTAGACCAGTAGCAGTATCCCATTAGGAAATAATCACTCTAACGAAGAATGTTTCCAAAGGGACCTTAACAAATTAGAGGGCATCAGCTGTTTTATCTTCCCAATTGTCCAAATCCAACTGTTCTTTGTGATTCCTCCCAAGTACTAGATGTTCCATGAATCTTCCATGACTGATGAGAACACACAACACTGCTATCTTGTCCTTTCTCCAAAGCTGCACCACAACTCCCACTGGTTTTGTGTGTTTTCATTTTTTAAAAATGTTGTATCGGTTTGCATACAAAATTCATACACATTGTGTTTCACACATTCCTTCAATCACACTGTATTTCATACAATCATTCCCACACGTCATGTTTTATAAAATGAATCACCATTGATCCATGCCCACTATTACCCATCTTTTCAGGTCCTCACTGGATCTTTCCTAATTCCTTCACTCACACCTTCTACCCATCAAACTCTGTGACCTTGTGATTTCTCCCCACCCCACCTTCAGCCCCTATGACCTCTTCCTTTCCCCCTTTGAATTTTTTCCACACCTTAGTAGTTATCCTTCTATTTTTACAATAATGATTTTCAAACAGTATTTGTCCTTATAAGATTGACTTATTTCACTCAACATAATGCTCTCTAGCCTCTCACATAGTAAAATTTTGAAGACCAATAATGTATTCACTGTAAATGCCTTTTTTCAATAAGCATTAATAACACACATGTGTCTCAACCCATTGGGTATGCTGGAATTGTATCAACTGTATGTATAAAAAGAGATGGTGGAGAAACTCAACATCATCAACCAGAACACAGTCAGGAGCTGTTCAGAGAATAGACTATCAATGGTTCATATTAAAGTCCATATTAAAGCTGAGGAAAATTATAGCAAGTCCACACAAGCAAGAGTATACCCTTAAGTGTATCCCACCTGAATTTAAAGACTATCAAAAGAATTTATTTGATGTGCTAAACACCAAGGACCAAAGTCCAGACAAGTTGTAGAGGATATCAGACATAAAGAAAGCAAAAGCTCATTAAAAAGACAAGAAAGGAAGAGGAAACCAAAATGGATGTCAAAAGAGATTCTGAAACTTGCTCTTGAATGGAAAGTAACTAATGCAAATGAAAGAAATGTTGACATAAAAGTGCTAAACAGAAGATTTCAAAAAGCAGCTGGAAATGAAAGCCCAAAGTGTGGCAAATAATTGGCATTTATCAACACAAAAATCTGAGAGGGGGAAAAAAGTTCAAGTTGCAATGCTGAAGAATTCTATAAACAAAATACTAACGGAGGTCAGAAGTGTCCAAAGAAGACAGAAAGAGTGAACAGAATCACTACCAGGAGGAATTGGTAAAATATAGGAAGTAGCATATGATCAAGAATTCCATCGTGTTAAGGGTGCAGTACAAGCTGCACTAAAAGCATTAGTGAAAACTACAGCTTCAGAAACTGATGGGATACCATTTGAGATGTTGCAGCAAATACGTGTATGGCTGAAAGCACACAACTGTCTATGCTATGAAACTGAAAGATAATTATCTGACTGGTCAACTTGAAAATATTTATGTCTGTATACTTTGAAAGAGAAATGATCCAACTGAATGTAGCAGATATTCAACAACAATAAACTCAACAATAATATTACACATAAGTTGAATTTTGCTGAAGATATTTTAATAGAAATTGTAGCAGTACATAAACAGAACTGCCTGAAATTCCAGCTGATTTTGATGTAGGATAGTATTGCTAAAGTCAGATGAATCTTGACTGAAAGCAAAGAATTTCTAAAAATAATGAAGTAGAAAGCAGAGAACACCAGAAAATGTCTACCTGTGTTATTTGCTAAACAAAGGCATTTTAACTGAATGAGTTACAACAAATTATGGGTATCTTTGAGAAAGAATGGGAATTCCAGAACGATTATTTTCAATCATGTGAAATCTGTATATAGACCAAGAAGTTTGAACAGAACGAGGAGATACTGTGTGGTTTTAAACCAGGATAGCTATGTATAATAACTGTATCCCTTCACTTTCAAAGGTGTATATCAGAATTGTACTTGTTTAATCTGAATGCCGATGAAGAATATAGCATCAGAGTTGGAAAAAGATGAAAGATGCACTAGCAGCTTAAAATATGCAGATAATAAAGCTTTACTTGCTGAAAACAAAGACGACTCGGAGCACTTATTGATGACCATCAAAGACCTTTGATATAACCTTCAGTATATGTTGTTGTTGCTAGCAACCCTAGGAACAAAAAAAGGCCTGAAGCCTTTCTAGAATTATAGTCATTTCTCCAATTCATAGAGTTTCCAGAGGCATATGGTTTAGGAAGTAGATGCCACTCCTGCTTCCAAACCTGTCTTAAACTGGGAGCTCCACCAAACACTGTCCACCATGGGTAGCCGTTATGGCATTTGACACCACCCCCACCCCCAATGGCACAAGGTTCAGCATCACAGGAAACCCAGATTACCTCAGTGCAGCAAATTGACAGAGGAGTGCTGTCTTAAACTGGGAGCTCCACCAAACACTGCCCACGATGGGTAGCCATTATGGTTTTTCACACACCTATGGCACAGTGTATGCTACACTTTAATATAAAGGAAACAGAAGTCCTCACAACTAGACCTGTAAACAAATCATGATAAACAGAGAAACTATCAGAACTCACAATCAGCAGCCAGGAAAGCAGCAGTCAAGAATTGGACAAATCCACCACCACAAGATGAAGGTAAATAATCCAATTGAAAAATGGGCACAGGATATGAACAGACACTTCAGCAAAGAAGACATTCAGATGACCAACAAGCACATGAAGAAATGTTCAGAATCCCTAGCTGTAAGGGAGATGCAAATCAAAGCAACTATGAGATATCATCTCACCCCAGTAAGAAGAGCAAAATTTAACAGAACAGCAAGCAACAAAATGCTGGCGAGGTTGTTCAGAAACTGGAACCCTTATCCACTGTTGGTGGGAGTGGAAAATGATGCAACCACTGTGGAAAACGGTGTGGCACTTTCTCAAAAAGTTGCAAACAGAGATACCAGTTGACCCAGCAATTCCACTACTGGGAATATACACTTAAGAGACCATAACCAACATCCAAGCAGATATATGCACACCCATGTTTGTCATGGCTTTGTTCACAACAGCAAGGAGTTGGAAACAACGCAAGTGCCCATCAACAAACAAATGGATAGAGAAGCTGTGGTATATTCACACAATGGAATACTATGCTGCATTGAAAAACAAGGAACTCATGAAATATTATTCAAAATGGGTGACCCTGGAGGACATTATGCTGAGTGAAATATCTCAGTCACAAAGGGACAAATATTACATAGAGCCACTGTTGAAAAACGGGACTGACATCGTGGCTGAGGAAAGACTGAGAAAGATGGGATAAATAATGTACACTGCATTGAAACAGGTGAGGGAGAGAACAATTTAAAAGCGATATATGATAGGGTATTATGATTATCACAAGAGTCCAGAATTAAAGTTGTATAGTGGAGTATACTTGGGGCGGGGATGGGGGGTTTGCAGGGGGATTGTATACCAATGAAAGATTTTTTCTTTTACTTTTCAGAGGCGTGAAGTAGGGGGGAGGGGTGGACAGGAAGAAAAGTGCAACAATGAATGAACGGAAATCCAAAATCTCTGTAAATGTTCATTAAAATTAATAAAATAAAATTTTTAAAAAAGAAATTGGACAAATCTACTACAAAAAACTCTTTAAAGTATTAATAAGAAGTGATGTTATTTCGAGGACTGTTGGGTATCTGTTCCAAATTATCATGTTTTCGATTGACACATATGCATCCAAATCCTGATTAGGAAATAAAGAACACCAAAGAATTTATAGCTTTGAATTATGATATTAACTACTGAAAGAACTAATGAATCTGTCTCAAAAGACTTGTGCTAGAATGCTTTTTTAAAGTAAGGATGGTAAAAATTAAAAAAAAAAAAGTAAAAAAAAAAGGGGGGGGAGCTCTGGTGGCCTAGTGGCAAGAAGCTGCAACTACAATCCCAGAGGTGTGCGGTTCGAATCCACCAGATGCTCTGCCGGTGAAGGAGGGGCAATCTTCTCCTGTACCAATCAGATCTGATTTGGCGGTACACGCACACAAAAAATTAAAAAAAGAAAACAAAGAAAGAAAGTAAGGATGGAAAGACTGCATCTCACTTACTTTGGACAAGGTTTCAGGAGTGGCCAGTCCCTAGAGAAGCACATCATGCCTGGTAAAGTCAAGGGTCTACAGAAAAGAGGAAGAGCCTTAAAGAGATAAATTGTGGCCCCAACAATGAGCTTAAATGGACCGTAATTGTAAGAATGGTGCAGGACCTTGCTTGGGTCCCATCACTTATCCTACAAGAAGAGAAAGAAGTGAACAGAATTATGAGATCGCACCTTCACCAAGGAATAAAACCAGAATGGAATGCATCCTTTTGACCTGGGTTCCTTATCATGCATCTTTTTTCCTCTGTGCTGAGAACTTCTTAGGGCCAGGAGACTACTGATGTCAAAATACATGGTGATCTTCTTGGAATTCCAGACCCACAGATGTTTGAAGGAAGACAAAGACCTTCTTCCAGAGTGGAGGGAAAGCATTACCCTAGAACTTCTGTCCTGAATTTTGACATCTAGCCTCTTAAACCTTGACAGAATACATTTCTGTTTGTGAAGGCCACCCATCCAGTTGCAATATTTATGTTAGAGAAGTACTAGTTAGCAAAGACACTTTCACCCTATAATTAACTTATCTGTTAAAAAAATGATAAGCATTTCCTGCAATATTTTTAGTTTTCAGTGGAAGAATGTCAGCTGCCTTCATTTTTCTGTTTGTGCCCAACAAACTCCATTCTCAGTAGTTTTTGGTAACTCCATGCAATCTTGTGTTAGTGTGACATCCTCTGCCTTCATTTATACCGCTGGCACAAGGTCATCTGTTGCATTTGCCCATGTTTACAGAGCAGGAAATGAAATAACATCTTTTCTGGTGAGGCTCTCTGAGGATCAAACCAATTCTGAAAGGTGCAACATGACACACTAAGGGAAAGGAGGTAAAAATCTCCCTTGATACTCCTCTCTCAACCGCCTATGAAAGTCCTTCTCTGGCTTCTAAAACTTGTACCTAGATGGTGAGCCACTGGGGACTCTTTTTCACTTAATCGCTTCCCTTGTTTTTCCCATTTTCTGAGAATCTATGTTCTGGGTTATTGACTCCAGATGTATCACACTGTCCCCATTTAGTTCAAATCTCCTTTCATTTCCTGACCATATTTCTGACCTCTTGAAAGACCATTTGTATTCTTTTTTTCTGTCCTTTGTAGTGTTGGCAACACCATGCAGACCAGTATCATTCACAGATTTCGTTAACCAATCGCTTACTCCTTCTTCGAGATCATGGATTTAGCTGTTAAGCAGGAGCAGAACTAACCTGGAGATCTGCAGCAGCGCACAAGTACCTGCTCTCGTTCCCCTCCCCTCCTTTGTAATTTATGTGTTCCCACTCCCCTCCCTGTTTCTTGACTTCCACCTCCAGCCCCACTTCCAACCAGGCTCTTGGAAAAAGGATTCTTTTCAGCCCACATGTGTAGTTATTTAGTGCTACTATAGCAGAAATCTCACAAGTAGGTGGCTATGCCATTGTTGCTGTTAGATGCTGTCAAGTCAGCCCTAATCCATTGGGACCTTCTACACAGCAGATAAAGACCTACCCTATCCTGCACCTTCCTTGCAATCTCCGCTGTGCTTCAGCCCATTGTTGTAGTAACTGTGTCATTCCATTTCACTGAGGGTCTTTCTCTGCTTTGCTGACCCTCTACTTTTCCCAGCATCATGTCCTTCACCAGGTACTGGCCCCTCCCTATAATATGCCTAAAGTATGTTAGACAAGGTATCACCATTCTTCTTTCTAAAGGACACACTGGTGGTCTGTTCGTTGGCAGTTCAATGAACAGAGATTTATCCACTCACAGTTCTGGAAGCCAGAGTTTTAAGTCACATTCTGTGCTGTGCTGATTCCTTCTGTGAGGCTATGTCATAGCTTCTGGTGTCTGGTAGAGATCCTTGGCACTCATTGGCCTCTGTCTTCTTCACTGCCTCTCTGTGTCTGCTCTGCTCTCTCAACAGCTCAGAAGTTATTAGGTTTAGAGATTACCCTGCTCAGGCACCCCAAACAAGATCACACAACACCTCAGTTCTAGTTTTGGGGGAACACAATTCAGTAACAACATTTTGTGTAGACGGCTTTTGTTCGGAATTTAAAACAGGGCAGATGGTTAAGCACGCACATACTGGCTTAAAAGCTGGAGGTTGGAGCACTCAGAAGTGAGCAGCTCTGAAGACAGGACCAGTGACTGCTTCCCAAAGACCACAGCCTTAAAAAACCGAATGGGGCAATTGTACTCTGACACACATCGGTGCTCTCAATTGTGACCACCAGTAATTTTTACTTCAGCCCCTCAAACACCTAGTTCTTTCCAATCATGGGCTGTTGTGGTAGTTAGGTGCCATCGAGTCAAGAAGGACTCATAGTCACCCTACAAACAATGGCTCTGAACCCTGCCCTACCCTGTGTCATCCTCGACAAGACCAGCACCCTTGAGTCCTTTGTTACACACATTGTGTGAATTCATTTCTTTGAGTATCTTCCTTTCTTACACTGACCCTCCACCTTTCCAAGCATGATGTCCTTCTGTTCTTCTGCAAGAATTGGCCCCTCCATACAGCATGCACAATGTTAGACAGGGTTTCACCATACTTGCCTCTAAGTAACACCCAGCTCTCATTTTCACCAGGACAGGTCTCTTTGCTCTTTTTTTTTTTTTTTTAGCGATCTCATGGATTTTATTTCACAGCTTATGGGGAAAAAAATAGGTAGGGATATTTCCTAACAGGAGGCTGGCAACAAACAGAAACTCTCTTCACCAAACTGAACGCAGGTTGGAGAAATCTGACAGCCTGTTGGTGGGTACCTAGGTACTAAGGTAAATCGAGTGCTATGGACGGCTTGGTGTGGCAAGGGAGTTACGTACATACTGATAGGGTGAGCTCTGGCCACATACAATTTAGGATCTGAAGAACTCTCTTGTGCTCCAATATTTTAGCATTTGTTTCACAACTTAGCAAAGGTTAAAACTTAGAAACTGTATTCATAGCCAGGTGAGATATTCCTTAAATTTGCTGCCAACCTTAATTTCTTCAATTATAAACTTTACTAAAAAGACCCAAATTCCTATTTTTTAAAAAAATATAGATTCTTGCTCTTATCCCCAATGGCTACTGGCAAAGTCTTTTATTTTGCAATGGCTGAGAGAGACTCCTTCATCTTCTTGGTCATCGACGGGATGAAATGCATGTGGTCATCCACACACTTGGTCACACAGCTCTCTAGCTGCCGTTTCACCTGAAGCTCCTTATTCCCTGCATCTATCGAGTCTCTGGCTTTGTCATTGCAGTGCATGGTACACCGGGCCAGACGGTCCTGGAACTTCTCCAACTCGCTGGTCACCAGGGCCTGGGCTTGCGCGAGGGGGGCATGGCAGCGCTCTATGCACTGGTGCACCTGCTGCATGGACGCCTGGTTGTCCTCACAGCAGCCGGCGCTGCACCGGAACATGATGCCCTGCATCTTCCGGATGTTCTCTCTCTCCAGACTCTTCACAATGGAGTCGATTGCTTCCTGCACGCAGAGCTGCTGCTGCTCCGCCATGACGAGCCCTCACCGCGTCCCACCACGCCGACGCCCGCATGGACTGAGCGCACGGGCCTGCCCCTCGCCACTGTTTGCTCTTTTACAGTCGATAGTTCTCAGCAACTTGGCATGTTGTCACAAGAGTCCAGTCCCTAGAAGGGGACATGATCCTGGGAAAGGTGAAAGGTCAGAGAAAGGGAGACTGTCAACAAGATGGGCTGACAGTTACTGTCGTTGTTGTTGTTGTTGGTGTTGCTGTGTACTGTCCAGTCAGAACCGACCCATAGTTGACCCTCTACGTCAATACATGAAATTGCCATAAGTTAGAATCAATCCAATCAACTCAGACTCGGTTTTCAGAGGCAGTAAATCACACAAGAGGAGATTGCTGATCTTTCTGCTGTGGAGCAGCTGGTGGATTTGAACCATATGCCTTCAGGATTGCAGCACAGCTTCTTACCACTAGACCACCAGAGCTCTCTACAGTTACTGTAGAGCATGTCATATATGTAAAGCCTAGCACAGATCGTGGGGATGATGCAAGATAGAGCATATGTTCAGATATGTTGTTCATACAGCTATGAAGAGTGGCTGACTCAGCAGCACCTAACAATAAAAAACTGAACTGACCTAAGGATGTGTGGTTCAAACCTACCCAGAAATGCCAAGGGAGAAAGCCCTGGCAAAATCGTATGCACCAGGTCTACGTCAACACATGAAATTGCCATAAGTTAGAATCAATTCAATCAACTCGGACTCGGTTTTATTTTTGTCATTGTGTGTTGTGTACCATAGAGTTGTAACCAACCCACAGCTAATGCTCCAACAGGGTTTTTGATACCTCTAAATATCTGCCTTCAATTTTAAAAGCCTTCTGCTTTCCTACTTTATTGCGCTCGATTTTTCTTTTCTCTGTGGTCAAAAATTACTAATGCCTTCCTCCAGACCTCAGGTCAGTGTCTCCTGCTCTGCAGATAAGCATATTGAATAAGCAAAATAATAGATTTTTCTCAGAATTTAATGTGCCTGTTCTTGCCTTTGGCCAAGCCTACGGGGAGGTCCAGTACAAGACAAACTTGACCCACTCACTGGTCTGTACTATGGTTGCAACAGTGTTAGTGGCTGTTGGTCCCAGGCTGTCAGAGGATCAAGACTCCTACTGCACTTTGTCCTGGACTCTTGGGTTTCCTTCTATAAATCAGAGACTTGACAGTGTGGTCAGGCTACTCTGCTAGAATCTGGAAGCCTTTGTTCTGAAGGAAAGTGAGCTAGACCAAAGGTTGTCCAACCTGGATGGAGACATGAGGTCTGGCCTCAAATAAAGGAAGACCTTCAGGTATGAAGTGTATTCTAATTAGTTCCAAGGATGTTAGTGCTTTCGTGGTAGAACTCTTGCCTTTCATGTGGGATCCCTGGGTTTGGTTCTTGGAAAATTCATCTGTGGCCTCCATTTGTCTATCAGTGGAGGCTTATACATTATTGTGATGTTGAAGAGGTTTCCAGACTAAGATGGATTAGGAAGAAGGGCTTGGTGGTCTACTTCTGAATATCAGTCAGGAATAACATATTGATCACATTGATCAGAGCAGCAGCCTATGGTGAGGATGGTACAGGACTAGACAGCATTTCTGCTTGATTGCACATATTGTAGTCACAAGTTGAGGACCCACTCAACAGCAGATGACAACCAAAAAAAAAAATCACCTCCTGTATAATAATTATGGTGCCTTAACAACAACAGAAAAGCCAAACAGCCTCTATGATGATAATCATGGGAGCACCTCATTCAGGTCATGTTCTTTTCAATCACTTTCTATGCTCCTGAGAGTGGGACAATGACTGTGCTCCTGAGAGCTGGACAATGACTGAGGATGACTAAGGATTACAGAAGAAGAATTGAGGGAGCTCTGGTGGCCCAGTGGCAAGGAGCTGCAACTACAATCCCAGAGGCTCACGGTTCGAATCCACCAGATGCTCTGCCAGGAAAGGAGGGGCAATCTCCTCCTGTACCAGTCAGATCTAATTTGACGGTACACTCACACAAAAATAAAAATTAAAAAAAAACCCAAAAAACAAAAAACATAGATACAGAAGAAGAATTGATGTCTTCGAGCTGTGGTGCTGGAGAAGAGTCTTGAACATACCGTAGAGCGCCAAGAAAATAAATAGATCTGACCTAGAGAGGGTGAAACCAAGTTTCTCCTTGAAGGCTAGGATTTTGAAGCTCTGTCTCACATATTTTGGGCATGTGATTAGGAGGGCCTGGTCCTTGGAAAAAGACATCATGCTCGGAAGGGTGGAGGGATAGCACAAAAGAGGAAAACTCGAGTGAGAGGGATTGATACAGTAACTGGGGTAATGGGGGAAGATGAATCAGAATCCGTGAGACTGGCTCAGGACAGGGCAGACTTCAAAGCTGTTGCACATGGGGTCACTATGAGTTGCAGGCACCTTAATGACACATAACAACAACAACAACTAAATATCTCATGGACTACTAAAAGAACAAACAGATATGTGTTGGATAATGTGCAGCTAGTGTGCTCTTTGGAGGCAAAGGTGATAAAGCTTCATCTTGAGTTGCCAAATGGGTGTGGCCTTTGGGAGAGCAGTGCTGCAATTTGGCTGTAAGGATGGATCCGTTTCCAGTATGGAATCTAGTCAACTGTTGTTGGAAAACTATGCTTCACATTGCATTCAAAGGATGCTTTACAGACAAGTGTTGCTTTTCCAGTGAGAAATGCCAAGTACCATCTCTCTGGAGGTTCAAATCCACCAACTGCATTTTGGGGAAAAGATGAGTAATCTCCTCCCATGTGTTTCACAGCCTTCAAAACTTCAAAAACTCAATGAACAGTCAGCTATGCACTGGGGCAATGAGTTTGAGAGGGCAGATGGTATAGTGGCTAAATGCTCAGTTGGTATCTGAAAGGTCGGCAGTTCAAATCACCAGCTGCTCCCCCACCCCCGGGGTGGGGAGGGGGGAGGATAGTCCACATCCAGAAAGATTCCAGTGAACATGAACTTAGCAATGGCCAAGATAAATAAAGTAGGACCAGGCAACATTTCATTCTGTTGTGCAGAGGGACCATCAAGGGTTTGCACTCACTTAGCAACCAACAGCAAAAGCAGCTTCCACGTCCTGTCCTTCCCTAAATCAAGGAGAGGGAGACCAAGTGGTTCCTGAACCACAAGAAGATTAGATCAGCCAAAGTTCCTAAGCCACCATTCCCACACACCTCGGAAGAAAATCCAACTGCCTACGCTTTCTCACTCCAAACTGCAAAAGCTCTGTCACAGCGCTCTCTGCCTGCCTCAGCCAGAATGTAAATGGAAATGGTCGCTGAGCCACAGGCCCTTGCTCTAACTCCTGGAGGGAGAAAAAAGTTTACCTTCTCAATCTTTCCTTCAAATCGCCAGCAGTGTGCTTCTATACCTAAAAATATGGTGCATCACGCACATGTTTAAGCTGTTAATGGGGAACAATGAGTGTGAGGTAAATGATATTAATCATGCTTATGAAAGCCTACCTCGTTCTTTTTTCAGAGTTCACACTGCTTGTTTAGTCAAATCTCTCGTAATCTCTGGAAAGCCTATTCATATAGGCTTTATTTAGTCTAAAGCAAAGTCAGAAAATATACACAGCAGGGTTTACATTAATATTGTATTAAGAACCTGCTTTACCCTCATGGGAAAGTGCCAAGAAAATTCAAAGCACTCTTGGGGGGGTGAGGAGGATGAAGAGAGAGAGGGAGCAATAATGAAGGTGAAGCTAAAAAGCACACCATTTTTTAACCCCATTTTATTCATTCTGCCTCAGGCATTTCCACACTACATCAAGGAATCTATTTTATTCTGAGATTTGTTGAAACTACCTCCTTCAGCACAGCTAAGGATCTTAAACTCTTCCATTTGATTATATTGTCATAATTAAGAACAAGAAGTATTGAGATGGTTAAGAGCATGAACTCAGGCAATACAGGCACGGTTTGTTTCTTTTCTGTGGACTCACAAGTTACTCAGTAGAAAGCAAATATTCTCACCACTGGACCAGTAGGCAACATCATGATTGGTGGAGAAGAGATTGAAATTGTCAGTAACTTCATCATACTTGGACCCACAATTAACATCCGTGGTACCAGTGGTCAGGAAATAAGAAGATGCATTGTACTGGGAATGTCTTCAGTTAGAGACTACTCCAAATTATTGAGGAGTAGTGATATCAGTTTGAGGAATAAGGAATGTCTGATTCAGGCCATGGTCCTTCTGATCACTTGCCATGCATCTGAGAACTGGACAATGAATAAGGATGACAGAAAAAGCATTAATGCCATTGAGCTGTGGTGTTGGAAAAGAGCACTGAACATCCCAGGAATGGCCAAAAGAACAAACAGATGTGTCATTGGGTGCAGCCAGAGTGCTCTTTGGAGGTAGGGATGATGAGGCTTCACCTCACATACTTCAGGCATGTTGCTAGGAGGGTCTATTACTTGGAGAGGGACATGATGCTTGCAAGGGTGGAAGGTCTGCAAGGAAGAAGACTCTCGACCAGGTTGATTGACATGGTGACTGCTGTAATGGGCTCTTGTATGTCAGGAAGTATGATGCCACAGAATAGAACAGGGTTCAGATCTTTTGTTTAGAGGGTCACTATCAGTCATACTTGACTCAGTGACACCTAATAACAAGAACAACAATACTATTATGGCCTATTGCTAAGAAGTTGTGTTGCAATATTCCAAAGGCACGCAGTTTGAATCCACCAGCTAGTCCACAGGAGAAAGATGGGTAGTCTTCTCAAGTGCAATTTACTGCCTCTGAAAACTCACTGGGAGGGTCAGCTATGAGTCAGTTCTGACTCAAAAGCACACCACCACCACCACCACAACAACAACAACCAAATACGTAGGTTTCCAGGAAACTTGACTGGAAATAAGTCCATTCCTTCTTTCTGGGCCTCAGCCTTCTGTTGCTGTATCTCATACTAAATAAAATTCTATGCTTTCTAAATGTTTTCATATTTGGGGCATTGCACTTCAGTCTTTGGACCAGTGTGTTCTTTCAGGAATATTTATGCACAGAAATGTAAACTCCAAACTGATTCAATGAAACTTTGAACTTTTGGTGTATTTTCTTTCCAAGATAAAGCTCTGTTTATACAAATAACCTTGAACTTTATTTGAAAAAGAAAAAAGATGTAATGCAATTTACGACCACTGTGCTATTTCCAAATGTGGTTGGTTTCCTATTGGGTTATACGTATATCTTTATGCACTTGTGGAAAGCCCTGTTTACTCCCCCAAACAGAAGAAAGTTGGGGTGGGGGTGGGGTAGGCAGAATTCTTAATCTAATCAGGGAAGTTGACTCAGAGTCCCCTGGGCCTTACCTCTGCTTGTTTTTACTGCATGGGCTTGTGTAGACACACCTTGATTTATTGCGCCTTGATTTCTTGCACATAGAAGATACTACATTTTTTACCTGTTGAGAGTCTGAGGCAATCCTGTGAATCAAGCATGTCTATTGACACCATTTTGCCAGTGGCATGTGCTCAGTTAGTGTGTCACCTTTTCTAATTTCAAACTTTTTTATAATGCTATTGTACCCTTTAAAAGACTATAGTATATAGGATTTTTATATTTTAAAAACATCCACTAAGGAAAGCTATGGTTATTGTTGTTGTTTATCATTGAGTCAAAATCAATCCATAGCTGACCCTCCAGTGGGTTTCAGAAGTAGTTCATCACATGGGAGGAGATTGCCCTCCTTCTTTCAGAGCAGCAAGTAGACTCGAACCATGTTCCTTCAGAATTGTAGTGCAGCTTCTTATCACTAGGCCACTAGAGCTCCCTATTATTATTGTTGTTGTTGTTATGTGCGTCGAGTCGCTTGAGACTCATAGCGACCCTATGTACAACAATCCTAAACCCTGCTCTGTCCTGTGCCAATCGCACTGCCTCTGACACACCCATCCCAATTACCCCAGTCACTGAATCAATCCACCTCATAGAGGGCCTTCCCCTCCTGCGCCATCCCTCCACCCTCCCAAGCATGATGTCCCTCTCCAAGGACCTGTCCCTCCTTACAACATGTCCAAAGTATGTCAGACAAAGCCCCAGAATCCTTGCCTCCAAGGAGCAGCCGGGTTTAACCCTCTCCAGGATGAATCTGTCTGTTTTCTTGGCAGTCCAGGGTACTCTTCTCCAGCACCACAGCTCAAAGGTATCAATTCTCCTTCTATCCTCCTTAGTCCTTGTCCAACTCTCTGATGCATAACAAGTGATTGCAAAGACCATAGCCTGTATCAGACGCACCTTAGTCTCCAGAATGACACCATTGCTCTTCAGTACCCTGGAGAGTAGACTTTTCCATCACAATACATTTTTTTATTTCCTGGCTACTGGTGCCAAGAGTGTTGACCATGGAGCCAAGCAGATTTCAGGTGACTGGCTTTATATGCTTTATTGCAGTGGTCTAGAACCAAGCCTGCAATTCTCCAGGGTACCATTGCTACTATGTTTGTGTGTGTCCACGTCCTCACTGCACTGAAGACTCCAGAAGAACACAAGCATGTCCTTTAAAACACTTGAAAGTCTCCTCCTTTTGAACTGACTCTTGGCTCAAAGTTGGTCCTCCTAAGGAATCTTTACTATCTGGTTATCCAAAGAACTTCTTCACGATAAATAAGGCCTGTTGGAAAAGGCCATTACTGCAGAGTGCCATCCAAAGTGGCTCAGGAGTAAGAAGCCAAGCTGCAATCCCAAAGGCACACAGTTCGAAAACACCCACTGCTCCACGGGAGAAAGATGCAATTAAATGCCTTGGAAAACCTGTCAGAGGGTCAGTTATGGGTCCATTCTGACTCAGTGGTACACAACAACAACAAACCAAATGAAGGAAGCTCCGGTGGTCTAGTGGTAAGAAGCTGCACTGCCAACCTGAAGGCACATGGTTCGAATCCACTAGCTGCTCCACAAGAGAAAGATGAGCAATCTCCTTCCATGTGTTTTGTTGCCTCTGAGAACCCACTGGGTGGTCGGCCATGGGTCGGTTCTGACTCAACAGTACGTAGCAAAAACATACCAAAAGAAGGGAGCTCTGCTGGCAGAGTCTGTAGGGATTGCTCTGCTAACTCAAAGGCAGCACTCTCCAGTAGTTCGAATCCACCAGAAGCTGTGAGGCAGAAAGAGGGACAATCTCCTCCTGTGTGATTTATAGCCTTAGCATCTACTGGAGTGTCAGCTAAAAATCAGTTCCAATCTGATGACAATGAGTTCATTTAGTTTTGAGTATATCAGAAGAGGAAGTCCTGAGAAGTACAAACAGCTAATGTCCTATGGTGCTAACTGCAAAGTTGACCTTCAGATTCACCCAGAGGCATCTTAGAAGGAAACACCTGGTGACCCGCTTCTGGAAAAGTCCACTATGAAAACTCTATGGAGCTCAGTTACACGCTGACACACCTAAGGTCTCTAAGGAGCCGGAGTACACTTCACAGATTTTGGGCCTCCACAGACATTGTGATACTAGTATGTCATTGTTGTTGTGTACCAGTGAATCAGAACCAAGCTATAGCTGGTAATCCAGCAGATGTTCAGAGCCAGTATATTGCACAGGAGAAGACTGCTCATATTTCAGAGCAGCTGATGGATTTGAACTGTGCACCTTTGCATCAGATGCACAATTCCTTACCACTAAGCCACCAGAGCTCCCTGATATGTTTTAGTGTGTGTTGTGTGTCATTGAGTCAGATCTGACCTATCACTCACCCTCTGGTGGGTTTCCAGAGGCAGTTAATAGCATGAGAGGGGTTTGCCCCTCCTTCTCCCGCAGAGTACCTGATGGATTCGAACCGAGTGCCTTCAGGATTGTAGCGCAGTTTATTGATTTGAGTAAAAAAACTGAAGTTAAAACACTCTTTCTAGAACTCTAGTTTTTCTTTTTTTTTTTTTTTTGCCGATAGAGCTAGTGTGAAGATAAAGTTAATTTAGTAACAAGTATATGTGAATATGAAAACCAAAAAAATCTAACTGATTACAGATAAGTCAAGTCCAACCCATGGTGAGCCTCCACTGGGATTCTGAGACTAAAAAATCTTCCTGAGAGAAATTGCTGCTCTTTCTCCTTAGAAGTAGCTGGTGGATTTGAACTGTTGTCCTTTCAGTTAGTAGCCTAGTAGTCACTTGTAAGAATAGTAGCTGATGTTAATTGAGGATTTACTATATGCCAAGCACAGATATGAGAGCTTTAGGCAGCATATCTTATTTAACCTTTATGACAATCTTCTGAAGTAGCCTGTTAGTATTTCTGCTTTAGAGAGAAATCTAGAGGCTTATGTAATTGATCCATGGTGGTGATGCAATGTAACTCAGGCAGTATAGCTCCAGAGCCTATTTAACCACTGACTGGCTGCCCCGACCTGCAGGGATATTCAACGGTGATCCTAGGAGAGGAAGAAAGAGAATGGGGGGTGCAGGAGACAAAGAGACATTGAGATAAGTCGAAATTTCCAATCAAGTCTCGACTTTTTTGAAATCATACAGAGATACATATAGGAGCATGAATGAGGGGAGTGGAAAGGAGTAGGATTACTTAGCAGGGCATTCCCAGTAAGCCGAAACCTGTCCTCCCAGGGTGGGGTAAACTGAAACACAATGGGGGGAATGGAAAGGAGAAGTAAGGTTGGGCGTTTCCCAGTCCTCCCAGGGTGGCGCAACATGTCCAGACATGTCCTTAGAGGATTACAAAATGGCTTCAGCTAGGTAGAACAAAACGGCTCCCAACAAATCCTCCCTTCTATCAATAATTATTTGAAGACTGCAAAAGCTCAACAAGATTACCTTTGGTGCTCTCCTGTTTGACCATGTATGAAACCGGCGCCTGTC
>NW_006399970.1:4646309-4647527 GCF_000299155.1 Elephantulus edwardii
AAGCCTATTAAGGACCTCCAAAAGGAGTGACTGGTCTTTGACCATGTCCCCTTAACTTTTAGGCCATAATGGATTGATTATACATTCTTTTGCTTTAAATTTTTTGTCACAATATGCACTAACCCAATTAAAAACTTAGCCATTTGGACTTCTTGTGTTGAAGCTACAGCAGAAGTAGAGATGAAAGAAGTAGGGATAAGAGAAACAATTTCTACAATAACAAGTCCTACAGATCTCTTGGTTCTTAATGATAACTTATATAACTCTTTTAAAATTTGCAAGCATTATTATCATACCAAATATTTAACTTTACCAATGTCATAACAAGAGGAGGATTCTTAGAATAACTGAATCATCTTTGGTAATAGAGCTAATATAGTTAGAAATTTTACGGGAACAACTTACATTAAATTTTGGGCAATCACCAGTGATTACATTATTACCAATTAATAAGGTAATTAATATGGTTCAGGACTTTGGCATTTGTGACATTATCTCCCTTACATTTATCTTTAGGTATACAGAAAATATTTATAGATTCCATACTAGCAATTAATTTTCATAATTCAGTTTGAAAATTCTTCATATCAATAGTCCAAATTTCTTCTACTGATCCTTAGCTTCGATTTTACTTGATGGAGCCCAATTGTACAAATTCAAATCTGCAGTACCACTTTTCTCCAGCTGAGAGGGTGAAGTAAAGGTAGATCTGGAACATATGTCCTTTAAGATTCAGCTTGAATCCTCATTGTCAGAGTCAGCAATATCACCATCTTTATTTCTGTCAGGCAAGACATCTTCTGCAGAGCATACCAAACTTTTCAGGAAGGCACTTTGCACTTTCAGAGTTCTGTGGAAAAACCCAAACATAGCCTCGACCCCATATTAACACAGGGTCAGGTCTTTTTCATTGCTTTGTTAATGCATCCTTCTATTTAATGTCAGTATACCTTTACTGTATGTTTCACCATTGTCTGCAGCAGACCTTTTATAGTCATCCAAAATTAAAAATGTAAAATGAATTGTAAGTGAGAAATATAATTATTTTAATTTAGGGGATATAGTGTTCTAATAATTCCCCCTTTATTTATATAAATAATTTTTGATAGTAGAAAGAGTACATTCTATAATACCTTGTTTTTGAGGATAGTAAGGAAACTCAGTTATATGACAAATAGTAAAGTATTTACAAAAATTTTGAAAACTCTTGTTGGTATA
>NW_006399970.1:4649457-4704955 GCF_000299155.1 Elephantulus edwardii
ATCAGTAAATATTACAAGAGCATCAGAAATTGGTTGATAAACAAAAACTGTAGGAAATATAAATGAATCTTTATTTGCAAAATATAATAATCTTTTGGATAATGACGAGTAATTTGACCAAGATAATTGGCTAATGCAATTATCTATTCTGAACAATATTGATATAGCCAATTAACTTGTAAAGTATAATAAGGGATAATAATTTTATATGGTCTTATACCAAAATATTGTCTTTCCAGCAAGTCCGCAAAACTTTTTTAGGTGAACGGGATAAATGAATTCATCTTAAAAGAGCATTCTGTCAGAATACAGCAGTAGGAGTCCTTTTAGCATCTAAAATGCACAGCAATAACTTTCTACTATGATTTATACAAGAAAGAACAGGAAGAGATAAAATCCTGAACTTCCTTCAAAGCCCAATGGATCCTCCACAGTCAATGCTCCCCTAGAATTAGGATCATTATTTCCAATTGGAATATTAAACAATGGTTAGAGGTCCTGCTCAGTCAGTTCCAAACATGGATTAATTTAAATAATATTTTGATATAGAACAGCCAGCGTGAAATACGGGCCCAACAGCTCCCATGATGAAGGCCCCAAGCCATGCCTCTCTGAGTATCCACCAAGAATAACAAGGGAGGTTAACAAAGTAAAATCATAAGAAAGTACAAAACAAAAGTAAAATCATAAGGAAGTACAAAACAAAAGTAAAGGATAATGTTGAACTCTTTCGCAGATAAGGACAAGTTCCTCTTTATTCTAATCTCAGTAGGGAAGGATTCAGTTGATACAAATCAAGAACAATGTTGACTACTAGGGAGCTCCCTAGTCGCACAGTGTGACCTTCAGCTTGCATTAAGCCTCCCTCATTTCAAGCAAAACTACTTTCATTTTAACTCTTAAAAACAAAAAAAAAATGCACAAAACTTACTACCAGTTATTCTGCTTATCCCTTTGAACTCCATACCATGTCAAAACTTTCATTTCCATCCTCAAAATGATATACCACCCAAAATGCCATAGTTTAATAACTACAATTTATAAATACTGAATAATCATGGGAAGGTAAAATGTTTTATACTAAACATTATATGAAAAAGGAATTGAAGGAATCACCGATATATAAGTTAGGATTTTCCTTGTGTTGGATCCTAGAAAATAAGCTGTTTGTTCATTGCAGATAGGAGACAGCAAGGGACCCCCACAGAGAGAGTGTTGCTTCCTGAGCTGGAGTTCACCTTGAGGCATCAAGGCAATTCCCAAGGACATACTGAATTCTTATATTTGTGAACCCCTCCCTCTCGAGCCAGGCAGAAGGTTTTCAATAGAAAGAGAGTGGCCTCGTCTGCACTGAATATTCTCTATGATTTACTTACTGATAATTCTTAACAAAGATACAGAGAAGCTTGACTAGGGATTTCCAGTCAAAAAACTGCTGGCCCCCTGTTTTATGCTCTGTGTTCCATCTCGTTCCTGGCTGTTTGTTACATTATTAATAACTATAAAATTATTCCATTCTTTGGGATCCTCCTTTTGCAACACATAATAATAATAATAATAATAATAATAATAGTAATATCAATATTTTCATCAGATCTTCCTTAAAGCTAAAATAGCACATAATTTGCTTTCTAGTACTGATTTATAAAGATATGATTCAATATTGAATTTGTTAATACTCCAATATTCTATTTCTTCCATAATTAGAAACATCTGTAAAAACATTAGGACCTTTATGAGTCTTTACCCAGTTTACTAGGCAAATGGTTAAGGTCAATTATCCAATATTTATTGATAATCAATAAATTAATGTCTTAAGCACATGAAGTCCTACATTGTGAAAACAATGATTATCCATCTTATTCTCTTGCAGGTTTGTTGATGGCTCCTAGAAGATACTGATTTGTGCCCAAGGAAATATTGTTCTGTTGGGTTTCCTGTCATATTATCTCCTAGTCAATCATGAACCATTCGGACTTTACAAATGAGCCAGACCACAGCCCTGAATCCCTCTGTGTGGTGTGCGGCCAAACCCACTCCCTGGAGGAAAACCACTTCTACACCTACACAGAAGATGTAGACGATGACCTCATATGCCACATCTGCCTGCAGGCATTGCTGGACCCCCTGGACACTCCCTGCGGACATACCTACTGCACACTCTGCCTCACCAACTTCCTGGTGGAGAAAGACTTCTGCCCCGTGGATCGCAAGCCTGTGGTTCTGCAGCACTGCAAGAAGTCCAGCATCCTGGTCAACAAACTCCTCAACAAGCTGCTAGTGACCTGCCCTTTCACAGAGCACTGCTCCGAGGTGTTGCAGCGCTGTGACCTCGAGCACCACTTTCAGACAAGGTGAGTCTTCTCAGTTAATCCTGAGGACACCCAGCCCTCTGAGGGCAGCTGGAATGCACCTGGGCTCTCAAGGGTGTGGCTTGCCCTCAAATGCCACAGGTGCACCATCAGTGCCAATTTCTTTCTCTTTATCACCAATGAGAAAATTAACCTAAGATACTTTTTAAGGTTTTAGTGGCGCTGATTCAGATAAATCTGTACCAAATGACAGATGGTGTTGTACATATGTATTTTTAAATGTATATTTATTTTTTTTCCATCTTTTTTTCCCTATAATTATATTTTATTAATTTTCATCAACATTTACAGAGATTTTGGGTTTCCATTCATTCATTGTTGCACTATTCTCTCTACCCTCCTCCCAGTTTGTTCTTGTCCAAATGCCACAGTGCTTGTCAAAGCCAGTTCTGATTAATCTTCTTTGTCAGTGTGTCCTTTGCCATTCCCTATCACTCCTCCCTGAGAGAGACTTCACCCTGAGTCATAAGGAAAAGGGGATGGCGTATTCTCTTAGCTACTTCCTGCTGAAAAGGGACGCTGTGGGTTTCAGGGTGAAGATCTTCTCTCACTACTCTAAAGGGCCCCTTTGGCAGTAGGAAACACATGGACTATTATGGAGATTGATTTTGGAATTTAAATGCACTCTTATTGATTGTGCTTGGCCGTACATGTTCATATCCTTGAAGATGTATCATTAATTTATACAATTAAATGCATATTTATTTTAATAATTGATTTTTGTTTTATTTGATGAAATTATACACAACAAAATATATATTGGTTAAAAACTTCCTAAATGTGCAATTCGATAACATTGATTACCTTCTCAAATTACGCAGCCATCTTCGCTAACCCCTTCCAAATTCTTATTTCATCATTAATATAAATTCACTGACCCCCAAGCATCTCATCTAATATTTTGTGTTGCTGTTATAATTTTGGGCACATAAAGATCATTCTTTAAAAGAAGATAATGCTTTAGGCAACTATTCTGGTTGAATATTCTATTGTTTGGCTTAAAATTGACTTCAGAAGATGGTTTTGGTCTAAGTTTATCCTTCAACAGCTCCGGAAACTCTAGATTCCAGAATTTGTAGTTCTGTTTCACATTTTCTCCCTTTTGATAAGGATTCTTTTTACAAAATCTTTGATCAAAATAATCATGAATAGTAGCCAGACACAAGTTCGAGTTTCATTGTAAAGGCATTCATGGAGGCAGTCTACAATTAAATTCTGTTTCCTTCTTCAATTTTTGGCATTCCTTCTTCCTTTGCTGCTCTGATTTAGGACAAATTCTTGTACTTGTCATGGTAACTTGTAAGATTTTGTGATCCCAGATTGTGTTGATAGCACATCAATGGCCAATTTCTTATTCCGATATGAGTCATAGCAACTAGATGGTCAACCAACTACACCAGGTGTTTAGAGTGTAGAATGTCTTCACCTAAGTTTAAAGCTGATGGTATGAGATGTCTTCAAATTAGTTTTAGAAGGAGGAATTGAGGAGAAAGTTTTTGTCCCCCAAGCAACTCATTCTGCCAACTCTCCTGCCAAAGTATACACTGTTTTGTTGTTGTTGTTGTTGTTGTTGTTATGTGCTGTTGAGTCGCTGTGACTCACAGTGATGCTATGTACAACAGCCCTGAACCCTGCTTTATCCTGTGCTATCTTTACTGTCTCTGACACACCTACCATCCTTACCCCAGTCACTGTATCAATCCATCTCATCGATGGTCTCCCTCTCCTTCTCCATCCCTCCACTCTTCCAAGTAAGATGTCCCTCTCCAGGGACCACTCCATTCTTGCAACATGCCCCAAGTATGCATATTGACAGAATTATGGGATGATTGTCTCTGTTGATAGTCAACATCACACCTGCTCCACCTGTCTGCACCTTATTTTATCCATCTACATCATCATGCTGCAGTGCATCACTTGTGTAGACAGACACAGAAGGGTCACTGTGTCTTGTTCCACATGATATACTCTCGAGGGGCACGTAAAGTGCTTAATAAAGGGTGAACAATAACACCAATTGCTGGCATTATTATTACAATTAATTTGGAAGAAGAAATGTGAAAGTTGGTGCTTATCTTAGTTCCTGTCATGACAAGACAGGAGACAGGTTCAGGTATTGTTGTTGTTGTTGTTGTTATGTGCCTTCGAGTCACTTGCGACTCATAGCGACCCTATGTACAACAGCTCTAAACTCTGTTCTGTGCCAATCGCACCATCTCCGACACACCCATCCCAATTACCCCAACCACTGAATCAGTCCACCTCATAGGGGGCCTTTCCCCTTCTGCGCTGTCCCTCCACCCTACCAAGCATGATGTCCCTCTCCAAGGACCTGTCCCTCCTTGCAACATGTCCAAAATATGTCAGACGGAGCCTTAGAATCCTTGTCTCCAAGGAGCAGCCCGGTTTGACCCTTTCCAGGATGAATCTGTTTGTTTTCCTAGCAGTCCATGGTACCCTCAATACTCTTCTCCAGCACAACAGCTTAAAGGCATCAATTCTTAAAAGGTCATAAATCTCAGATCACGAATCTGAGTTTTCATCTTTAAGGATATGCAAGGATTCTCTAACTTGGAACTTGATAAGCAATACAATGGCCTGCATGTCATGCCTAACACAGATTTTTCCATACTAGTTGTGTTGAACCCCTCACTTTCCTTCCCTAAGATGTTGAGCCAAATATATCTAACTTTTCTTTGTTAATTGCAGCTGACTCTGTTATTACCAATGTTTACACTGGGGTGAAAGAACATTGTTGGTTTAGTGATATAATGCTAATCTTCCATGTAGGAGACCTGGGTTCAATTCTCAGGCAATAGACCTCATGCATATTCACCATCTATTTTTCAGGGAAGGCTTACAGGTTGTTATAATTCTAAACAGGTTCCAATGGAACTTCTAGACTAGAGCAGCAGAGACTGAAAATCAGTCATCAAAGACCTTATAAATCACAACTGTTTGATTCTTAATTGATCTTAGAGATGGTGCAGGACCAGGTAGCATTTCCTTTTGGTGCATATGGTGTAATCATGAGCTGGGGGCCAGTTGGACAAGAGCTTGCAAGAACAATGATGTAGAACTCCCACTTCCCTGAAGGAGGCATGACCAGAGGAGAAGGGATTAAGGGAATCTCTTTGACCCTTGTTATAAGTGTCACTCTTTTTGATGGGCTTTGTCAAAAGGGAAGTAGGCCTGGTATTAAATGTAGAGAGATAGTGACTAGTAGTACTTCTGCAGACCCATGACAAGACCAGAGCCATACATGGTGTGCTGAGGGCTGGGGGAAGTGAGAAGCAGGAGAGGGGGATGCCCTGGGAGATCTCCCGCCAACATACTGCATACTCCTAAGCTACTTAACTTTTACAATCTACCTCATTGTTCTTAAAATCACTGTCAGTGCCATACCAGATCTACTTAATTTTATCATTTTCATGTCTTGGGTGTATGGATTGGTACAGATGAAAAATTTAGTAGACATTTGCACTGAGGACTGGAGAACTCTTGTGGCCTAGTCCATTGGGAGTTGTGTCACCTCTCTGGTGGTTCAAACCCATCAGTGGCTACAAGGGAGGAGGTTGGGTTTGTGATTTACAGTGTCTGAAAACCTACTGGAGGGTCAGCTATGAGTGAGTTCTAACTTAGTGAAAATGAGAGAAAGAGAGAAAATCCTTCTGAAATAAATTATCTCACATTGAGTAGCATGAAATAACATAGATTTATTATCTTCTAGTTATAGAGGCCTGAATCAGACAGCCAGCAGCCAGAGTGCTCTTTGGAGGCAAGAGTGATGAGGCTTCACGTACTTTGGACATAGTGATCGGAGGTGCTGTTCCTTGGAGAGGGATCTGATGCTGGGAAGGGTGGAGGGTCAGTGGAGCAGAGAAAAACCCTCAACCAGGTGGATTGATACTGTAACTGCTGCAATGGGCTCTTGTGTGTCAGGAAGTGTGAGGATGGCACAGGATAATACAGAGGTTCAGATCTTTTGTTCATAGGGTCTCTATGAGTCATACTGAACTCCAAGGCACCTGACAATAACAACAACAGATCTAGAGGTTACAAGTCTGAAATAGGTCATAAGGAGGATAAGTCAAGTTGTTAGCGGGGCTGCATTTCATTCAGGAAGCGCTGGGAGAGTCTGTTTTCATCCCTTTACCAGTTGGCAGAGGCTATCTAGGGTCCTTAACTTGTAATCTCCTTCCCCAATCTTGAAATCCAGCAATGTAAGATCTGCAAACTTAGTCTCTGTTTGTGCTTCAATCTTTGCACCTTCTCTGACTCTGACATGGCTACATCCCTCTTATAAGGAACTTGTGGTTACATAAGGATCCCTTGATGGTTCAGTGGCTAAAACACTCAGCTGTCAGCCAAAAGATCAGTGGTTTGAATCCACCAGCTACTTGGTGGGGGAAGCTGTGACAGGCTGGTTCCATAAAGATCTACAGCCTTGGAAACCCTATGGGACAATTCTACTCGGACCTGTAGGGTCACTGTGCGTAGGAGCTGAGTCAGTGACAATGGGTTTGTGCTTGTATCAGACAGAACAATTCCAGATAATCTCCCCTTCTCAAGATTCTGTTTCAAGCACATCGGCAAAGTGACTTTTGTCACGTAAGGTAATGTATTCACAAGTTCCAGCGGTTAGGGTGAAGGCATCTTGGAGGTGTCTCAGGGGTGTCATTATTCTGTGAGGGGGGAGAGAGAAGGAGCAAAAGAAATGGCAGCAGCAACTTGATGGAGAGAAAGTGAACACGAGGTGGCTTCTCCTCTCTCCCTCACCTCAAACACAGATCTGAGACCAAGAATAAGCTCAAAATAGAGACAAGTGGCACGTGGTTGTGAGGGTGATGCTAGAAGAGAAGTGGGAAAAGGGGACGGGCTGGTGAGAGGCCACCAGAGCCCAGCGGTGGGAGCTGATGCACACAGGTTGCTGGAGCTGAATTTCATTCACCCGCCCACACAGGGTGTGTGACCCACACACCTCCCCACACCTCATGGAAGCCCAAGCTGCAGGCTTAATTAACACTCTGCAGATAATGATATGCGCCTTTGGAAAACAACAGTGAGGAAAGAACCCAAAACTGCCTGCAATTGCATCACCTAAGGAGCTGCAGCCCCGGAGTCCTTCACAGGCACCGATCAGCAGGCCTCTGTGGAGAGGAGAGCTCCCACATAATGAGGCTTCAGGCCGCAACACCTGCTCTTGAAGCTCTCCACACTTCAGCTTCCTAAGTAGGTTAAAACCAGCATTTCCAAAAATATATTGTGTAGATTAGTCTTCAGATGCTTGATATATATGCCCTCTTCTCCGTCTCCATTGGCATTTTATAGGCAAAGGTTAAGAATTTGAGGCTAATCTAGAAGCTGACCAATAGCCCTCTTGGGTTGGGTCTTGTGCCTTGACTAGTGGACCACTTACTCCTTCCGTTATTGTTGTTGTCGTTGTCACTGTTAGGTGCCTTTAAGTAGAGTACAACTCATAGCAACCCCATGAACAAAAGATCTGAACCCTGTCATATTCTGTACCATTTTCACACTTCCTGACATGAGCCCATTGTACCAGTCACCTTGTCAATCCACCTGGTTGAGGGTCTTCCTCTCTTTCGCAGACCCTCCCCCCTCCCCAGCATCATGTCCTTCTCCAAGGAACAGCACCTCCTAGCAAAATGGCCAAAATATGTGAGGTGAAACCTCATCATTCTTGCCTCCAACTTCCTACCCTTAAAAGGAACATTTTAAAATGTAATGAAGTTATGACAATGTCAATCTACAGACTAAGGTGAGCCTGATCCAGGCCATGGTCTTTGCAATTACTTGCTATGCTTCAAGAGCTTGACAGTGACTAAGGATAATAGAAAAATTGATGACTTCAGATTGTGGTGCTGAAGAAGAATATTGAACTTTCCATGGACTGCCAAGAGAACAAACAGATCTGTCTTGGAGAAGGTGAAACCAAGTTTTTCCTTGGAGGTTTGGATTTTGAAACTGTCTCACATATTTTGGGCATGGGCCCAGGAGGGACCAGTTCTTAAAGAAAGATACATGCTCTGAAGGGTAGAGAAACAGTGCAGGAGAAGAAAGCCCTGGATGAGATAGATTGACACAGTAACTGAGATAGATAATGAGGGAAGGTGTGTCAGAGTCAGTGAGACAACATAGAGGTCGCTATGAGTCACTTAGTTGGCATATAACAATAACATAAAGCCTCTAGAGTCTGTTGAATTAGGAAAACAAAGAGGCAATGAGAAGGCAATTGTTTTCCTTAGATTTCTAAATGAGACCTTCAGATTGGCAGTTTCTTGTGCAGTGGAGTGCTGTGAGAAAGTGTGGTCTTAAGCATACATGCCTTCATAAATTTTTCATCTTGAGTCCCATATTTAAGATGCAATGAGATTTAAATAAAAAATTCTCTGACTCATGACATTTTAATGAGTACAAAGTAGGCAGGCTGAGAGAACTTGACCATTTTCCTGATGGGTCACTGTATGTGGGGGGGAACTTTCACTTCCTTCACACTGAATGGGAACTCCCTTGGTCCAGACGCTTCATAGAATAATACCTTCACCTGTCAGTAATATTAATCAAGGATCTGCTATAAGCCAAGGTCTGAATGGAAGAATAAGCGATGCAAGCTGTGGTTCCTGCCTCTGAAGAAGTGAGTGGCCTTTTAAAGGTAAAGGAGAGAAGCTGAAAAAGGCACATATTGCCTTGAAGCACGGGTCACTTTACCATTCCTTTTTGTCCTTATTTTGTAATTATGGGAAATAATAGAGCTGACCCTCCTTAAGTATTTATGAGAGTGAATAAAGAGATCATTGTTCAATGTTTTGAAAACTGCCCTGAAAGAAACTGTGATATAACTGGCCAAAGACACACCTGGCCTAAAATGCCCTGGGGTTATTTTCTTGATTAACTTTGCATCCAAGGTCCTGGGAGTTTCTGCTCCAAAGGACCTCTGTTGACCTTCATTTCTGTCAGGCGGTGTTTCTGCAATGTGCTGAGTTCAACACAAGTTAGCTGTCCACAGCACAAGGAAAATGTAACTGCAGAAAAAGATGTAGAGCCTGGTGCTCATGAAAAGGTAGTAAGTTCTAAGTCTTCATGCATGGTTTTCAGCTGCCTAACCATCTCCACAATAATCATACTTTCACACATATCTTGTATGTGACTCTTTAACCTCGAAGACAACTTTTTTCCCTGACTCGTATTCAGAGTCCCTGGATAGTACAAATGCTTACTTGTCTGCTAACGCAAAAGCTAGAGTTTCAAGTCACCCGAGGTGCTTTACAGAATTGTTGTTATGTACTGTCAAGGCAGAATGAACTCATACCTGACCCTCCAGCTGGTTTTCACAGGCAGTCACTGGTAAGGGTGGAAATTACCCATCTTTCTCCCAAGTGGCAGCTGGTGGATTTGAACTGTCTGCCTTTGGATTGGTAGCACTACTTCTTAACACTAAGCCTCCAGAGCTCCCTGTGCTTTACAGAAAGGTCAGGTGATTGGTTTCCAAAAACCAAGCCATTAAAAATCCAGATTATATAACAATGAAAGATTTTTTTTCCCCCAAAGAGAAAAACAAACTGGGGGGAAGGGGTGGGCAGGGAGGAAAATGTACAAAATGAATGAATGGAGAAAAATTTAAATGGAAAGAATATACTGTAAAGAAAAATATGTGTTGCATTAAAACCATTTAAAAAAATCTGTAAGAGTGAAGTTCTAGTCCGATACAGACAGGATTACCAGGAGTTGGAAGGGATTTGGCAGCAAGTAGCTTTATAGATGCTCACCTCTCTCAAACCTCCCCTGCACATGAAAGACACGAGGCCATCTTTCTGTGTTATAATTTGAGGGAACTAGTGAAAGTTGTCAGAGTATGTTCCATGCAATTCTTTAAAGAAACAACATTCTCCTGATCATCTATTCGTAAAAATCTTCCTTATTTCCTTTCTTCCTGAGTATTTATTATTCAGGGAGCTCTGGTGGCCTAGTGGCAAGAAGCTGAAATGCAATCCCTAAGGCAAGCGATTTGAATGCACCAGCTGCTCTATGGAAAAAGGACGGGTACTCTCCTCCCATGAGATTAACTGCCTCTGAAAACCCACCAACGCGTCAGGTATGGGTCAGTTCTGACCTGATGATGCACAACAACAACAACAACTCCAACAACATAATACAAATGCCCAAGCCCTACTTTGACTCTTAATGATGTTACTTTATAGAGCAATCTATAGCCATTTGAGGGTGGCATTTTGTTCTCATGACATTGTATTAGTGGGATTTCCTATCCATGACACTATAGGATTAGACCTGATGGCAGGTAATAGAAAATTCAAATTATGTATAGTAGCTCAACCACGCAGAAGTTATGTTTTTCTTAAGATAAAGTAATGGTGGGATATTCAGAGTTGGTACAATATTGCCAGATGCCATTAAGCATTCCATTTCATTTTGCTCTTCAGTTCAGGGTTCATCTGAAGCTTGCCACCTCATGGTCTCAGAGTGACTGCGTAGCTTCCAGTCACATACTGAAGTTTCAGGTGGAAAGAACCAGACAGGGAGAAAAAAAATTACAGAGTGAAAATTAAGATTGATTTCTGTTTTAAAGCTTGATATCTCTCTCTCTCTCTCTCTCCTTTTTTTTTCCCTAGCTGTACAGGAAATTAAGCATTTTACTACCAAGACCCAAACCTGGATTCTGTTCTAAGGAAGGAAGAGAGACTCAATTATGGTTAGGAAAACAGCAGTGGTTGCAAAAGGAACATAAAGCAAAAACAAAACAAACAAAAAATCTGACTCCTTTCATATTTATATTATATTCACAATCACTAATTGAGTCTTACCATCTTGAAATGAAAAAGGAAAGAAGAATGATAGCTTTACTTCCTTTTTGATAGAGACTTAAAGAGTCAATTGGAGAGAACCAAGATCATCAAAAATACAACCAACAAGTGTGAAACCCACACCCTTCACTTTACAATAAGTTATTTCTCAGATATGATCTGTACAACAGATCCTGACCATTTGAAAGGAATGTGCCTCAGGACTTCGTAAAAATTCCAGATTCAAGGAAAGACATGTCATTTCTCTAACAGTGCCAGAGGAAAGAGGGAACAGAGAAAGAATAACATGGCCCCTTGATGATAGATGCTGAGCTGCCAGATAGTCTGATTTTCTAGCTATTAATAACAATAGCAAGGAACCTTGCTATTAATAGTTAAGCACCCCACTGCTAGCCAAAGGTCCGCAGGTGAACCAATTGCTCCCAGGAAATAGATGTGACACTATGTTTCTGTAAAGATCACAGTCTTAGATATGGGTCCCCTCTAGCCTGCCTGTAAAGTTGGAGTGAACTGGACTTCACAGCAGTGATGTTGTTGTTGTTGTTGTTGTAAGGTACCCTGTTGGAATTGACTCACTGCTGAGCCTCCAGCAGGGTTTTCAGGGGCAGTACATCGATAGCAGGAGTGACATCCACTTCCTAAACAGCTTGCCTCTGGAAACTCTGTGAACATTAATAAATGTCGATAGTTATAGAGGGGCTTTAGGCCTTTTGTTCATAGGGTCACTATGAGCCGTGCTCTACTCTACGACAATCAACAACAAATCTCATGGGAGGAGGTTGCCTATTTTTCAAACTGTGTTCCGTTGGGTTGCCAGCACGACTCCTTACCACTAAGCCACCAGAGTTCTCACAAGCAGTAGAGGTTTTGATTTGGTTTAGGCCTCCAGAAACTCTATAATTTTGATTAATGTCGATGGTTGTAGAGGGGCTTCAGGCCTTTTGTTCAGAGGGTCGCTATGAATAGCGCTCAGCTCGAAGACAATCAGCAACCACAACACAGGTGACACTGAGTTTATTTGAATCATAATGTCCTCACAAGTCTAAGTAGAACAACCCCATTAGATTTCCGAGCCTGTGATCCTTATGGCCTCAGATTGCCAGATCTTTGCTCCCGTAAAGCAACTACCAAAATATAAATCTGCTGCTCTGGAGTGAGTTCCAATTCGCAGCAGCCCTCCATCAGGTCTCTGAAGCTGTAAATATTTTTTTTCCTGTTTTTTAAATTAGGGAGTTTCATGGCCTAGCAGCAAGAAGCTGTGCTGCAATCCCAATGGCACTTGGTTTGAGGCTACCAGCTGCTCTTAGGGAGAAGGATGGGCCATCTCCTCCTGTGCAATTAACTGCCTCTGAAAACCTGCCAGAGGGCCAGCTATGGACTGATTCAGACTCTATGTCAACAACAACATTTTTAAAATTGATTTTTACACAATAATTCATTTACATTGTGTTTCATTCATGCCCATTTTGTTCCATACAATCCCTTATTTACATTGTGTTTCATACAATCATTCATTGCTGTCGAGTTGGAATTCACTTACAGCTGACCTTCCAACAAGTCTTCGGAGGCTGTAAATCACACGAGAGGAGGTTGGCCACCCTTCTCCTGCTGAGTCATGGTGGGTTTGAACTGCTGGAGAGGCACCACCTTTGTGTTAGCAGCGCAGCTCCCTGGAGACTACACCGCCAGAGCTCCCTTCTCTTATTCCTACCACTGATCACCCATCTGCCAGTTTGTTGTACGTTAGTGGCTTGCATGTTGCTATGATACTGAAAACAGTGCTATTGGTATTGTAAATGCCAGCAGTGTCACTCAGAGCAGACAAGTGTGAGCAGAGCTTCGAGACTGAGAGTTGAAGAAAGACCTGGTGATATACTTCTGAGAATCAGTAAAAACTCTAAGGATCACTAGTATATTGCCTGCTATTGTTGTTGTTATTGTTGTTGTATGTGCTGTGGAGGTAGCTCTGGCTCACAGCAACCCTATATACACAACAGCTCTGAACCCTGCTCTGTCTAGAGCCAATTTCATTGTCCCTGACACCCTACCACCATCACGCCAGTTACTGAGTCAATCCATCTCATCAAAAGTCTTCCTTTCTTGCACTGTCCCTCCATCCTCCCAAGCATGATATGCCTCTCCAAAGACTGGTCCCTCATTACAGCATGCACAAAGTTATTTAGATGGAACTTCAGAATCCTTACCTCCAAGGAGCAGCCTGGTTTCATCCTCTTCAGGATGAACCTGTTTGTTCTCATAGGAATCTTTGGTATATTCAACACTCTTCTCCAGCACCACAACTCAAAGGCATCGATTCTTCTTGTGTCATCCTTAGTCATTGTCCAGCTCTCTGATGCATAGCAAGTAATTTCAAAGACCATGGTCTGAATCAGGTGCACCTTAGTCTCTAGACTGGCAAAATTGTCTGCTTTTGTGCAGGAAAATAAGCACAGTAAGGTGAACTCCTACACAACAGTGAGTGGGAAGATGGCTCAGGATGGGGCTGTGTTCCATGTGTTGTACACAAAGTCATGATGACTCAGAGCCAGCTCAATGGCATCTAACCACAAGGTTGAAGGGCCCTCCAAATACCCAGTGGCTACAATGGGGCTCATGAATTCCAACAGTCATTAAAATGCTGCAGGATGAGGCAGCATTTTATCCTGTTTTGTGCGGGGTTGCCAAGATTCAAAGCTAGCTCGAGGGCAGCTAACAACAACTCTCTTTAAACGCTTTGTACTTTATAAGCATAATCTCAGGCCACCCTCCCAGCAACTCTCTGCCTTAAACACTGTTATTACTGTGTGTCTTTTACAGAGGAGGAAATGGAAGTTCAGAGAGGTTAAGCAACATGCCTGGTGTCACACAGCTGGAGTTCAGCTCCAGCCTGTGTGACTCCAGCACCTGGATACCAAACCCGACTTCCTTCTCTCTGCTCTTCATCAGCTCTGACTCATGCCCGGAACACCCTTGAACAGGGTTGGAATTCAAGTTTAGGCCTCATCAGAATTACAAAGTTATACATCATGTGCCATCAGAGTTGCTGGTCACTGATCTAAACTGTAGGAATTCAATCTGCACGCTCTGAAGAGTTTAAATCAAAACTATTGCTGGCAAGTTGATACCTATTTGTAACAACTCTAAAGAATAAGGTATAACTATAGGGCAATCTCTTCCCATGCAACTAACTGCCTTGGAAAACCGCTAGAGTCAGATGTGGGTTGGTTCCAACTCAATGGCACACAACAACCACAGCCACAATAACATGCCCATAAGATCTCCAAAGCTATAAATTTTTACAAGACCAAAGTGACTAATCTAGCTTTCTCCTTGGAGAGGCTGGTGGATTCAAATTACCCACCTTTACATTAGCATTGCAACACCTAACCCAGTGTGCCACCAAAAACTCTATTATATTTCAATTCATGTAGTGCTTCCTCCGATAACTACTTCTCTGTGAAACTTCCTTCAAATATCATTCATTAGAGTTGATCTCACCTTTTAAACTTGTCTCTAGTCCTCTGTCAACAAAACAAGTTTGTTATAATTGCTTGGCTTCCATTTAACTATTCTTTTGAGCTATTTCTATGAAGAGTAGGCCTTAAGTTGGCAAAACTGATTTTAAAATTCTTAAACATGGTCTTGAGGGCAGTTGTAGGTACTCCTGTGGCATTCTAGAGCTTAGGTATGCAAAGGAAGTCCTGCGTGTGGTATGGTCTATAATCTCAGATTTTAGAGCTTAGAGGAGGTGGTGTGGGTGTAGGCCCTTAGGTAAGATAAGGCCTCACTAACTCCCTTCTAGAATGGGATGTCTGGAACTCGTGAACGGAAGTGGAATGTGCAGAGACACACAGCAAGTGTCAGATCCTCGTTTAGTTGCCTAGGGGAGAAGGCCAAGCAACTTAACACCTTTTCTCACAGAGCAGGGATCTGTTCATGGTTTACAAAGAGCATGATCTCTATGTAGGCTCTTTGTTGTTAGAATGACACAGCCTGTACTTGTATGATGTTGTTACTGTCTGCTGTCACTATCAAGTCAGCCCCCAACTCAATGAAGCCTCTGGTGTTAGAACAGAACTGAGCTCTATGCAGTCCCATTATGTGTCTGCTATTGTTAGATGCCTTTGAACATGCATGACAAGCCTATTGACAGCAGAAAAAAGAAACCCTGGCTGATCCGGTGCCATCATCACAGCTTCTGCAGTGCTTTAACCCTTTGTTGCAGCCAGCTGTGGCAATGCGTCTCACTGAGGGCCTTATTTTTTGCTGAACTTCTCCTTTACCAAGCATTCCACCCCCTTCCTAGTTTAGGAGCTACCTGTTCTAATCCATTGAGAGTAATGCTATTAACCCAAAGGTAGTGCCTTTCTGGTGGTTTGAATCCACCAACAATGGGCAGTCTCCTCTTGTGCTATTTGTTGTTGTTGTGAGGTGTCATCGAATTGAGTACGACTCCTAGTGACCCTATGAATAACAAAACTGAACCCTGTGCTATCTTGTGCCATCCTAACCATCTCTGACACATTTGAGCCCATCGCTGCTGTCACCATGTCAATCCCCCTGATTGAGGGTCTTCCTCTTTCACCATCCCTCCACATTTCCAAGCACGATGTCTCTTTCCAAGGAATCGCTTCTCCTAGCAACATGCCCAATGTATATAAGACAAAGCTTTATCATCCTTACACTCTGGCTGCTCCTTCTCTAAGACATGTTTTTGTTGTTTTGGTGGCCCTTGGGATGTTCAGTACTCTTCTCCAATACCATGGTACAAAAGTATCAGTTCTGTAATCCTTATTGTTACCTCTCAGATGCATAGCAAGTGACTAAAAATACCATGGTCTGAATCAGATGCACCTTAGTCCTCAAACTGACATCATTGCTCTTTGATAATCTGGAGAGATCCCTGACTGCAGACTTTCCCAGTGCAATATGTCTCCTGATCTCCCGACCACCGGTACCAAGTGTATTGATTGGGAATCCAAGTAAGATGAAGTTTTTGGCAGTTTCAATCATTTCTTTGTCCATCCTCATGTTACCTATTGGTATACGGGTGAGAGGCTTTGTTTTCGTGATGTTAAGATGCAATTCATATTGAAGGCTGCAGTTGACACCCATGCAATTTACAGCCTCTGAAAACCCACTGAAGGATCAACTATGAGTTGATTCCGACTCAGCAGGAATAGAATTTTCTATATAGGGGCAATTTATTTGTCATTTTAAAAAAATGTCAAGAAAGCTGTCATAGCCTACATATGTTAGTGTAGTTGTGACAGTGGTAAGAGGCATGCCTTAAATATATGTATGCAGTTTTCAGGAGATGTGGAGTACATTTATATTTAAAGAACTCCTGCTTCATAACATCTGAAGCTCAGCTCTCCAGGAACCGTTCCAAAGATGGTAATTTCTTACTGTGTCTTGAAAAGTGAAGCTGTGGGGCAGCTTTTGGTTTTTTGCTCATGCACACCGTGGGGTCTGAATGTGCCATGCTCATGCCTTCTTGCAGCTCAGTTTAGCTCTCAGCCCATCTGCTCCCGACCAGTGATGTAAATGTACCAGCTGCTTCCCAAGAACCAGTCCGCATCCTGCGGAAGGAGACAGGTCCCTTCCCCAGCATCAGCCTGCTTGCTCTTGTCCCCAGCCTCCTGCCAACCATGCTGGGTCCCTCCATGCTACCATCTCCCCATCTGAAAAGCAGAGGGGGTAATCCTCTTACAGGTCCATGATTCGGGGGCGTGGCTTCACCTCAGGGCTGTCAGATTCTACATCATCTGCTGATTGTAGGGACATGACAAGGCTTGTTTAAAGGAGTTGGCCCCGCTGGAGACCCTGCAGCTGACCGAGAAAAGGTGGCCTGGAGGAGAGCAGCAGCCAGCACAGAAAATGAAGGCGCTTTTGTTACTGGTCTTACCTTGGCTCAGTCCTGCTAACTACATTGACAATGTGGGCAACCTGCACTTCCTATACTCAGAACTGTGAGTCTGCTCTTACCGTGCCTGCCCGTGTGTGTGCGCGAGTCTGGATGCTGGGGGTGGGCCTGAGTCAGTTCCCAGCTGGTGTGTCTGTTTGGAAGGATAAATTCCATGTACACAAGATGCATTTGAATGAAATGCCCTGCGAGCAGTGAAAGCTGCATGCTTAGCTCCCTGTGATGAACAGCAAATGTCATCAGAGCGGTTCTTCTGTCCTGCTTCTGCCAATATTGCCGAATTTTTTGTACTCAGCCGTTTCTCAATCGATGTCTCTTCTCTTCCATAAATAGAACCAAAGAGCAGTTAAGAACCGAGCTTGCTTGCTCAGGTCTGCAGCTCCTAGCAGGCATGCAAATTGCAAGCAGGCAGCATCCCTTGACTGAGATAAACAGCCCCGGAACATCACTCATATCAGTGCAAGGGAGAGAGATCCCTATGTATACAAATAGATCTTCGTTTCATCTTGTTCTTATGTTTCACTGATTTTTTTTTAACATACAGAAAAGTAGAAAGTACTCTATTATTTAAATTTCAAATGAGCATGTTACCACACTTGCTTCGTGATTTTTCTTTTTCTTTTCTTTTCTTTTTTTTTTTTACCAGTATTGATTTGAATTAAATCAGAGGCACCAGGGCAAGTCACTCCAAAATGCTTCACTAAAAATTTATGAAATATGACGACTTTTTCCTACATGACCTGTGTGCATTTATAAGAGGAAATGACTCATATCTCCACCCTCTGCCATGATGTTTTTCTGGCTCTTTTTTTTTTTCTTTCTCTTCAGTAAGCTTTGAAAGAGGGTTGAAGGACCTCATCAACAATCTCCACCAATCATAGAAAAAGTGTGTATGCCTCTGTATTTGGGGCATTTGCCAAAAAAATGTCATTTTCCTTACTAATCAGAGGTGTTACAGCAAAGATTGGCTTTATGTAAATTAGAGTCCGTGGGCAAACCAAAGCAAGGAGGCTAAATTGAGTTTGTAGAGTTGGGGTTACAAAAGTTGGACTGGTCATATTTAAAAGTGACTTCATCTCACATTCTCTGGGCATGTGATCAGGAGGGTTTAGACCCTAAAGAAGGCTCTTATGCTTAGAAAAATAAAGGGCTGAAAAAACGAGAGGTAGACCCTCAAAAGGCAAGGCATTGCTTCAGTGACTGTAACAATGGGCTTGATTGAACACAGCAGATCCTGCAAGATTGGGCAGGATTTCCATCTGTTGTCTGTGAGTTGGAATCTACTTGACAGCATCTAACAATAACAACAACAGGTAGTGATGCCACAATAGATATGGGTTAACAATATTTGCAGTGTTTTGTAAATAGCTAGATAACCAATTGTATAGTTAGCCAAAGCTCTGATGGCCTAGTGGGTAAGGAATTGTGCTGACAACCCAAAGGCAGATGGCTTGAATCCACCTGCTGCTTCAAGGGATAAAAATGAGCAATCATCTCCATGTGATTTATCACCTCTGAAAGCTGCTGGGAGGTCAGTGATGAGTAGGTGCTGATTCGATGGCAAAGAGAATGATTAAGATCACTTGTTTGTGCCTTGCCTAAGCAGTTGTTTTGTTAGATGACACCAGGCACATGGGAACAAAACGCTGCTCAGTCCTACACCATCTCCCATGATTGGTTGTGGATTGAGCTGTCGTAAGCGTACACTGGCTGATTTTTCAGGAGTAGGTCGCCAGGCCTTTCTTCTTGGTCTAACTTCTTCTGGAAGTTGTACTGAAACCATTTCAACATCACGGTGACACAAAAACTGCCACTGAAAAATAAAGTTGACAACTGCCCATGTGATGCATTGACCAGGAAAAGATGCTTAATAAGTGCTTACTAAAGAGAGAATAGAAAAAATGAACAAGCTCTTTGCAATTAGATAGTTTGATTCTTTTGCAATTCAGAATTATCTAGCCCTAGTTTATTGTGAGCTATTCTTTTCCTGTGTTTTTGTTTTTGTGGGTTTTTGGGGGTGTTTGTGTGTGTGTGTGTGTGTGTGTGTGTGTGTGTGTGTGTTTAATTCAGGGATTTTTTCCCCCTCCTTAGAATTTTCCCCTCATGGGAGAAGGACTAATGGAGCAGTTGTGAAGGAGATAACTTTAAATATAGGGGGGAAATCCAGTGATAAGGGCAGGAAGCTTTTAAAAAATTTTTCCCCCTCTCATCTTCCTAAATTTTCATGTCTGCTAACCCATGTGTAAAAGTATTGTGAGAAGCAGTGACCTCAGTCTATTGTAGGTAAGAAAAGTCAAAGATAAAGTGTCTAGCTCAAAACTGAACAGTAAGTCTCTCTGGGGCAATGGCTTGGTAGAAAAATACAGTCTAGAAACATTTTTGTTGGCAGGGCTGGCTGAGACTATGAAAAGGCTTCTTCTCTTTTCTTGATGGGCACTGAAGTTGGCGCATCTGAAATCCAGTGCCAATGCATTCCTCTCCCATCTGCTACCCTTGTTAGTGGCTATTTTTGTTTCCTAGGGCTGCTGCAAGAAATACCACAAATGTGATGACTTAAATAACAGAAATTTATGCACAAACAGTTTCCGAGGCCAGAAGGCTAAAATCAAGGCACTGTCAGGGCCACTATGCCTGTGAAGGCTGTAGGGAACAATCTTTTCTTGTCCCTCAGCCTCTGATATCTTCAGATGTCCACTGGCTTGGGGCTGTACCACTCCTGTCTCTGCCTCTGTTGTCTCATAGCTCTCCTATATTCTCTGTTCTTCTATCTATATCTTTTTTTCCTTTGCATTTTAGGCCCATCTCAACAGTCTAGGATGGTTTCAGCTCCAGACCTTTAGTTGTATGGATCCAGTAGAACTGTGCTTTATAATGTTTTCAACAGCTAGGTCATTTTTTGCGATAGATGTCCAGGTCTCTCTTCCAAAACACTTGTGTGTGAAGTTTTTCCACTCCACAAGGACTGTGACTCTTGTTATATTGCTTAAAATGTTTAGTTTTACAGAATCCCCAGGGAAAATATTAATACTCTGTGATGTGGTAAGAGTTGTTGTTGTTGTTGATGATGATGATGATTGCGTCCAGTTGAATACGACTCATAGTGACCCTATGAGAAAAAAAGCCTGAAGCCTTTCTATAACTATCATTATTTATCAAAGTTCATAGAGTTTCCAGAGGCATGTTGTTTAGGAAGTGGATGCCACTCCTGCTTCCAAACATGTTAAAGTGGAAGCTCCACCAAACACTGTCCTCCATGGGTAATCTTTATGGCATTTGACTCCCCATTGGCACAAGGTTCAGCATCACAGCAACCCCAGGTTACCTCAGTACAGCATATTGACAGAAGAGGGCTGTACCACTAAGAATAATGTTCCTCCAAAATATAGTAACAACCGACTTTTAAATACAAAGGACCTCCCCAAGTTCTTGTTAACAAGAGGTTTAAATGAAAAAAAAAAAAAGAACAACCAATATAGTTTTTGTTATGTGCCGTTGAGTTGCCTGCGACTCATAGCAACCTATATACAGCAGCTCTGAACTGTTCCCTGTCCTGAGCTAATCTCACTAATTCTGACACCCCAACCCCAATGCCCCAGATACTGTATCAATCCATCTCATCCAGGGTCTTCTTCTCCTGCGCTGTCTGTCCTCCCTTCTAAGAATAATGTCCTTCTCCAAAGACCGGTGTCTCCTGACCATGTGCCCAAAATATGTGAGACAGAGCTTCAAAATCTTAGCCTCCAGGGAGACATGGTTTCACCTTCTCCGAGACAGACTGATTTGTTTTCTTGGCAGTCCATGGTATATTCAAGACTCTTCTCCAGCACCACAACTTGAAGGCACATATTCTTTTTCTGACATCCTTCGTCATTGTCCAGCTCTCTTCCAGCTTTCAAATTTCTAGTTCTTGTCACCCATGGATTGCTAAGGATTGTCCAAAAATGGCTCGAATGATCTATTGATAGAGAACTACCAGAAGTCCAAGCTGGGTTTAGAAGAGGCTGTGGCACCAGGGATATCATTGCTGATGTCAGATGGATCCTTGCTGAAAGCAGAGAATACCAGAAGAATGTCTATTTGGGCTTTATTGACTACGTGCAAAGTCTTTTTTGACTATGTGGATCGTAACAAATTGTGTCTAACATTGAGAAGAGTGGGAATCTCAGAACATGTAATTATGCTCATACAAAGCCTATACCTCGACCAAGAAGCTGCTGTCTGAACAGAGCATGGGGGAAACTGCATGCTTTAAAATCAAGAAAGGTGTGCACCAGGGGTGTATCCTCATGCCATACCTATTCAAACTGTATGCTGAGCAAATAATTCAAGAAGCTGGTCTGTGGCATTAAGAGCAGAGGAAGACTGAGGTACAGTCTGTGGTAGGTAGCTGACACAACTTTGTTTGTTGAAAGTGAGGAGGACTTGAAACACTTGCTGCTGAAGAAGATCAAGGATCACAGCCTTCAATATGAGTTACAGCTAAAGATAATGAATACAGGAGTCTTCACTGGGCTGAAAGTCAACAACATCATGATAGATGGAGAAAATACTGAAATTGTCAACAACTTCATTTTGTTTAGATACATAATCGACACCTTTAGAAATGAAGAAATTAACCCAGGTGGATAAAAGAAATGGGAAAGGTCCAGTGTGAAAAACAATGTGTATGGACTTTGTAAATACCCAAGTATAAAATAAAAATTTTATTTAAAAAAAAAAACAAGAAAAAAATAAAAAAAAAAAAACAAAATCTATTACATTTGGAAAGTCTGTTGTCACGGACCTCTTTAAAGTACTAAGGAGCAATGATGTCAGTTTGAAGACTAAGGTGCACCTGATTCAAGCTATGATCTTTTTCATTACTTGCTCTGTGTCTGAGAGCTGGACAATGAATTAGGATGACAGAAGAAAAACTGATGCCTTTAAGCTGTGATGTTTGAAAAGAGTATCCACTGCATATCCCATGAACTGCCAAAATAAGCAGATATATCTTGAAGAAGATGCAATCAGAGTGTTCCTTAGAAGCAAGGATAGTGAAGTTTCATCTCATATACTTTGGGCATGTTGCTAGAAAGGAGTATTCCTTAGAATGGGACATCATGTTGGGAAAGAAGGAAAGTCAGCAAAAGAGAGTAAGGCCTTCAACCAGATGGATTGACCCAGTGCAGTACTGGGCTCAAGTATGCCAGAGATAATGAAGATACTAGTGCAGGATAGGACAGGGTTCAGGTCTGTTGCCCACAGAGTCACCAGTCATACTCATTGGCAGATAACAACAGCAACAACATCACCCTTAGGCATATTGTCAGGAGGGGCTAGTCCTTGGAAAAAAAGATATCATGCTGGGAAAGGTGGAGGGTCAGTAAAAGAGGGGAAGACCTCCAAGATGAATTGACACAGTGCCTGCTGCAATGGACTTAAGCATGTCAGAGGTCACGGGGGTGGTGCAAGATAGGGCCAGGTTTAGATCTGTTGTTTATAGAGTCTTCTTGAGTCATGGTGGACTTGATGGCAACGTCACCCTTGGAGATAGTTTTTCTTTTTAAAGCCTCATGTCCTGGTGGGTGCCGGGACTAACTCATACAGTGTAAAGTTTGACAGTGCTCTGTATCCTTTGGGGCCCTGCCTTTCAATGTAAATGACTGTCCTTGATTTTAGCAATGAAGTGATCAAACAGAAAACAAGGCATGGCCCCTGGAGGGTGACCAGTCCTTGAAACTGGCACTGTGAATGAATCTTCTCTAGAAGTCAGGAAACACTCACTCTCTTTCTAGTTTGCACCCCAATAAATAGTTCTGGTTTGTAAGTAGAATCACTGTGAACAGCGTTTATGCCAGAAACTGGAGAGAAAAATTATACTTTATTCCCCGACTCCCGTAGAGATGGTAGTTCTAAGCGGGGAAGGCTTATTCCCACTGGAGTTTTGCAGTCAGGAAATTAAAATGAGTGATTCTGATTTCACAATTTAAATCATTGAAGATTGTGGAGGGATAAAGTCTACTGGAGAAACTGCCAAAAGCAGCCAGAGCTCGGAATCCGCCCTGTGTGTGTCCTTCCCGGGGAGTGCAGTCAGTCCCAGAAGTCAGAGGTTTGCAATACTTTCTCCAACCCACCTGCAAAAACTCGCCTCTGACAAATGACACAGTCTTCGCACAGCGAGAATTTTCGCCTTTGCACTCAGTAGCCAAGAAGAGCCTTAACCAGGGCCAATTAGGTATTCTGGAACATTTACAGAAAGGTTAGATTTTCATTCATTCATTGTTGCACACTTCCCTCCCTTCCCCAGTATTCTAGATTTACAGGTAACAATTTATCCCTCCTTAAACCTTGATCCTGGCTCATCAGTCCCCCCCGTCTCTTGCTCAAGGGCAACCCTTGGCCTTTCCTGAAGACCAGTGTAAGGGAGGCAAAGCCTCACCATTGATGAACATTTTGACTGTGTTTCTTCTAAGGCGGCTTTTGTTCCCTTAGCAGTCCTAGTCAGGATCCTTTGCCAACCACACAATTTGAATGCATCATTCTTTCCTGTCTCCCCTTCCTTATTATATGCCTTTCATATGCATATGGGACAATTGAAAAGACTATGACTTGAGTCAAGTGCCTCATAACCATCCAAGAGACAGTTTTACGTTTTAACACTATTAGAAGGTCTTTGGCAGCTCCATACCTCTTTTGTTTGATTCCTCTACTACTGTTTCCAGGGATGGCGATTGTCCATGCCAGGAGAATGGAATAATTGACAGCTTCAACTTCTTCATTTGTCATGATGAAGTCTAGTAGTCCCAATGTGAGGAGATTTTTTTTTGTTTTTCACAAGTTTACAATGTATTCAACTACTAGGCCAATCCCTAGAAAAGGACATTGTGTTTGTATAAGTAGTTGTTGTTGCTATGTCCCATCAATTTGCCTGCAACTCATAATGACCCTATAGACAACAGTCCTAAACCCTGTGCCAATCTTATTGTCTCTGACACACTTACCCCCATTACATCAGTCATGAATCAATCCACCCCATTGAGGGTCTTCTTCTCCTGTGCTGTCCCTCCACCATCCCTCTCCTTCCTCTCCTCCATGTCCCTCTCCAAGGAATGATCCCACCTTGCAACATGTCCAAAGTATGTCAGACGAAGCTTCAGAATCCTTGCCTCCAAGGAGCAGCACTCTCTAAGACAAACTTGTTTGTTCTCCTAGCAGTCCATATATTCAATACTTTTCTCCAGCACCACAACCCAAAGGCATCAATTCTCCTTCTATCATCCTTAGTCATTGTCCAGCTTTCTGATGCATAGCAAGTAATTGCAAAGACCATTTCCTGTATCAGGCGCACCTTAGTCTCCAGACTGACATCATTGCTCTTCAGTACTTTGGAGAGGTCTCTGACAGATGACTTTCCCAATGCAATTCGTCTTTTAATTATCTGGCTGCTGGTACCAAGAGTGTTGATTATGGAGCCAAGCAAACTGAAGCTGTCAACAATCTCTATCTCTTCACCATCCATCATGATGCTACCAATCGGCCCAGTGGTAAGAATCTTTTAAGTAGAGGATCTCTAAAAAGGAAAGAAACTCTCTATGATTTGGATGAGAAAATGGTCAAACAATAGACTCAAACATACTAATAACCAGGAAGATGGCACAGGACTAGGTAATGTTTGGTCCTGCTATACACGTGACAACTAAGAGCAGTAACAGGTCTCGGTTGAAGTTTAGCAGTTCCTTTACATCTCTCAATGACTTGAGCCAAGTATTGGGCCATGGGCTGCATAACCTGGGAAGCATGTCTCTAGAAGCTTTGTGCTAAGTGGGAGCTCTGGTGGCCTGGCCCACAGCGAGTTGTTCTGTTAACCCAAAAGCAGTGCCTGTCTGGTGATTGAAATCCATCCATGTCTCTAAGGAAGGAAGATGGGCAACCTCCTCTCATGCAACTTACAGCCTCCAAAGACACACTGGAAGGTCAGCTATGAGTTCCAACTCAAAGGCAATTAGTTGGATTTAAAAAAACAATAACATTTTTATTTTATACTGGATTACTTATCAAGTATGCTTACATTGCTTTTCACACCGGATCTTTCCCATTTCCTTTACCCACTCCTCCCTCTACTCATCAAATTGTGTGACCCTATGATTCCCTCCCTGCCCCCTCACCCATCAGTACACCTCTGCTCAGACCCTCTGGAATGCAGCTTGGCACTTCCTCAGAAAGCTGAGCATAGAAATTCCATATAACCCAGATATCCCACTGCTTGGAATACACCCTGAGAAAATGAGAACTGAAGCACAGAGAGTTGTATATCAATGTTCATAAGAACTGAGGCACAAACGGATACTTGTACACCAATGTTCATGAGAACTGAGGCACAAATGGAGATATGTACACCAGTGTTCATTATGAATTGTACTGAATGGAGGTTCCTACAAAGACATCTAGCTAGCAGCCAATTGAGGTACCGTTGAGTTGACTCTGAGAAGGTGACCCCACATGTGTCAGGGTGAGGTTGTTCAACATAGTCCTCTCGGTGACTGATATTTGGGAAGTGTGTCACGAGGCCCTCTTTCTCTGGTGCCTCTGGGTGGTATCAAATCTCCAGCATTTTGGTTAACAGCAAGTGTGTTCCCCATTTGCACCACCCAGGACTCCAAGCCTGTGTAGACTTTTGGGTTCTTTTTTTATTATTATTGTTTTACTTAAGGAGTCAAGGAGTAAAGCATGTGAGAGGACAGCAGTGGGATTGCTTCATCATCTTCTTCCTGTTCACTTCATTTTTATGTGCTAACAACGGCTTCCAACATTGTGGGAGTTTAAACCAACAGGGTGAACTTTATGAAATTGCCAGTAAGTATTTTCTAAATTGAGTCTAAAAGAATTTGAAGGGGGTTTTTTCCATCAAAACTGAAGGGGAAATGACTGATTGCTGGGTTTTTCCTTTTTTTTTTCTTGTTTTTAAAGAATTTCAACACAATTTTGGATTGAAATCAGGAAGGGAAGGTAGAGTAACAGAGGATATGGAGTGAGTGAATGAAAAAAGTATTCTGAGAAGGAATACATTCCAGTTCAGAGGAGCAATGCAGAGCTCTTTGGGGCTCAATGACTCTCGATGTCTTTTGAAGCATATCAGTTCCACTCGTGTTTAACTGGACATTTGTCCTCCAATTTTCAACTTGTATATTTTAAGGAAATTGTAGCCGTATGTTCCAGATTCATTTGCACTTAACTCACTGAAATGTTGCTTTGTAATGATTCTTTGATGTCCCAAGAACCTTTTGGTTCTGTTTTATTGGTGATTCTGTTTCCTCCTTGAGAATCAGAAAATTCCATTTGGCTAGCAGCAAAGCAGCTCCAGTCTCAAACTGTTTGTTCACTGTCAGGTCTAAAGTGTAAAATCTGGACTTTGAAGATGTCTTTCCTGTCCTTGGCAGGCTGTTGCTGCCTTGTTCTGAGTCACGTGACTGTGTGTCACCTGGAGAAGAAGGGAAATAGACATTTCCAAGACCTCAGAGAGCCTCCTGAGTGCTCCGTGTTCAGTCTGCTTAGTTTCTGCTGCTTCTTTTTGCTGTAATTGAAAATTTCAAATCACACGAAAGTAAAGAGAACAGTATGAGCCTCCTTTTATCCAGTATTCATCTTCCACAGTTATCAATTTATGGCAAATCTGGTTTCATTTCTATATCTATCCCCTTGAATTGTTTTGAGACAAATCACAGAATCACAAAACCATTTCATTTTCAAATACTTTGATATTTGTCTCTAAAGGATGAAAAATGGAACTTTGCCACCACGATCGCACCAAGGGCCATCATTCCTTAGTATCAAATATCAGTTCAGTCAAATGTTCCACGTGGACATGTAACTTTTCTTCTTAGTGTTTGTTTGAATCATTGAAAAGTAAGTTGAACATTGCAACTGGCTGCTTAATCTCTTCTTCCCTTTTCCTGTTCTCTTCTTTACATTCCACCAAAACAGAATTCTGGAAATAAACTTGGAAGAGTGTAGTTCTGGCCAAGCTCCAAATACTGGATGAGTAACTTAAAAAGAAAAAATTATCCACATTGAAGCAAATGTAAAGAAGGAAAACTGGATCTAAACACTAAAAAATCTTCATTAGTTTAATCATTTTAACCAAGATGATTATTACTTATAACCTTATTTTCTAGACATTTTATAGTGGAGAACTTAACTAGAATAGGGTAATAATTCTAGTTCATTAATGAAGTAATAATTCTATTTCCTTTATTCCTAAGGGAATAATCTCCCATTTTTTTATAGTAAATCTATGTTAATTTGAAAATTAGTTCAGATTCTCATGTGTTCATGTGTACACTTATAAATAAGACATATACTGCTAAACTCATATATCTGCTGTAAATTATATGCAAAAAAAATAACATTATTAAAGGAAAGGAAAAAATGGTACCTGAAGTTCTATTACAATCTACCCAGGAATGTACACAAAAGCCGTCCTTAAAGGATAAGAAGCAAAGTTAGTGGAGGGTTCTCTCTAATAGTCTTCCCACACTCCTCCTGGATTGTGTCGCCTTTGGAGATGACTGTTCGAGGAAGTCAACTGAGCACTCAATGGTGTTGAGACATATGCGCCTCAAACTAAATAGGGGAATCTTTTTGACTGGCAGCCTGTGGAGCTACACTTGGAAGGAATGCGAGAGGAAATGGCCTGCTTCTGCTGGCCAAATAAAACTCCTGGGCCAGAGAAGAGGCATCCTCTTCCCTGAGTCACTCTCTTCCTTTGGAACCATCGTCTTTTATTCAATGTGGTCCATGGGGGTCCTCCACTCTGCCAGCTTCCTGCCATCTTTCTCTGGGGCCCTTCCTCTCTTCACTTCATCTACCTTCTTAAACACCAAGAGAGGGACCGAGAAGCATCCAAGTTTGTAACCTTTGTTGTTGTTGTTGTTGTGCCTTCGAGTCGCTTGCAACTCTTAGCAACCCTATGTACAACAGCCCTAAACTCTGCTCTGTCCTGTGACAATCCCACTGTCTCTGACACACCCATCCCTATTACCCCAGTCACTGAATCAATCCACCTCATAGAGGGTCTTCCCCTCCTGCACTGTCCCTCCACCCTCCCCAGCATGATGTCCCTCCTTACAACATATCCAAAGTATGTAAGATGGAGCCTTTCTTCCAAGGAGCCACCCAGTTTAACCCTTTCCAGGGTGAATCTATTTGTTTTCCTAGCAGTCCATGGTACTCTCAATACTCTTCTCCAGCACCACAGCTTTAGACATATAAAATTCAAGATGTCATTAAGGAAGAAAATAAAATTCTGAATACACAGTTCTATTTCTTTTTAGGATCTTGGAAGAGTCTAGGCATTCTGGAAAGCTTATAATGGAAGTACCAGTTTCACAGTAACCCTGCCTCCAGGGTGAGCACTGAAGCACCAACCTCACCTCTCTTTCTTTCTGATTTCTCCTCCCACTACCATCGCCCCACCCCCATTGTCTTATGTTTCGCTATAGAACCAGCTCTAGCAATTCTGGTACCTCTGTAAACCCACATCTCCTGGGTTTAATTCTCTCATCCTCAGCCAGAACTTCTTGATTCTCAGTGAGCCAAAGGTGTGTCTGTGACCCCTTTCCCACCTCTCCTTGCAGCTCAACCCACAAGAGTTAGAGTGGGAGAGTCTAGGGTCCCCATAACAACAAATAAGGCCACTTGCCATTCCGAGGACCACAATTATTCAGCCCACCACTAGTAGGTTAGATGGTGTAATAAACACAAGCTCTGGAGTCATGTTGATCCAGGTTTGTTTGTGTTCACTTGCTACCAAATTTATTAGCTTTCGTGAGCTTTTCTCAGCCCTAAAATAGGATAATACCAAATGCCTCACAGGTTGTTGTGAGTACTGAATAAGTTTGTATACAGCAGAATTTTGAAGCTTCATCTCACATACATTGGGCACGTAGTCAACAGAGACTGGTCCTTGGAGAAGAACATCATGCATCAGGCTTCAGAGCTGTTTATTGTACACAGGGTCACTATGAGTCGTGGATGACTCGATGACACATAATAACAACAACAGCTTTTAAACTGCATGGATTCAAGTCCCACTGAGTCACCTTCAACACAAAGAGATCCCAAATATGTCAGTAGAAGTGTCCTCTATACAGTTTTCAATGGCTGGTTTTTCAGAAAGATAAATGTTTCTTCTGAGGCACCTCTGGATGACGGTCTTGAACCAAATTTTCAGTAAGCATTAAACATTTGAACCACTTTGGAACTTCTGGTGCATATATATCCCAGTGCTTGATTAACATTGAGTCAGAACCGAAGCATAATTGATGCTCCATTGGGTTTCCAAGCCTATTAATCATATGAGAGGAGATTGCCTATCTTTCCCCAATGGATCCAGTGGCGAATTGGAATCACCAGAGAGGCTCTGCCTTTCTGTTAGTGGTGCAACTCCCTATACCCACCACCACTAGATACTTAAATGATGGATTTGGTCATTAATATTAGCAGATTGTTGTTATTGTTGTTATGTACTGTTGAGTCACCTATGACCCACAGCAACCCTATGTACAGCAGCTCTGAAGTCTGCCCTGTTTTGAGCCAGTTTCACACTGATGCCAACAGACCTACCCCCATTGCCCCAGTTACTGTGTCAATCCAGCTCATCCAAGGTTTTCCTCTACTGAGCTGTCCCTCCACCCTTCTGAGCATGTTGTCCTCCAAAGATCAGCTCCTCAGTAGCAGTAGCTATTAAGATTAATTCTAAGAATTCACCCATTCAAAGACATACTTTTCAATATCACTGAAAGGAGGCTGCATTTTAAAATCAGTCATTCCAAACAAGGATAATTAGCAGTGTTTGTCTTTCTCATGGATGTGTAAAATAGTAATATGTCTTACAACAGATGACATCTTCAACTTGATGAAATAGCTAAACTTGTTCCATGATGACAGTGGGTAGGCAGTGGCCAAGGAAAAAAAGAAAATGCTGACGTCACATGGTCTCCCTCTTCCCTCCTTCATTAAAGGAGCTCACTGGTTGGAGAAAACCTTCACCCATTGCCTGCAAGTTGGAACCAACTCATAGCTGACCCTCCAGTGGGTTTTACCAAGTTGTAAATCTCATGAGAGGAGCTTGTCCATCTTTCTCCTAAGTCTACCAGCAGTTCTGAATTACCATAGAAGCATCACCTGTGGGTTAACAGCCTAACTCTGTACGGTTTTGGACACCAGAGCGCCCTCCTGAGCTGAGAAGGGGGAATGAATGCCTCAAGTAAAGTCTGGGGGTGGGGGCAGGGGTCCTCGGACACGTGTCCAGTGCATAAGGTCCATACCTCCCACACGGCTGTGCGGCTGTGCTTCGGGAGCAGATCTTTCCTTACCACACCCGCCCTCCTCACATTCTGCCCTTTTCTTGTTACCCTGACATTCAGCTACTTCCTTCTTTCTTCCGCATCTCCTCTCTTCTTTGATTTTAAAAGGCTGGATTCAGCATCTAATCTGTCTGCTACCTAAAACCACGGATTGTCAGAGCTGAGGGAGAATTTCGAAGTGATGCAGTCCAACACCCTGTGCCCCATTTTCAAAGATTCAGCCCGGGCACTGTAATTTACCCAAATGACTCAGTCCTTCCTAGAGCAGGCTTTGAGACCTTGAATAAGTCAGATGATTTTTTTTCTCCTCCTGAAACAATATTAATGCACTCGTTATTTTAATGTGTCCTCCAGAAACAATCAAATGGAAGCTACTTATTAAAATTGTAAGCTAATAGCTTCAGGCAACATCACGGCACAGATGTGATGCAATCATGCATACAGCCATGCATGGCGTTGATTATGGTTGAGGGTCCTTGCCCTCTGATGGAACCAGGTACTCAGGCACACTCAGAGGCCGGTGTTACAGGGATTCCTTGCACGCTTTGCATAAATGGAACCTGAGGCCATTTGACAGTAACAAAATTTCTCCTTAGAACATGGCATTCCAAGGTTTTCATGAGGCCTAGTGACAAAGGATGGAGTCCAGAGGCAGGGCAGAACCAGAAAATGAAACAAGGGCAAGCTTTAGCCTCTGCAGTCTTCAAATATTACTTCATCATTTACCAGCTCTGCAGCTTTGGCTAGTCACTTGCTGTTGTTGGGTACTGTTGAGTTGGCTGCAGCTCATAGTGGCTCTGACTGAGACACTGTTCGGTCCTGCACCACACTCACATCTCTGCTGTGTTTAAGTCTATAGTTATAGTCACTGTCTTAATCTGTCTCCTGAAAGGTCTTTCTCTCCTTCACCAAGCCTCTTTTCTAAGCATAATGTCCTTATCCAAGGACTGTCCTCTCCTGCTAACAGATTCTTTAAAGTTTTAAAATGACAAAGCTTCACCATCCTTGCTCCCAAAAAGCACTCTGGCTACACTTCTTCCGAGACAGATTTGTTCATTCATTTGGTAGTCTATGGTATATCCACATTCTTTGCCAGCACCATAATTCAAAGGCATCAATTCTTCAGTCTTCTTTAGTCATTGTCCAATTTTCTCCTGAGAATAAAGCAATTGAAAATGCCATGGCTTGGATCAGGTGTGCCTTAGTCCTTAAAGTGGCATTGATTACTCTTAGGCTCAGCTAAGTGTCAGTTCTCCCACCTTAAAGCAGATCTCCACCTTACCAAGAAGGCTGTCTTTTTTGTTGTTCTTATTGATGACATGCCCAAAGTAAGAGAGTCCAAGTTTCACCATGCTCATTTCTAGGGAACACTCTGTTTTTCTTTTTTCTAAAATAGATTTGTTTGTTCTCTGACAGTCCACAGTGTATTCCTTTGCTTACACCACTCTTTAAATGTGTCAATCTTTGTCACTAACTTTTACATGCATGTGATATGATTAAAAAGATCATGGTTTGCTAAATGCTTCTTAGTCATCAGAGTGTTATCTTGTCTTTTTAAATCTTGAAAAGTCTTTTGCAATGCATTTGATCACTGTATTTTCTGTCTATCTATCTATCTATCTATCTATCTATCTATCTATCTATCTATCTATCTGTCATCTATCTATCTATCTATCTATCTATCATCTCTCCTGACTCCATGCATGTTGGTTGTTAGAACAAGCAGAATGAAATCATTCACAACTTCTATTGTTTTTTCTCCATTTGCAATGATGTTGTTTAGTGGTCCAGTCATTAGAATTTTCCTTTTCTTCACATTCAGGTGTTAGCCACACTAAAGGCTATATAGTCTTTTACCTTTCTCAGTAACTACTTCAAGTTACCAGTCTCTGTGAGTCAAGTATAGCAGTGATGGTGAGGATGATACAGGTAGGGCGGGGTGCAGATCTGTTGTTCATAAGGTCGCTTCAGGCAGAGTCTACTCAACAGCACCCACAGCAACGTGGGTCTAACGGTGCCATACAATGGACACAGGGCATGTAGTCTATCAATTATGATTATGGACTATAGACTCGATGGATACAGGGCCTGCAGTCTTACGATTATGATCATGGACTCTAGACTCGATGGACACAGGGCATGTAGTCTATCAATTATGATCATGGACTCTAGACTCGATGGATACAGGGCCTGCAGTCTTACGATTATGATCATGGACTCTAGACTTGAACAGACGGTGGCTCTGGCACTTGTTCGGTGTATGTTTTGGGACAATTTGCTTAACTTGTGGTAATCATGATAGCAGCTTTTTTGGAGTTAAACTATGAGGGCTAACAGAGACCATGGGAATGCTGCCCAGGACAGCGTTGGCACATGGATATTACTGATCATGAACTAATTTTACATTTCCATCTTTACTACTTGTTATGGGTTGAATTGTTATTGTTGTTGTTGTGTACTATAGAGTCACAACCGGCCCATAGCTGACACTGCTGCGAGTTTTCAGTGACAGTTAATCGCACAGGAGTGGCCTCGAACCATGTGCTTTCTGAACTGCGGGGCAGCTTCTTGCCACTAGGCCACCAGAATGAGCTTTTTTCTCTTTAGGGATAAAAAAATAAAAATAAAAAAGATACTAATGGATTCTAGGGCCATATGACAATAATAAAGCTTGGCAAATGGACATTATTGTTGATGATGTTGTTGTGTACCATCAAGTCAGAACTGACTCCTAGCTGGCCCTCCAGCGGGTTTTCAGAGGAAGTAAATCACACAGATGGAGGAGATTGCCCTTCTTTCTCTTCCAGAGCAGCTGGTGGATTCAAACTATATTCCTTCAGGTTGGCAGCACAACTCCTTACCAGAAAGCCACAGAGACAATGGTGCTGATGTCTCCTGCCTCAGAGACTTCCTTTGAGCAACTTCTTTTGGTCTCGTTGGGGCTGAGCAGGCCAATTCAGCTGGTCAGGGAATTATACTGCCTTTTCTATCACTAGGGAACTCTGGTGCCGTAGCCTTAAGGTGGATGCAATACTAATCCAAGGGCCAAATCTCTGGTGGTTTGAATCTATGAGTCCCATTCCTCAGGGCAAAGATGGGCAGTCTCTTCCTGTGCAATTTACAGCTTCTGAAAACCCGCTGGAGGGTCAACTATGAGTCAGTTCCTAAATCTGTATTGCAATGAGCAAATGAATAACATCAAAATAGAATTATTAAACTCCCAGAAGGTGTTTGTTCAGTGACAAAAACCCACAGACACTTAGAGTTCACTTCAGGGAATTAAAAAATGCAAATGGCAACTAGATAGGAAAGATGTCTGGGGTCAAAAGCAGTTCACAGGAGAGTGGAGAAAACCAGGAAAAACAAGTGTTCCCTATATTTCAGGCAATGTCTCTGTACTTAGAAAAGTAGCAGACAATTTCCATTATTCTGTGGGAAATGTGGTCAAGTTGATGTTTTCAATTCCCCCTTCATTGCTTAGTGCCACTTAAAGAAAACAGCAGGGTGATGAATTGATTTTTCACTTTCCTATTAGTTTCTTCAACCATATGCTCCCCTAGCTCCTCGTACGTTCTCAGTGCAGCTGATAGAGCTGGTTGGAGGCGTGGTGACCTGCTTCAAATTTCATCTAGTTCCCCTGATGATTTGGTTCTCCTTCACATTTCTTGTTTGTTTAACATTTATTTAACATTTAAGGAGGGCAAGGAATGTCTATTAATAAAAATAGTGCAATCTAGAAAGCTGGAGGTACTTTATCTGGTGGAAGTATACGGAAACAGTGCAAATGTCCAACCGCAAACAAATGGATTGTGGAAGTAAATTAACATTCTTGAAAATATCCAGCAGAGGCATTTATCATTTCTTGGAAGTTCTTATCCTCTATTATGGATCAGTTTGGTTTGGTTTTTAATTGTGATGTGAATAAAAATTTAAAACCATATTGGGGTTTTTTCCCAATTAATCATTCACACACAATCTGCTCCAAGACACCAATTACAATACACACAATGTCTGACTGTTCATTCATTCCACATTGCCCTTCCCTTCACCCATCCCAATAAGTGTTCATGTCAATCTATTTGTTTCTACTCTCCTCCTGTTCTCCCTGGACACCATAATAGACTGATTTTCTCTGTTTGTAAACCTTGGTCTAGCCTTTTTGTAGCAGTGATATTACACAGTTTTTGCTCTTTTGTGACTACTTATTTCACTCAGCATTATGCCCTCTGCACTCACCCATTTTGTCGTGTTTCATGAGTCTGTTTTTGCTTTTTCGGTGTTGTATAGCACTCCACTGTATGTTTTGTATGATTTTTCAAACTAGGGAACCTATTGGTAGATGAATTAAAAGTTTAATAGGTAAGAAGAAAATGTTCAATACTGTAAGAATTTTAACTGAAGTATCTATTGAAAAACTATATGCAGAACAGATTATCTGGGAGACTGGGCTCTATGATGAGAAATGTGGCATCAGGATTGGAGGAAGACTTATCATCAACAACCTACATTATGCAGATGATACAGCCTTGCTTGCTGAAACTGAGAAGAAACCAAAGCACTTTCTGCCGAAGGTCAAGGACTGGAGTTTTCAATATGAATTGAAGCTCAACTCAAGAAGACAAAGATTCTCCCCACTGGGCCAACTGGCAGCACCATGATGGATGGAGAAGAGATTGAGGTTGTTAATAGTTACAGCTTGCTCAGCTCCACAGTCAACATTCTTGGCACCAGCAGTCAGGAAATCAAAAGACAAATTGCATTAGGTAAATGTGCTGTCAGGAACCTCTCCAGAGTCCAGAAGAGCAACAGTGTCAGTCTAGAGACTAAGGTGCACCTGATCCAGTTTGTAGTCTTCATAATTACTTGCTATGCATCAGAGAGCTGGACAGTGACTAAGGATGACAGAAGAAGAATTGTTTCCTTTGTGTTGTGGTGCTGGAGAAGAATCTTGAACATACCATGGACCAAGAAAACAAATAGATCTGTCTTGGAGAGGATGAAACCAAGTTTCTCCTAGGAGGGTAGGATTTTGAAGCTCCATCTCACATACTTTGGGCATGTGGCCAGGAGGGACTGTCCCTTGGAGAAGGATATCATGCTTGGAAAGGTAGAGGGACAGTGAAGAAGAGGAAGACCCTGGACGATGTGGATTGATACAGTGACTTAGGGCAATGGGGGTGGGTGTGTGGGAGTCAATGAGACTGGCTCAGGACAGAGCAGGCTTTAGAGAGGTGCAGATGACTCAACAGCCCATAACAACAACATCTATCTGGAAGCTCTTTATGACTGAATAGAACTGTCCTTTACAGTTTCTGTGCTGTAATCTTTTTAGGAGGGAGCTCCAGTGGCCTAGTGGGTAAGGAGTTGCTGCATTGCCAACCCAAAGGCAGGTGGTTCAAACTCACCAGCTGCTCCTCAGGGGAAAGATGGGCATTGTGCTTCTGTGTGATTTACAGCCTTGGAAAATGCACTGGAAAGTGAGCTATGACTGGGTCCTGACTCTACAGCACACGACAACCAGGGCATGTAAGGAGCTCCGAGGGCAGAGTCAATGCAGAATTGTACTGCTCACTTAAGTCACACTTTACTGGTGCTTCCAATCCACTCTTGAGGCCAAAGACTGGTAATGCAATTTACAACCTCAGAAACCCAGTGGAGGGTCAGCTATGAGTCAAAACCAACTTGACGGCAGTGAGTGAGTGAGTTATCACAGGCCAGGGTCAGAACATACTGCTGTCGACTGATATTTCAGTGAGTGAACAGTAAGCAAGGAGATATATAGCAGACAGTGTGGAAATAAGAGGTATGAACTATGTAGACAGAGCATTGAGATGTAATTTTCCATAAAAAGACCTCTGAGAAATTAGCATTTGAGCCGAAACCAGAAAGAAGCTAAGAAGTGAGTCTTGAGGGTATTCTGATAAATTGTCTACTGGGGATATAGTGTATTTGTCCTGTTTGTAAACGCCACATGTGACACTTTGTAGAGTATATGACTTACTATGTATATGACTTATTGTGTGGCCTTGACCCCCCTCTGTATCTTCATTTCCTCATCGAAAAGTAGATATGACTCTTATAGCACAGGATTCCTATGAGTAAAGAATGTTTTCTATATACAAGGAGTTGGCAGTGGGGCATAATCAGTGAATGTTCCTGCTATTTCTGCTTTATGTCTGGATTCATCATAAAGGAGGTGGAGGAGAATCATTCAGTGGGAGAACGTTCACCCTTCCACATGCAAGACCAAGATGTGTTTCGCAGCAGTTGCACCTCCTCTGCAGCCACCACCTGTTGGTCAGTGGAGGCTGGAGTGTTGTTCTGATGCTGAATAGATTTTAATGAAACTTTCAGTCTAAGAGAGCCTAGGAAGAAAGACCTGGCAATCTACTTTCCCAAAATCACCCAATGAATCCCCTATAGATTTTAATGGTCCAATTCTATTGACTTTAGGATTGACATGAGGCAGGAGCTAATTTAGAGACTCTAAAACACATACTTATCTGAACGTCATCAGTAAATTCCTGACCTTCACCCTCCAGAGCCATCCGTTTGTGTGTCCATTCAGATTACTATGATGGCAGGTTGTTACAACACCCTCTTCAACACCTCCTCACAACTGGGTTCAATGTCACTGTTGTTTGGCATGGTTGTGCCTGCTGAACCCCTCTTTGAAACTAGCTAGATTTTACTATTTGTGAAAAGAAAATCTCTCTCCAAACACTGTACTTATTTATACCTTTTGTCACTTCATATTCCTAACTACAGTGACAACTCTTTTAATAATCTACAAAATAATCTCAGAAGCTTGTCTCTGGTCATTTAAATGCAAATTGACCTTTGCTTATTCATCCCTAGTTCGTTGAACATTCTCAACTTGACCTGTCTAATACTCTGGGGAGCTCTGGTGGTCTACTGGTAAGAATCTGTGCAGCAATCTCAAAGGTTCAAATCTGTCAGCTGCTTCGTGGGAGAAAGATGGGCAGTCTCCTGTGCAATTACAGCATCTGAAAACCCACCTGATGGTCCCCTAGGAGTCAGCTCAGACTGGATGGCACACAGCAGCAACAACAACAACAATATTTATTCCTAGGAGTCTGTCGGTATAGTGAGTTCTGTGCTGGGCAGCCCATTAACTGAAGGGACAAGGGCTAGAATGAACAGCCCCTTTGAGGAAGAAAGATGGGAAAGTCTACGCCCATGAAAATTTGCAGAATTAGAAACACAGTGTGTGTGTGTGTGGGGGGTCACCCTAAGTCAGAATCAGCCTAACAAGATGGGTTTTGGGGTTTGGGTTTAATTTTATTCCACAGTTTTGGGGGTTTTTTATACCATCATTTGCATTTAGTCCTTTTCCACTACCTTTCTCTCTCTTTTCCTTCTGCATCAGGATCACACATTGTTGGCCGTTTTCCAATCTCCCAACATTCCCCTCGAGGGCAAGGTAATTTTTCAGAAATAATTAGTCATTTTTACTGTACCATTGTTCAGTAAGCATATTAGTCAAATTCCTTCATTCCCCAAGGAGGTGTGTCATCTGGAGCAGCTTATTTATACATACTCACGTTTGCCAACTATTCCTTTACCTATTCTTCTGTCCAAACTTATCCACATAAGTTTACACATTTCAAAAGCTCGCTTATCTATGCTCGTTACAAAGACGCCTTTTTAAAAGAATTTAGCATCTTAAGGGTTTTCACATTATTAGTATTTCAGCATCTGCCTCTTTTTTCTTAGCGAGTCTGCATGCTCTCACATTTCTTGGTCCATTTTCTATGACTCTTGGTAAGCATACAGGTTTTAAGGTTATTGCTAAGTGTTAAGTGGTCCAGTTTCAATTCCGACTTTTCTCCACTGAGCTTAATTGGCACAATTCATCGTCTCAGCCCTGTTAGTGTTCTTGTCTCTTATGGATTCAGAAATGTTCAGTGATCCTAAATGTTTCTGACAAATGAATAGTAGAAACTGCAATAAAATAGTTATGAATTATGAATTCTTTTTTGGGGGAAAATAACAATGACTAAATAGATCAGCTTCCTACAAACTGCTAAGTCTCTCTTCTCCCCAAAGTATGTTCTAATTCTAGCTTCAAGCAGCCCTTTAAGTCACAGTAGAGCTACCCCCTAGGGTTTCCTACCCTGTAATCTTTGTAGAGGGAGCTCTGGTAGCCTAGTGGGGAAGGAGTTGTGCAGTTGACCCAAAAGCACATGATTTGAATCCAGCAGCTGTTCCAATGTACAAAGTAAGCAACCCCCTACTGTGTGATTGTCAATCTCTGAAAGGCTGCTAGAGTCAGTATGGACTCGACAGCAATGAGTGAGTGAGACTCTTTATAGAAGAACCCTGGTGGTGCAGTCATTAAGTGCTCCCATGCTAACCGAAAGGTCAGTAATTCTAATCCACTCCAAAGAAGAATTACATAGTAGTCTGGTTCCATAAAGACTGTAGCCATGGCAACCATATTAGACAATTTACTCTGCTCATTAGAGTCACTGTTAAACAGAACTGACTTGACAGCACTGCAATTGTTTTTTCTCAGTCATTACAGAAGCATATTACCAGGCCTTTCCTTTTATAGAGCTACTGGTGGGTTTGAACTGCCAACCTTCCAGTTAGCAGCTCAGCTAACATATCTGTTGCAACCACCAGGACCCGTTTCTCAAAGCACAGAGCTTTCTACTGTGCAAATAGTATGGCACTACTCATCTGCCCTCTCCTTAGGGAAATAATTTTACTTTAACCCAATCTTTTTTTTTAATGAAATCTTGACAAATCACATGATTTTAAAGAGCATTTTGCTGAAGTTTTTTCCATTGTTACTAGCATCCTAATGTAGTCACTAACCCCACCCACTCACTGGAGAATCCTGAAACCATAGAACACATTCTTGTCATTTATTTTTAGAATCTAATCCAAACGCCCTGATTTTACTAAAGACAAATGTTTGACCCCATTAAATGAGGACACAGAAATCTGTAACCTCTCTCTGCCAAAGACAACTCCAACAGAAAACTCCCTGTATGATGCAATAGCCCTTATTCTTAACAGCCCTGTACGAGCTGGCGTGGCACTTGACTTTGGTGTTGAAGTGAAGCCTCATTGTCACTTGGAGATGCTAACAAGAACAGTTCAATCATTATGCTGTTTCATGCTATTAGAGTGACAGTAGAGTGGACAGTCATTAATGGGCTGAGTGACAATAAACTGAAACTGCTAAGTTTCCCCATTTAACCACATGGACAGTGGGTGCTCCGTGCAAAGCCAGCAGAAATAAATAGTGACCGAACTGGTTGCAAAGGAAGAGCAAATCTCCCTGTGTGTGTTTCCCCACACAGCTTACAGGAAGACACTGACTCGGTCCTGAAAGAATACAGTTATCTTAAAAGGTGCAGTAACCACCATTGGCTTTAAATGACAGCAGTATGAATATTGGGGGCTTACATAGGCCTGGGCTTAAACCAAGCAAGTTGGAATGGAAACACTTTCTACAAATTAGAGAGTATTTGCATGAATCTTGAGCTCGTGCTGTTAGGGCAGAGACTTCAGATTGGTAAAGTCTTATGCTAAAATAAGTCATTCAAAAAGAAGAAACTAAAGGCCTTCTGGGTATTGTATCAACCCAGACATAACTCAGTACGCCCATCTCTATATAGTCTACTGATGTTGTTGTTAGCTGCCAGTGAGTCAGCCCTCACTGAGACAATCCCTTGCACTGAAGAATAGAATTGGATTTTCTTGGCTGGAATCTTCATGGAACCTATTCTCTAGGTCTTTCTTCCATAGCACCACTGGATGGGTTTAAACTTCCAACCTTTGGATTGACAGCCAATAGCAAACTGCTTGCACTACTCGCCATCCTCTCAATGCCCTGTACCCATTGCCACTGAGCCGATTCTGGCTGAGGGGGACCTTACATTGAGTTTCCAAGGCTGTAAATCTTTTTGAGGTGACTACCCAACTTCGAGGTAGCAGCTCAACACACAAGGCACTAGACCAGCATTCATGTACCACCGAGTCAACACCAACCAATAACTAACCCTCTAGTGGGTTTTCAGAGGCAGTCAATCACACAGAAGAAGATTGTCCATCTTTCTCCTAAAGAGCAGATGATGGATTCGAACCACAGTTCTTTGGGTTAGCAACACAGCTCCTTACCACTAGGTCACCAGAGCTCCATAGAGCAGCATGTCTCCTTGCATATACTCTGTTACTTTCTTCTTATAGAAAGATAAGGGCATTCTTTTTTTCCTACTTCTCAAGACTCTACTTAATTAGAAGAACAAAAGGGAAAGAAATATTGCAGGGATCTTCTGGGAAAGAGAGACATGGATGGTCTTCTCCCCCAGATCCTGGCCTCAGGCATTCAGCAGTTCCACTTGGCCAGGGGCCCTGGTGGCCCTATTAATGCCAGAGGGAGCCCTTGACCCTTGTGGTTGCGAGTCTGCTGTAGCAGGATGATTACACGGCTGAGCTGACGTTAGCCAGGAAATCTTCCTAATTTAAGTTAAACACACACACAGCAGATTAAGCCCTCGGAGCTGACCCTCCACTCCCCCCCTGCTTTCCATTGGACCCAGTTGATTTAGTTCTCTTTCTGGATCACCTTCAACCGGCCAGTTGTATCTCCTGGACTTTGCCACGTGAGACTCTGCACGAATGCAATTAAGCTGTTTGGCTTGCTCCCTCTGATTACTTCCAGAAGTAACAGAACGTGTTGTCCCTGTTGAGGGTCTTCAGTTACCTTGTGTTTTCCTCCTGGCCCCAGAAGGGCTCTTGTTCCAGAGTGCACACGTTGAGCCTTTCCTGGACATGAGAATAATGAGACTGGATGCTAATAGCTGTTGCATTTGGAGTTTGTGTGGAGCATCCCCAGTGAGTTGAACACCTGTGAGTTTGAAGGCTCTTTCAATCATAGTTGCAGACTCACAGATGAATCAAGCGAGACTCAGGCTGCAGGGGGATGTGCTTTCAAGTGCACACATGCCACGATGCGGGGCTTAAGCCGTCTGGCAGAGCAAGCGGATTGAATCTGACTTTCTCCAAATTGAAGACTTGGATTAATTGGACTTGAATTGCAATTGAGTGATTTTTCAGGGATGACCTCTAATCCACCCATGAAAAAAGAGGGGGAGTTCTGATCTCCTGTCCCACGTCACGGTGTGTATGCATTCCCTATGTTCTCTGGGAAGCTACTTCATGTCCTTTTCCAGGAAGGCAGGGTGCTTTTTTATCCCTGCTGACCCTTTGCCCTTAAACTTCAAGAAAAGAACCTGACAACTTAGTGGTTTTGTGGAAATGTCTAATATTGTGGAAAGAGGTACAATTGGGAGTAAAATTTCTAGTATAATGGTGCCCACTGCTAAGGTCCATCCTGGCACCCATCTTTCCAGCTCCGCATGATATGCAGGTTTCTTCCTATGAGTTCTGGGTGCCAGGTTTGGAGGCAGGTGTTTGGTGTGGTTCTTGTGGTTATTACTGATTCTTTTATAATAGGCATTTACATTTAGGCAATGGCTGATTGAAGCAAGTCATTGCTTTACAAATGTCTTTGCCTGCTTTATATGGTGGCATGCTTTCAAGTTCATTTCCACTCACAGTAGCTCTATATGACAGAATAGAGCTGCTCTATGAGATTTTTCTCAGATTGCTATCTTGAGGGTGGCAGAGAGAGAGGCTGGTGGGTTCAAACTGCCAACCTTCCAGTAAGCAGGCACCCACTTAACCACTGCACCAACAGGGCTCTTTACATACTTCATATACCACCTAATATTTCCCATGTGGAATGAGTGTAACTGGGCAAGGAATTACTGACAGTACTGAGCCCCACCTAGCCTTAGGATATCTTCTGTTCATCAGGAGAAGGCAGGGTATAGGCTAATGAACGAGTGAAAGAATGTGTGATGTTCCAAAAGAAGGACACCCCCACACCATCTCCTTAGAGAAGGAACTGGATGGACCAGCTTGTAGATTTTGGTAGGACGAAGAAGCATTTCTCATTGAAGCTGTTCTTTCTGTTTTCAGTGATGAACAAAAACGTTCTGTCCCATGGTTGCGTTAAGGGCGTGGACTGGGTGGATTCCTGTGAAATGCAGGACTGATGACAGATGGGGAGTTAATACAGTGGTCAAAAGGAAGGCACTGTCCCAGCTCTGTCCACCTGTATTGGGCTCCAGGCCACTGAGGATCTCAGAGTTTTTCTAATCTAGTTGTAGATGGTGGTGTCTGGGGTAAAACTCAGAACTACAGTTGAGGGAGAGATGGAGAGAGTAAGAGGAGATAGAAGAAATAGAAAAGTGACTTTATTCCAGTCCTTTACTATTATTCCATATTTTGGTTTGTGTTTGGTTGAAGAAGAGTAATAAAACAATACATTGTTTCCCAAGTACCTGCATCTGGCCACCTGCTGACAGAAACACCTAGCCTCCCTCCCTTCTCCCAGGGCCTGGACTCTGGCAGACTAGAGCTCAGCCCTCAGACAAAAGGCTTGCTCAATTAGCAAGGGCGGACCTAAGGTTACTGTGTACACAAGATGTCAAGGGTGGTGTTCACCATGTCGAAACTTTTATGGACGTCTTTATAATTCCCTTGTAAGTTGTTAGGTGTTTAATTCACATGAAAGGTGTCAGATATTCCTCTTTTACTCTCTCTCTTTTAAACACCATTATCAGATGTTTTCAGGCAAATAATTTCCTTTTTTAAATTTTAGATAACATTTTAATTTTAATCATTTTAACTAAAGTTTACAGAAAAGTTAGATTTTCATTCATTCATTGTTGTACATTTTAACCTCCTCTTCCTCCCTTTCCCCTCCCTCATTTCACATTTGTTTTACTACTACAAAAGTTTATTGAACAAAAATTAATATGAAGAATGTATAAAACTTGGTTTTTATATCATAGTAAAACAAGTCCTTGGGAGAAGGGAAATGTGGAAGCAACTGATTTCTCTGCTAGGCAGTCATTATTCATACACGTTCCAAGGCTTCTAACATGATGATACTATTTCCTCGAATTACCACCATTCCAATATTGTTTTGCTGTCCTCTAGTTGCCATCTCCACACATTCATCTATTACAAGATTCATAAAGGGATCAAATCCTCGTAATATTCCTTGGACATGTCTGCCACCATTTAATTTCAATGATAACTTCATGTCCATAAATTTTTTCAACTCCAGTGGGTGAGCTTTGCTCATTTTGCCTACTCGGAAGACTCGAAGCAGCGTTCAAGGAGAATGTGCGGTCTCGCTCCATTTTTTTGTTTTTATAAATACTCCTTCATTATTGCACAATTACCTCCCTCCCCCAAGTCCTCTTTGCAATGTACCTCTTATTCTGGGCTGTTGTTGTACATGCAATGCCTAATCATATATTCCTTTTAAACAGTTCTTTCTTTCATCTGTTTCAGTGCAATGTTCATTATCTATCCACTTGTATCTGATTCTCCTCCCAAACCCTCATGTCAGGCCTGTTTTATAACAGTGGTGCTATGCAATATTTGTCCTGTTGTGACTGGTAAATCATTTTCAATAGGCAAATCTGTATTCCTTCCATATGTCCCATTGGATGTCAAGTTGATTCTGTCCCATGACGACCTCATGCATGTCACTTGGAACTGTGTCCCACAAGGTTATTAGCCGACTTTGTAGAAACTCATTTCCAGGACTTGCTTACCAAATGCATCTGGGTAGAGTAACCCCCAATATTTTTGTTGGCAGCCAAAGGTGTTAATAATTTGTACTACCCCAGGGATGCCTCGCCCCCACTACCACTACAAAGGCAAAGAAGTAGATCTCAAGATGAGTCACTTCTCTTTAAGTTAATACAAAGGAAATAACTGGCTCAGGAGATAAATTATTTTTTTAGATATATTTTCCCCTGAACATAAACTATAAATTAGCAATGCTCAATCATGTTAGAGGGATATCTGGAAGCTTAATGGTAAGGAATTGTACTGTCAACCCAAAGACACGTGGTTCAAATCCACCATCTGCTCCATGGAAGAAAGATAGGCAGTCTCCTCCCATGCAATTTACTGTCTCTGAATATCCACTGCAGGGTCAACTATGAGATAGCTCCGACTCCACGGTACTTAATAACAACAATAGAAAGCCATGTTAGAAACATCTCGAGAGGAGACAGTTCTTGAAGGTGAAGCAGAAATTCCACATGATGTTATTAAATGTAACCTACAAGGGTTTGTTTTGTGTTGTTAAACAAGTCAGTGCAACATCCAGCTTAGAATTAAGAAGACAAAGCTGTTGTCCTCAGGGACCATTGAATCAAGTGTGACTCATAGCGACTCTGTGAACAACAGATCTGAACCCCGTCCTATCCTATATCATTTTCACAATCTCCAATACCTCCAAGCCCATTGCTGCACCAGCTAATTCTTAAACTACAAAGGAGTGATTTCTCATGAATACCATGTGCTTCTCCAGTGCAATCAAAGGATCTGGAGAAGCGTTCAGAACATCCTTTCAAGGAAGCCATATAACTTACGTAAACCCCTTATGTTATTATTGTTGTTAAACACCATCGAGTCAGAACTGACCCATAGTTTACCCTCTAGCAGGTTTTCAGAGGCAGTTGATCAAACAGGAGGAAATTACCCATCTTCCTCCCATGGAGCAGCTGGTGGCCTCGAACAGAGTTCCATTGGGATTGCAGTGCAGCTTCTTGCCACTAAGCCACCAGCTGTGATGTGTGATATGTGAATGAAAGCACAGAACATAATGTAGTGGCCCTGAGATGTAACCCAGATTCAGAAAATCAGGGCTTCTAAGCAAAATTTTCAAAAGAATCCCTTACATCATGTTCAAGAATGAACATGAGAAGGAACATGAAGCCCTTTTTATAACCTTTTTTAATTTTGAGCAGAAACTGACTGTGGTATAGGTACCATCTCTATTCTACCCGGTAAAACTGCTTGATACTTACATCACTGTGATCCTCTTAATCCTCTTCCTTAGTTCACCCAAGGATGCTCTCAGAGGCTTGACCTCCCACGCTGTGCTTTGGGGTTGGTCCTCCTCTGAGGAAGCGCACAGTGAGAATCTGTTCACCTGCCCTGCGTGATGGGCAGAGTCAGTTCGAGGAGAAAATTCCAGCAGACACGTCCCGTGAGATTCCCCCTGAGTGTTCGTTTGATTCGCAGGTGGGAATATAGCAGATGGAATTGCAGGCAAGGGCTTTGCATTATGCAGAAATGTCCTTCATTGCTCTCTATCCATTTTCTCTTGAATAAGTAATAAAAACCACACTACCCTGTATAATGAAGAAAATAATGGTAAATTCGCTTCAGAGTGCTGTGAAAGGATTACTACAAACAGGTGAAAAAAATCTTTGGGTCAGGGTCAGGTGACTAATCTCTGAAAACTTTTCAGAAGTACTAAACCTGACTAAGTCTAAGACCTTATGTTAAATTTGGTGAAATTGGGAGCCATCTGTAATATAGGACCTCTGGTGGCATAGTCCATGGGGAGTTAGACTACTAACCCAGAGATCGTGCCTCTTTGGCAGTTCAAATCCTTCCAGTAACTCTTTGGGAGGAAGAAGAGCGATTGTGTGTGATTCACCACTTGGATATGCAGAGGAGGGTTAGTTAGGAGTTGGTTCCAATTCCATCGCAATGAAAGAGCAAGAGATCTGTACTGTAGGGGTGATGATGACTTTGTCAACAGTCCTTGTATGGTACCAACAGTTTACATTCAACTAATAGAAAGGTCATTGGTTCAAACCCACCCAGATGCGCTAAAGGAAGAAAGAACTAGCAATATTCTTCTGTAAACATCCAGACCTTCCCTCCTTAGAGCTACTGGGTGATTTCAAACTGCCAATCTTTTGATTAGTAGTCAAGTAGCAAATAATTTTTATGACCAAAGAAAATTCCATGGAACATTTCTACTCTAGATATATGAGGTCACCATGAGTTGGAATCAACTTGATACCAACCAATTTTACCACATGGTGAACTAAAGATAGTACACCCATGTGTTCCTGAAGTGAGCCAACAAGCAGATGAGATGGGAATAAATACAGGAAATGAGAGAAATGCATGCGCATAAAGGAGAAAATGGACTAGAAAGTGCATTGTGGACAGTAGGAACTGACCACTGGGCAAAGGAATCTGTTTCTAGTGCTGCTTACAGCAGAAAGACCATAAATCGATGGGCTTTGCTAACAGAGATCTATGGTCTTAGAGTTTTAGAGTTCCAGAATCCAAATCCAAGACTTTGGCTCTTGAAGGAAAGCTTTCTTTCAATCAGCTCTGGAGGAAGGTCTTGTTTCTTTTCAACATTTGGCCCCAGTCTTCCTTGAAATCTCAGTGTATCTTAGAATCTGGGTGTAGGAGTACCCAATCCAGGACACATTTGACTTCAACAGTTCCACATTCTTGGTGATAATGAGGTTTCTATTCTTTGCTCATTTCTCTCTCCTTTTATCTCAGTAAAAGATGTAACTTGTGCAAGAGTGTTACATCCCACCCTTCTCCTGAGCAAGCATAACCTAATCCGAAATACATAACCTAGCTCTGCCTTAGCAGTAGATAGTGTTGCACTGGAAAAATCTGAAGTCTCCATATCCAAATTTTTGAGGAGAAATGATGCTAATTTGAGGACTATGGTGTGCCTGTTTCAGGCCACAGTCTTTTCAAACACTTCCTGTGCTGTTGAGAGCTGGACAATGACTAAGGATGACAGGAGAAGTGATACCTTCAAACTGTGGTGTTGGAGGACAGTACTGAATATCCCATGGCCTGCCAAAAGAACAAACAGATATATCTTGGAGAAAGTGTAGCCAGAGTATTCCTTAGAGGCAAAGATGATGAAACTTCATCTCACATAATTTAGGCATGTTACTTGGGAAAGGAAATCAGGTTTGGGAAGGTGGAAGGGTGGTAAGGAGAGGGAGGCCCTCAACTAGGTGTAGCAATGGGCTTGAGTGTGTCGGAGATTATGAGGATAGGACAGGGTTCAGATCCATTTTTCAGAGGGTCACTGAGGAGTCACACTCAAACTACATCTAACAACATCCCTGCCTTATTAGCATAACAGACACATTAGCATAGCAGACAACTCACTCCCAAATGGACCGTAATGATAGGTCCAAAGGCTAAGATTTACAACACACCACAAAGTAAAGGACAACCACACCATATGGGAATCATGACTTGGTCAAACTGGCACAAAACTTAGGCGCGGGGGCACGGACTTAGTTCATGGCATATATTGAGCCAATTGGCAGCACCATGATAGGTGGAGAAGAGATTGAAGTAGTAAACAATTTCCGCTTACTCAGCTACATAATTAACACTCTTGGCCCCAGCCATAAAGAAATCAAAAGACAAATTGCATTCAGAAAGGCTGTGGTCAGGGACCTCTCCATTATACTAAGGAACAATGATGTCAGTCTAGAGATTAAGGTGGGCCTGATCCAGACCATGATCTTTGCAGTTACCTGCCATGCATCGGAGACCTTGACAGTGACTGAGGGACAGAAGAAGAATCTATGCCTTTGAATTGTGGTGTAGAAGAGTATTGAACATACTGTGGACCTCCAAGAGAATAAACAGGTCTGTCTTGGAGAGGGTGAAACTGAGTTTCTCCTTGAAGGCTAGGATTTTGAAGCTCTGTCTCACATACCATGGCCAGGAAGGAACAGTCTTTGGAGAAGGACATCATGCTTGAAAGGGTGGAGTGACAGTGCAGGAGAAGAAGACCACTGATGAAATGGGGTCTCATACACACAGTAACTGGGGTAACGGGGGTAGATGTGTCAGAGTCAGTGAGACTAACTCAAGGTAGGGCAAGGTTCAGAGCTATTGTGCATAGGGTAGCTATGAGTTGCAGTGACTCTGATGGCACTTAACAACACCACCACCAATGACTCTGAACTGGACAAATATTTCATTTGTGGCCACATTAAGACTGCAGATTTATAATGTGACAGAGATAATAATATTCCAAGTGAAAGCCAATTATTACAATAACTTTTGCAAAAAAAGAACAAAAGGATAATTCCCTGAGACAAGTTTTCATCTCAATTGTTTATGGGTCTATAAAATATAATTAAACCAATATAGTTTAAAATAGAAAGTCACATTGGTGGGTCTCACATTATTGATTATATCCTTTGTGTCATTTCATAAAAAAGGTGTAAATCTTTATAGTATGATGAAGAAAAAGAAGTTACTTCTTTTCCAACTCCTCAGAACCATGAGGCTTCATAATAATTCCAACAAAATCACATATACCTCCCATTGACAGACAAGCGTTTTACCCAAAAGAGTAGATGAAAGACTCTTCCCTATCACACGGCTAACAGATTTGGTGTTGGTTCCCACAACCACAAGGACAATAAGCAGCAGCAGCATAGATGGAGAAGAGATTGAGGTTGTTAAAAATTTCATCTTGTTCAGGTCCACAATCAACACTCTTGCCACTGTTGTTGTTATGTGCTGTTGAGTCACCTGTGGCTCATGGCAACCCTATTTACTATAGCCCTAAACTCTGCTCTATCTGTGCCAGCCTCACTGTCTCTGATACACCAACACCCTTTACCCAGTCACTGAATCAGTCCACCTCATCGAGGGTCTCCTCTCTTGCGCTGTCCCTCCACCCTCCCAACCATGATGTCCCTCTCCAAGGACTGATCCCATCTTGCAACATGTCCAAAGTATATCAGACAAAACTTCAGAGTCTTTGCAGCCTAGTCTCACCCTCTCTAGGACAAACCTATTTGTTCTCCTAGAAGTCCATGCAATACTTTTCTCTTCTCCTCCTATCATTCCTAGTCTTTGTCTAGCTTTCTGATGCATAGCAAGTAATTGCAAAGACTATGGCCTGGATCGGGTGTACCTTAGTCTCCAGACTGACATCATTGCTTTTCAGTACTTTGGAGAGTTCCCTGACAGCAGATTTTCCCAATGCAGTTAGTCTTTTAACTTCCTGGATGCTGGTACCAAGAGTGTTGATTGTAGAGCCAAGCAAACTAAAGCTGTTAACAATCTCAATCTCTTCACCATCTACCATGATGCTGCCAATTGGCCCAGTGATGAGAATCTTTGTTTTCTTGATGTTGAGCGGCAATTCATATTGAAGGCTGCAATCCTTGACCTTCTGCAGCAAGTGCTTCAAGTCCTCAGTCTTGCCACTAGCAGTAAGGAAATCAGAAGATGAGTTACTTTGGAAAATCTGCTGTCAGAGACCTCTCCAGAATGCTAAGAAGAAATTATTTCTAAACACCAAATTAATTAAGTCTAAAGACTAACGTGTGCCCAGTCCAAGCTGTGGTCTTCTCAATTAATTGCTATGCATCAGAGAGCTGGACAATGAATAAGGATGACAGAAGCATCATCTATGTCTTGGAGTTGTGGTGCTGGAGAAGAGTATTGAACATCCATCCCTTTAACAGCCAAGAGAACAAACAGGTCTGCCCAGGAGAGGGTGAAACCAAGTTGCCCTTTGGTGGAAAGGATTTTACATGCTTTGGGCCTGTTGCCAAGAGGGATCAATCCTTGGCGAGGGACATCATGCTTGGAAGCGCAGAGGGTCAGTGCAGAAGAAGAAGACCCTGGGTCAGATGGATTGACACAGTATCGGAGTAATGGGGGTAGGTGTGCTGGAGACAGTGAGATTGGCTCAAGACAGGACAGAGTTTAGTGCTATTGTTCATAGGGTTGTTACGAGTTGTAGTGGACTCGAAGGGCATAACAGTACAACACTTTACATGACAATAACATTATTTAATGGAAAAGCATATTTCAATAGGTTAATGTTACTGATATTTTTCCCTTCTACCTACAATCATTTATCCCATTGCCATTTTTAAAAGGTCTTAATCATTCTCTTGAGAATCCTTACAATGATGCTAAACAAGATTATGAGTAAGGACCTCAAGGTGTTCAAAGATAGCTACCTAGTCGAAGGATAAGACTGTTGAAGAAAGAGACAAGAAATAGAGCAATCATCTTGACTCTCAATACTCTCTAAGTATCAGAATATAATTGAATGTTTCTTCTGAACTTTAGGGCATTTTTCCTCAAAGGAAAATAGTTTCTCTTAAGTGATACATCACATGACCAACATACAAGGCCTAGAATTAATTGTTAGTCCCAATCCAGAATTATAGTGTGCTTGAGAAGAGAGCTCCTAGTACCCTTCAACAACCAAATCAATAATGCTATAAAGTAAGGGTGGTATAATTAGAAATGAGGTTTCTAAACAGAATTCATAGTGACTCAAAGTTGCTCACTATGCCCTGGCTTTCTGCCTGTGGGTCACTGAACCCTGTGCTTATTCATTGAGAACAGTCTCAATGTGATTATATTAAGTCCTATTAGACCAGAGTGTTGAGTTCATTTCAATCAATGGTGTCAGAGTAGGTATACAAATTATGGCTCATTCTTAGGAGTAGATTTTCAGAATTTTCTTCCAAGACATTTCTGAGGGAACTTCAAGCTTTTAGTAAGCAGCTGGGCATGTAAACTATTTATACCACTCAGACATCCTTTCTGTTGGTCTTACTCAGGATAATTTTTCCTCTTTTTTAAAATTGTGTTTTAATGAAAGTTTACAGAAAATTTGGATTTTCATTAGTCATTGTTGCACATTTTCTTTCCAACCCCCCTCAGTTTACTTTAAAAGAAAACATTCATCATTGAATAAATTTCCTCCGACTCCTCCCCCTCTCCACTTTTCTGTGCACCTCATATTCTGGACCATTGTAATACATAATACCTTTTATTATAGATACCTGTCATACATTCCTTTTAAGCAGTTATTTCTTTCACCTATTCGAATATAGTGTTCATTATTTATCCCCTCTTTTCTTAGTTTCTCCCAACCCCTGTGTCAGTCCTGTTTTATAACAGTGATGTTATGTGGTATTTATCCTTTTGTGACTGAGATATTTCACTCAGCATAAAGTCCTCCAGGGTTAATTCCTCATTTTTCAGTGCTGTGTAGTATTCCACTGTGTGAATATACCATAGACTTTTTTCTTGCCATTCATTTGTTGATAGGCACTTAGTCCATGACTGTGGTTAATGCTAATGCCCCAGGTGAACTCAGGGCCACATTCTCACTGCCCTGACAGTCTCGTGTGGCCTCCCTGCATTGGCATCAACAGTGTTCTCAAACTCGACTGCATTCAAATCACTGAGAGAGCTGTTAAGGCACAAATACTTGACACCTCTCTTCCCCTTAACATAGATTCCTCTACTTCTGTGCTATTAATATTTTGAACCAGAGTATTCTTTGTTATGGTGCTATCCTGTGCATTGTAGGATGTCCAGCAACATCCTTGGCTTCTACCCACTAGATGCCTGTAAAAAGCCCCTCAGTTGAGACAATTATTGTGTCTCTAGATATTGCAAACTATCTCCTAGTAGGCAAAGCTGCCTTCAAGATAACTGAGAACCATTGTCTTGAGAGACTGTAATTCCTAAATGGACCTCAGGAGTTCATGCTTTACCAAGCTCCCCAGTTAAATCTAATCACTTGCCTTTGAATTGACTCTGACTCTTAGAGACAAAGACAAAGCAGAACTGCCTGATAATGTTTCTAAGACTGGTATACTTACAGAAGAATCTCTTGACAGGTCAAGCATCTCACCACTGAGTCACCATCAGGAAACTTCAAAATCCAACAAAAAGGATCTGACTTCAAGTTTATTCTGACATCTGTTGTTGTTAGATGCCATCAAGTATGCCTCATAGCAACCCTATGAACAACAGGACTGAACCTTGTCCTATCCTGTGCCATCCTCATCATCCCAGACTCCCTTAAGCTCATTGTCACTGTATAATTACAACTTGCTTGGAGCCTTTCTTTTTTCACCATCCCTCCACCTTTCCAAACATAATGTCCCTTTCCAAGGAATAGCCTCTCCTAACAGCATGCCCAAAATATGTGGGATGAAGTTTCATCATCCTTGCTTGTTTAGCAGACTGTGGGATATTCCGTACTTTTCTCCAACACCACAACTCAAAGATATCAATTCTTTTCTGCCATACTTATTAGTTGTCCAGCTCTCCGATATGTAGCATGTGATTAGAAAGACCATGGCTTGAATCAGGCATGCTTGGTCTCTGAAATGACAGCATTGTTCTTTAGGACTTCAAAGATGGTTTTAACAATAGATTCCCCCCCCCCCAATGCTATATGTTTCCTGATCATCTGAATGCTGGTACCAAGGGTATCAATTGTGGTTCCAAGTAAGATGAAATTATTAAGTTTCAATCTTTTCTCCATTGTGCTGAAGAGTTTTGTTTTCTTGGTGTTGAGATGTGATCCGTATTGAAGGCTGTAGTCCTTCATCTCCTACAGCAAGTGCCTCACATCCTCTTTCCTTTCAGCAAACAGATTGTATCATCTACATGATGAGCGTTGTTAATGGGTCTTTCTATGGTCCTGGTGCCATATTTTTCTTCATAATATGTAGCTTCTCTAATTAGTTACTCAGCATATTGATTGAATAGATATGGAGAAAGCCCTGATTCATATTTTACTTAATTTTAAACCTTATAGTGTTCCCTTACTCTGTTCAGGCAACAACTTCTTGGTCTAGGCATAAATCTCACAGAAGCATAATTAAGTGTTCTGATAGTCCCATTCTTCTCAAGATTTTCCATACTATGTTATGATCCACACAGTCAAATCTATTGCATAGTCAACAAAGTACAATTAGACATTGTTCTAATATTCTCTGCTTTCTGCCAAGATCCATCTGACATTAGCAATACTCCTGATGTCACAACCCCCATCAACCCTATATACTAGCCATTTTGGGATGATTTTTGCAATATTTTGCTTTTATGTTAAATTAATGGTATTCAATAATTTCCACATTTGGTTTGATCACTTTTTTTCTGGGAATGGAAATAGTATGTATCTCTTCCAGTCAGTTGGCTAGGTAGCTGTCTTCCAAATTTCCTGGCACAAATTGGTTAACATGACTAGGGCTGCATCTATTAGCTGAAACATCTCAATTAGTGTTCCTTTGTTTTTTGCAATGCCTTTAATGCTGTTTAAACTCCTTCGCTCACCACTATTGATTCTTCCCCCCCCCCACTTAGAACCAAAATATCAACACTCACTAGTTAAAATGCTGATGACAAAAATAATACCATCATCATAGAACCATTGATTCTTTGTCATATGCTACTTCTTGAAATATTTCAATGTTGGCCAATTTTATTTAATACAGTAACTTACCTTCTTTAGATGCTTCCTGGATCATTCAAGATTTTTCCCATAGCATCTTTCAGTATTGCAACTTGAGATTAGATTTTTTTTTCTGTTCTTTCAACTTGAGAAATGCTAAGTGAGTTTTTCTCTTTTTACTCTCCAACTCTATCTCTTTGCACATGCCATTATTGTACTTTTCTTTGTCTCCTTGAGCTGCCCTTTGAAATCTTCTTTTCATCTCTTTAAAATTTCAGCATTTCTTCCCTTTCCTTTGGCTTCACAACACTCTAGTGCACTTTTCACAGTCTCTTCTGATAACCACTTGGGTCTTTGCTTCCTTCTCTGTCTTTGCTTTCTTCATGGATGAAAGATTTCATTCCACAATTCACATAACAACCCTGAAAGATAGAGTAGGGACTGCCTCATAGAGTTTCCAAAGTTGTCCATCTCTGGGGAAGCTGCCTGCCATATCTCCTGCAAGTGGCTGGTGGATTTGACCATTAACCTTTTAGCCTGCAAGTTCTTGATCACTGTCCTACCAAGAACATTTTGGGTAACTCCTAGGAAAATCTCAACCAACTAAGAGTCCTTCCATGTGCCCTCTTTTTCTTTTTCTTCCTTCTCCCCTTTCTGTGTATGTAATTCTCTGCCATCATGGCTACCTGGAGGCTTACAGCAGTCTGGAAAGCTTCTCTTAGACCAGGTCACACTGCTGTCCAGAAGGCAGTGAACACTGAATAAACAAAACCATGCTGTGTGCTCACAGGAGGTCCTCATTCTGTATATGCTAAATAAGGGGGTCCTTGCTGTGGAGTGACTCAGCTGAGCAATAAATAGTCTCCCGCAGTGAGATAGAGAATAATTATGCAGCAGGCTCCGATATTTATGTAGGAAGGCAAATATTTGGAACAGATGATGCCTGCCAGCAACCTCCTGGCCAACCTGGAAGTTTCCCTGGGGGAGAGGCCAGACCTGGATTTACCGTCAGGTAAGGCGGCCTCTAGTGGAGACTCACCCTCCACGGTCCAGCACAAGCTGGCCACCAGCAGAGCAGAAGCTGAGACCATTGTTTTTAGCGTGAGTGATTTGAATGTGTCCAGGAATTCCGTTGTTTAGTCTGTCTCCTGTGGTTGAAACTTCCTATCCACACAGCCCTACTGGGGATGCTATTTTCAAATTGGCATGAAGAGCATTTCCTATGGGGATTGTGAGTGTGTTCTGGAAAAGCTGGTCTAGTCAAAAGGGAAAGGCCTTCTGCCAGGGCCTTCAGGGAGAGGACATTTTCATTTAAAATAGAGTGTATTTGGCCAATCTGTGGGTCTCTTCAGGTACTTTAGCTATTGGGGCTGATGATTTTGTGTCAATAGATGTTCCTCAAAGGTCCACTGAATGTACTAATGGTGTTGGCATCTTTGATCCAATCTTTTTACAGTTTTATTTGGAAATAACATTGCCTTCATTTGTTCTCATTTCAAGGATGAATACGTGCTTCAGTGTCTCCTGACAAATGCTGTTACATTTCTTTCTATTTTTATTTTTATGAGCGAAAGTTTACAAATCATCTTACATTTTCATTCAGTTATCCTGCTATTTTGTTTTCTAACCTTAATAAAAAATTATTAATTAGTTACAGTGTCTAACTAAGCTTCTTAAGGAGTTATGGTGGTCTAGTGAGTTAGGAGTTGTGCTTCCAACCCAAAAACAGGCAGTTCAAGGCCACCAGCTGCTTTGTAGGAGAAAGATGGCAATTTCCATTCATGTAACTTATAGCTTCTGAAAACCTGCTGGAAGATCAGCTCAACTTGATGACAATGAATTTTTTTTTT
>NW_006399970.1:4705316-4747061 GCF_000299155.1 Elephantulus edwardii
CAGCCTCATTCTACAACAGTGGCACCATATAGCATTTGTCCCTTCATGACTGAGATACCTCACTCAGCATAATGTCTTCCAGGGTCACCCATTTTGAATAATATTGCATGAGTTCCTTGTTCGGACAATGAATTTTTTAAGTTGAGAATCAAAACCTTATTGTATGTTGTTGCTGTATGTCCCAAGTTGGAACTAACCCATAGCTGACCCTCCAGCAAGTTTTTAGAGGCAGTTAATTGCACAGAAGGAGATTTTCCATCCTTTTTCCAAGGAGCTGCTGGTGGATTTGAATCCATGCCTTCAAGATTGCAGGGCAGCTTCTTACCACTAGACCATCAGCTCTCCCAGAATCGAAGCAAATCACCAGTCCTGTTTCCAAATACCTCTGGGTGAGTTCAAACCACTAACCTTTTGGCGCGTGGTTGAGTTATTAAATGGTGTCACCCAGGGACTCCTTATATAAGCACCAATGCCCTTTTAAGTCCCATCCCTGGAGTTAAAAAAAAAATAATTCCAAGAAATAGGGCAGAATTAGTCTCTAGTCCTCAGAGGGACCACACTGTGTCTGCCTCCTAAACATTCATGAAGTGAGACAAATAAATACATCACCCACATGCTGTTATGATAGAACAAAGAGTGCCACCCCCCGCCCATGCCTGGAAGAACTCCCAGCATTAATTACAACTCAACATCGAGAAAAATGAAGTGCTCACCAGCAGCTGGGTTCAAACGTTTTGCAAGCGTGGGGCCTTTCAGCCTCATGTTTCATCCTGGTTCACAGTTTACACAGAGAGCATGGTTCCATTCACCTCCCTCTATGTTCTCCTCAAGCTTTTATGTTTACACATCAGGGAAACAACCAAGTAGGCAAAACCAAACAGCTCATTTCAGGCAAAAATAATTTATACAAAAAAACATTTTTAAAGCAAAATAGTCTCAATCACTGTTTATTTCTATGTGCCTTGTTCAGGGAACTATTGGGTGCAGCTGATAAGAAATGGATACATCTCTAGGCCAGCCTGAAACACAGACCATAGCTCATCCAGGATAGCAGAAATTGTCCAGTCCATTTCTTTCACTTTGCAGATAAGGAACTAAGCCCCCCCCCACCCCACCCCCACACACACCCCAGATTAGGTGGTTTGCTCAAGAGAACACAATTAACTTGCTACAGAAAAGCACAGGCAGCATATCTTTTTTAGGTTCTGGGGTCAGTTTTCTGCCTGTTAGAGAGTTCTGTTGCCTATATAAAGTGCTCTTTGCCTACACCATGTACACAGGGCTTTGTGGATAAATAAAATGGAGAAAAACTTTCAATTCGTGCCAGTTGAGTTTAACTTCCTGGAAAAAATGGAGTGAGAAAACTGCAGTAGTGTGCATATGTGTGCCTGTGCACACACATATGTGCAAGAAGAAGAAAGAGAGAATGAGAAGGCTGCAAGAAGCATTTGCTGAACGTGCCGGAAGTGCAAAGACCTTGGCAAGAAAAAGAGGACAAGAGAAGCTGAGGCTTCTATAGAGCTAATTACCTAAGTCCTAAGAAGATCCAGCCCATGGTCTTCTCAATTGGTAGCTGTATATCTGGGACCCTAAACAATGAATTAGGACACACCTACCCCTTTGCCACAGTCACTGTGGAAATCCATCTCATCCAGAGTCTTCCTTTCCTGTGCTGACCCTTCAAAGTGTGATGTCCTTCTCCAAGACTGGTCCCTCCTGACAACATGACCAGAGAATGTGAGATGGAGCTTCAAAATCCTTGTTTCCAGCAAGCAATCTGGTTTCACCCTTTCCAGGACAGACCTGTTTGTTCTCTTGGTCGTCCAAGGTATGTTCAATACTCTTCTCCAGCACCACGACTCAAAGGCATCAGTTCTTCTCATCATCCTTATTCACTGTCCCGCATTGGACAGTGTACAGTTGATTCAGTGGCATCAGTTACATCCACCACACTACACAGCCATCATCAATATCCATTCCCATTCTTTTCATCACTCTGAATTTTTTTCTATACTTTCATTAACTCTGGGTATTATATATGTAAACTACATGTGTACTTTTGCATTTTCTGATGTTGTGATGTGCCATTGAGTCAGAATTGAATCAAAGCTAACCCTCCAGAGGATATTCAGAGGCTAATTAATTTCTTTTTTTTTAATTACTAACTCCACAAACATGGTGAGGCTTTTATGGGGCAAGGTTCTGGAGATATAAAACTTTTGAAACTATATTCTCTACTTAAGATGCTCACAATTAACTGGAGAGAAATTTGGACTCTTTCGTAGCTAAGTGCCAACATTCAGTCAGTCATTCCAGTCTTTCACTCATTGTACCATTGAGTCAGAGCTGACTCGTAGCTGACCCTCCAGAGGGTTTTCAGATACTGTAGATGGTATGATAGGAGTTTGCCCATCTTTATCCCATGTTGCGGCTGGTGTGTTTGAACTGCCAGAGAGGCACTTATTTTGAATTGGCAACACAACTGTCTAGAGACTGCACCACCAAAGCTCCACTAGCTTACAAACTTTCAAAAGAAAGGGAAATTGTTTTACGCTGATTGAAAAACTTTTTATGATGGTAGGGTTTGCCAAAAGGAGAAATGAGAATGTAAGTAGCTTTTTTAATATCAAGTTGCACAGGGATGGGTTGGTTGCTTGACTGTTAAATCAGACCTAAGAATTCTGGATCATGGAAATAATTCAGAAGTTGCTGGTGTGTCTCACTTGCATGGTTGTTGTTGTTAAGTGCTATATACTCATAGAGATGCTATGAACAGATTCTGTGCCATCATTATCTCTGATATCCTTGATCCCATTGCTGCAGCCACTGTGTCAATGCATCTTGTTGAAGATCTCCTCTCTTTTGCTACCTTCCCAAGCATGATGTCTTTTTCCAAGGAATAGCCTCTCCTAGCAACATGTCCAAAGGATGTGAGATGATGTTTCACCACCCTTGTCTCTAAGGAGCTCTCTGGCTACACTTTTTCCAAGATGTATGTGATTGTCTTTTTGGCAGTCCATGGGATACTCAGCACTTTTCTCCAAGATCACAATTCAAAGACGTTTATCTTTCTTGTGCCATCCTTATTCATTGTCCAGCTTTCAGATGCATAGCAGGTGATTGAAAAAGACCAAGGCTTGAAAAAAAGTGACTTTAGTTTTCTGTCTGACATCATTGTTCTTCATTATTTTCAAGAGGTCCCTGATGGCAGACTTTGCCAGTGCTATAATCTTTTGATTTCTTAACTGCTGCTATTGATAGTGTTGAAAGTGGATCGAGGAAAGATGAAATAATTGACAACTTCCATTTTCTCCATCAATCATGCTATTGCCTACTGGTGAGGATCTTTTATTTCCTTGATGTTGAGATGCTCTCCATATTGAAGGTGTCTTTGATCTTCTGTTTGTTCCTAACCTTGCCCAGCAAGATTAATAGGTACTCCCAAATTGTTTTCCTGATGTGAAACTGAGATGGACATTTAGTGGGTGGCGTGTCAAGTGACCATTCATTCTTAACACTGTTGATTAGAAGAGGCTACCTTATGAATGTTGCTTAAATTACTGTGGAATCTTCATTAAATTGTTTTTTTCTAAAAGGGTTAGCAGGGAAGTGAAGTCATAATGTTTTTCTCTGGGCAGCTTTCAAACAATTGCTCAGCCTTGCTTTCAATTGAATGTCAATAACCAAGAGATTATTTTGATTAAATAATAATTAGATCGATACTGGCAATTTGCAGAATCTAATTTTCAAATTGCCCCTTTTCCCATTTTATTAAATTACAGGGTACAGGTTGGCACTGGTTGGGTGGTGTTTCCTAAAAACACAGTGAGCTAACAAGAAACTTCATTACTTTAACCATGAGCCCTGAGTGCCAGGCCTTCCCCCTGACACACCCCTTTCCTGGCTTGCACAACATTGTCTTTCCACATGTCCTTCCCATAGAGGAGCTAGTAGATATAAAATGCCCACCTTTTGGTTGACAGATGAGCACTTAACCACTGCACCACCAGGGATCTTTGGTTATCAGAATACTCACTTTAAAAGAAAGATATTGCATCTGCCACTAAATGATACAGAGAGTGCTCCTTAGCATCAAGGACGGTGAAACTTCCTCTCACATCCTGCAGTGAGAGATTAAAAGTTGACATTTTTAGCCGTTGCTTACCTCGCTCTGGTCTCTGTCTCCAACCACCTTAATTGTGGGTTCATGGTCTAGCAAATCAGTATGGTCTCACAAATCTGCATCAGCTGGAGGATCAATATAAGAGCATGTTCTCCACACTGCAGGGGCGTAGGGGGGAAGGAGAGGTGTGAAACATCAACACAGGAGTAGCAGCAGAACTGTTTAAGTATCCAGCAGTCTACCAGCCTGGCCCATTGCTCTCCAGTTTCTGAGATAAAAAAACTGGTCTGCATATCTGCAGTCACATAAATCATTTCCCGGATGGGTCTGAGTCTCTGTAGGACCTTCTAGCAAATCTTTTCACTGAACCCAAAAGACCACAGAGGAATTGCAGAACTAAGCCATTGATGGAGCTGTTAATATCAGACATTATGGATTCGTATAAGTGTATGAGCATTTACAGTTATGTTGACCCAAGGCTTCTGATTAAGAGTTAATCTTAAGGCTATTAATCTTAGTGCATAGCATAATAAAAACACATACTTTTGAGGCCAATACTTGGAAAATGGTATCATCCAGGGAAGGGAGAGAGGGCAGTCAGAGAAGGAAAGGAAAACTCTCAAACAAAATGGATTGGCACAGTGACTGTAACAATGTGCTTGATCGTATCAGAGATGGTGAGGATGGAGCAGGATAGGCCAAGATTCAGATCTGTGAGTAGTAGGGTCACTATTAGTCATGTGGACTTATTAGCAACTAACAACAACATTATATGTTTGAAGTCCTGATGGCATAGTATGTTAAATACGGGGCTGTTACTTGAAAGATTGGCTGTTCAAACCCACCAGCAGCTCCTGGGGAAAAGATGAAGCAATCTCCTCTTGTTAAAATTTATAGCCTCGAGAATCTACTCAACAGTAATGACTTTTTTTTTTCTTTTTTATGTTTACCATGGTTTTATCCAAGAAGAACCTTCTGTGATAGAAACTACTTTTTGGAAAATAAAATTTCCACCACTGAAGCTGTTTCTATCCACCAGCCTGATGGTCCTGTCTGTGTGGTGGGGTGGTGGCCAACAGACTTTGTTTACTGAGAGACAGAAATATTTTTGAGATTTTTTCTGGGGTCAAAAGAAAGCTGGAATTGGACGCAGGAAGTTCAACATCTTTGGTCTGTGAGCTAGATCAACTAGGGTGGGATGAAAGTATGCAAAACAGAAGTAAAGAGATTTGGAAAAGATTTGCTTTTGAATTCTCCTGGTTTACCAGGAGCTCTGGCGGTCTAGTCTATAGAGTTGTGCTGCTACTCCAAAGGCTGTGCCTCTCTGGTTGGTCAATTCCACCAGCAGTTCCAAGGGAGAAAGATTGGCAGTCTTCTTTGGTGCAGTTTAAACTTCAGAAAACTCGTGGAAGGGTCAGCTATGAATCAGTTCTGACTTGACCCCAATATGAGAGTTTACCAGCTGTAAGGAGGTCTGGTGGCCTACAGGTAAGAATCTGTATGGCAATCCCAAAGACAAAGTTTGAATCTATCAGCTGCTCTGTGAAAGAAAGATAAGCAATTTCCTCCCATGTGATTTGCTGCCTTTGTAACCCACTAGGAAGGGTCAGTAATGGATCTATCTGACTCATCGGTACACAACAACAACATAGTTACAGCAACATAGCTATACCAGTGGCAGAACTTCTAATGAAGTTGTGGGATTTTCCTCCCTCTAATAAGGGGCATAATAGCCCCTAATGTTTGAGTGGCTTTGAGTGCTCTAAATGAGAACTGAAGAAGAGAGAAAGAATATGGCAAGGATGTGCAAGTTCTCTGGCTACAGAGGATCAGAAGACATAGACTATTACTGTAATTAGTTCAACACAGGTTTTTGGAAGCTTCCAAATGAAGAACCTATTTCTGTTTGTATTCCCTCAACATGTTTCCTCTAAGACTTCCATTCAACTGAGACTTTCTTAGATCATTATGTAAGATTTTTAAAAAGCATGCTATGGCAAATGAATAGAACTTTTTTGCAAAGAAAAGATCCCTTTCTCCTGGCAGATGCTCCCCGCTTCCTGCACAGAGCTTGGAATGCAAAGCACTTAGATGGCCAGCACTTTTCCCAACCCTTCAGGTGTTTGAGTACAGGTTCCAAAGTGCATAAATCTGGTGGCCTAGTGGGTAAGGAGTTGTACTACCATCCCAAGGATAGGTAATTCAAATCTATCAACTGCCCCTCAGGAGAAAAACAGTCTCCTCTCAAGCAACTTATAGCCTCTGAAAACCCAGGGGAGGGTCAGCTATAAGTCAGTTCTGACTCAGCAGCGATGAGTTGAGTTGAAACTTTGTTCCCAGGCTTCTGCATAAATACAGTAAATATTCCAGAAATTGGATCAATTCTACAGGCCATATTGGCTAGTAGAAAGATTTTAGGCTTGAATTCACACAGATGCATTGTTTTTAAAGGTTTTGTTTTGTTTTTTAATCAGCCATTTGCTAGCTAGGTTAGGACTGAGTGGATTTATGATCTTGGCCTTCTTCTTGTGCAACCTTAAATGAGTGAGGAGATGCATTGCACTGGGAAAATCTGCAGTTAGGGATTTTCCCACATTATTGAAGAGTAGTGATGTCAGTTTAAAGACTAAAATGTGTCTGATTTAGGCCATAGTCTGTCCGATTACTTGCTATGCATCTGAGACCTGGACAATGAATAAAGATGACAGAAAAAGAATTGATGCCTTTGAGCTGTGGTGTTGGAGAAGAGCACTGAACATCCCATGGACGGCCAACAGAACAAATAGCTATGTCTTGGAGAGGGTGCAACTAGAGTGCTCTTTGGAGGCAAGAATAATGAGGTTTCACCTCACATACTTTGGACATGTTGCTAGGAGGTGCTATTCCTTGGAGAAGGACATGATGCTGGGAAGGGTGGAGTGTCGGTGAAGGAGAGGAAGACCCTCAACCAGGTGGATTGACACGGTGACTGCTGCAATGGGCTCTTATGTTTCAGGAACTGTGTGAATGTTGCAGGACAGAACAGGGCTTAGATCTTTTGTTCATAGTGTTACTGAGTCATAATCAAACTCGATGGCATCTAACAACAACAAAAACATCTTTGAATCAGTTTCTTCATCTGTAATATGATGATTGTTCATAATATGGTGACACCATTGTCACCAGATTTGGTTGTTATTGTTAATACGTGCCATCAAGTCAAGAATGACTCATAGTGATCCTATGAACAATAGGTCTAAACCTCTGTCCCATCCTATGCCATCCTCATCATCTCAGATACCTTTCAGCCTATTCCTGAAGTCACTGTACCAATCTATTTCATTGAGGGTCTTTCTTTCTTCCTCTGACCCCCTCTACCTTTCTAAGTATGATATCCCTTTCCAAAGAATACCTCTCTCAGAAACATGCCCAAAATATGTAATATGAAGTTTTGTCATCCTTGCCTCTAAGGAGAACTTTGTGTGCACTTTTTCTAAGACATATCTGTTTTTTTGGCAGTCTATGGGATATTGTGAACCCTTCCTCAACACTAGGACTCAAAAGCATCCATTCTTTTGTTATCTTTGTTTACTGTCCAGCTCTCAGATGCATACCAAGTGATTGAAAAGACAATGGCCTGAATCAGGGACACATTAGCCTTCTAACCAACATCATTGCTTCTCAGTAATTTGGAGAGAACCCTGACATCAGATTTGCCCAATGCAACTTGTCTTTGGTTTTCAATCAGAGATGTTGATTGTGGATTCAAGTAAGAGGAAATCATTGACAATTTCAACTTTTTCTCCATATGTCGTGATGTTGCCTATCAGTCCAGTGGTGAGGATTTTTTTGTGTGTTGTTTGGGATTTTTTTTAATTTTTGTTTTCTTGATATTGATATGCAACTCATATTGAAAGCTGTAGTCTTTTCTCTTCTTTGGTATGTGTTTCAAATCATCTTCACTTTGAACAAGAAAGGTTATGTCATTTGTGAAACATACGTTGTTGATGAATCTTCCTCCAATCACAATACTACATTTCTCTTCAGAGAGTCAAGTTTTATAAATTATTTCCTCAGCATACAGATTGGATAGGCACAGAAAATGGAAACAACCCCGACATACATCTTTCCTGATTTTAAACCATGCAGTGTTTCCTTGCTCTGTTCACTCAACAGTTCTACTTGACTCACAGGAGGTTTTCATGAGTTAGAATCAACTCAACAGCATCAATATTAAATATGATAACTATCAAGTAGAAGGGATAGTGCAAGGTTCAACAGATGTTTATTCCCCTGAGGACCACTTCCTCTGCCACCTCCATGCCTGAATCTCAGCTTTTAGCTCTTCCTTGAACTGGTAAACTCCACTGTCTTATTAGCTCTTTAAACCACCAGTTTCAACGAGATAATAACCTGAATGCTATCAGAGAAAGCATTGCTGGCTATAGTTCTAAAACAGAAAATGGCTTTGGACTGTTACTTATTAAATGAACTTTCAGGTTAAATTAGATCTTCCCAAAACATATCAATGTTATTAACGTTAAGAGAGAGTGAGTCCACCTCTTATTTTCTGGAGTTATAAAATACCCTTGCTCAAAAGGTCAGCTTTATGTAATCCAGTTGAAGGTCATTTAAGGCCTGACTGACCAGCCAGATTACAATTAAGTTAAGAGGATAGCGGAGGAAGTTGTGTTCTGAAAGTCAGTTCTTGGTTTTGTAATTAACTGAATCTTGTATCATTGACAGATGAGCAGAAGGAGGGGAGGATGGTGTGAATGAGATTTCATGTTATTCCAGGACTGTTTACAAATAATAAAAAAGGCAACTACAATTTGATTCTGACTCATGGCAACCACATGTGGTCAGAATAGAACTATTTCCCGTAAGATTTTCTATGACTGATTTTTCAGAAGTATATCATCAAGCCATAGGTGTCCTTAGGTAGCCTTGAACCTCTCCCTTTGATATAGCAGTCCATCATATTAACTATTTGCTTCACCAATGCACAGTAAAGAGAGTTGCTAATCATTTCTAGTGTCTGAAATTACCTAAGTCTGGTGTGATGGCTATGACGTGCCTGAGTCCATGTTTATTGTTGTTGGATACTGTCAAGTAGGAATCTGATACTCTGGTGGGTTTGCAGAGGCAGTTAATTGCACAGGAGGAGGCTGCCCATCCTTCTCCCTCAGAGCAGTTGGTGAATTTGAACCACATGCCTTTGGGATTGCAGCACAGCTTCTTGTCACTAATTTATATTGAAATTCATACATGAAGCAGGGAATCTGTGGTTTCCTTCCTTGAGATGACACACCAACGCTCTTGGCACCAGCAGTCATGAAATCAAAAGACAAATCACACTGGGAAAATCTGCTCTCATGGACCTCTCCAGAGTACTGAAAAGTGATGCTTTTGGTCTAGACACTAAGGTGCGCCTGATCCAGGCCATGGTCTTCGTAATTACTTGCTATGCATCAGAGAGCTGGACAATGACTAAGGATGTTAGAAGAATCAATGCCTTTGAGTTGTGTTGCTGGAGAAGTCTTGAACATGCCATGTATTGCCAAGAAAACAAATAAATCTGTCCTAGAGAGAGTGAAAACAAGTTTCTCCTTGGAGGCTAGGATTTTGAAACTCTGTCTCACATACTTTGGGCACGTGACCAGGAGCGACCAATCCTTGGAGAAGGACATCATGCTCAGAAGGGTGGAGGGACAGCGCAGAAGAGGAAGACACTGAATGAGATGGATTGACACAGTAACTGGGGCAATGGGAGTTGTTATGTTGGAATCAGTGAGACTGGCTCAGAACAGGGCAGGCTTCAGAGCTACTATACAAAGAGTTTCTATGGGTCGCTGGCAACTAGACGGCACAAATAACAAGATTTATATTTGAAGGCTCATTGCATGGCATGTAATAATTATTTTCAAAACTCAGGATAAATTTTCTCTTACAAAGAACAAGTCAATTAATAGTTCACTTTGTCAAAAGCATAAGCCCAAGCCTACATTGGCATCTCCTTCTGAGATTTTTGCAGAGTCCTGTGTTTTAATTTAGGCAAGGGTCTAAACAATTGTTCATTGGTACGAGGCACCCTGTACAATTCTGAATAGGAGTCTCTAGCTTATAATTAATATTGAAAAGAGATCCAAGATATTTCATTTAGGTTTTCACGACTTAAGATAATGGAAAAATACCTTCATATTCCTTCTTTTTATCACTATAACTCCATTGCCACATTAATTAAGGTGTCCTTTCATGTGCTGGAATCCATTTTGAAAGCCATCTACAGGAGCTGGCTTCTACAGGAGCTTGGAGCCAAGATTGGTGAGCATAGGGTGGAAAGTTGATTCATTAAGGGGCGTGAGGGGAGAGGGAGGATACAGCCTCCTAGTTAAAAAGCCTTTTGGTTGCCACTATGAGGCTGGAATCCATTTTGAAAGCCAACTACAGGAGCTGGCTTCTACAGCCCTTGCGACTGGTTTGGATTGTTTTTTGTCATTCTTCTAAGTGGTATAGCACTGGTCTGTGCATTGTTGTACAGAGATAACTCGTGGTTGCTGTGATGCTAAACACTGTGACACTGATGTGTCAAATGTGATAATGGTTACTCATGTGGACAGTGTTTCGTGGAGCTTCCCAATTAAAACAAGCTTGGAAGCAGGAGTGGCATCCACTTCCAAAATGGCTTCCCTCCAGAAACTCTATGAACAATGCTCAGGTCTTTTGTTCATAGGGTTACTATGAGTCAACTACGACTCGACACATCTAACAACAACACAACATGTTAAGTTTTACTAATATTAGTAAGTTTGTGCCAATTGGCGCTCCTATTAGATTTGCCTTGTATCTTTTTTTCATTTGCATGAAAGTTACAAATCATATTGTTTTTAATTTAATTATGCAATCATTTGTAGATTTTTTAAAATATCTCCTTGTTGTTGTTATGTGTCATCGAGTCGCCTGCAACTCATAGTGACATCAACTCTGAACCCTAACCTATTCAGAGCCAATCTCACAGACTCCGACACACCTAGCCCTGTTGCCCTAGTTACCATGTCAATCTAACTCATCCTGGGTCTTCCTTTCCTGCACTGTCCCTCCACCCGTCCAAGCATGATATCCTTCTCCAAGGACTGGTCCCTCTTGCCCATGTGCCAAAAGTATGTGAGATGGAGTTTCAAAATCCTTGCCTCTAAGGAGAAATTTGGTTTTTACCCTCTCCAAGAAAGACCTATTTGCTCTCCTGGCAGTCCATGGTATGGTCAAGACTCTTCTCCAGCATCACAATTCAAAGGCATCAATTCTTATTCTGTCATCCTTAGTCATTGTCCAGCTCTCTGAAGCATAGCAAGTAACTGTGAAGATTATAGCCTGGATCCAGTGTACCTTAGTCTCTGGACTGATATTGCTCTTTTGCACTTTGGAAAGGTTCAATTTATTAGTATAATTAATTTATTACAAAGTCAAAGCAAACCATTATTGTATATTGCCTTTTCCTTCCATCCAATTTGTCTATTAATCTTATTTCCCCCTCATTTCTTTCTCATCCCTATTAACCCTCCAAGATTGAGTCTATCTGTATATGCCTTTCCTTATCTTTTTATGTTAGTGGTCAGATACCATAATTGTTTCTTTGTGACATCTAACTATGTCACTCATTTGTTCTTGATTCACCTTGTTGTGCAATAATTCTTGACAATTTTGCAGTGATGCCTAATAGTGTGTGAATGTACTGTAGTTTGTTCAGCCATTCATCTGCTAAAGGACATTTGAGTTGTTTCTTTGCTGGGTTGTCTGCCTGATTATATTTTCATTATCTTGCACAAATATAGGAAACCATAAGAAACAACTCTAGCATTCTAAATAAAACGTTCTTTGTGATGAACCTTGTCATTTTCTACCATTGTCCCAGCCACAGTGTGAGGATGGCACAGGATAGGACAGACTTTAAAGCTATTGTCCACAGAGTCATTATAAGTCGTCATCAACTCGGTGACAACTAACAGCAATAAAAACACTTAATGCAGCCACACAGTGAGGGCCAAAGTAAACTAGATGGCAGTGAGTGTTAACCTTGCCCCTCTCCAAATCCAAATGATGGGTTAGCAAAACTAGAAACACTCTTGCACCTCTTTCTGTAAGGCACTAGCACATCCAGTCCTCACTACCCCAGGTCTTATCCACAGATGATTCCAGAACAGACTTCAGGATGAGATAAGGGGAACAACCCTGAGAGGAAGGGCACCAAGAAGTGAATGGTTTAAAGGACCACCTCCTTGAGGGCTTTCCTCACTTTCACGGACCCTCCTCCTTTCCAAGCATGATGTCCTTTTCCCAGGATTGGCCCTCTAACCGGCATACCCAAATATGTGAGACGAAGCTTCTCCATCCTCGCCTCTAATGAGCACCCTAATTGCACTTTCTCCACCTTGATATTGTTGTTGTCGAATTGGAGCCGACCCATAACTGACCCTCTAGTGAGTTTTCAGAGGCATTTAATTGCACAGGAGGAGATTACCCATCCTTCTCCCATGGAGCAGCTAGCCTTGAACCACATACCCTCAGGATTGCAGTGCAGCTTCTTTCCACTAAGCCATCAGAGCTCACCTTGGTATTAGTAGAGCTCTGGAATCTTAAAATGTGTGTTTCATTTGATCCAGCAATGTAAATGCAAGGCGAAACATAAATCAGTGTGTGTGTGTGTGTGTGTGTGTGTGTGTGTGTGTGTGCACACACACAAAAATTATATAGGCAAAACAAATACCAACAAGTTAACAGAGGTTTTCTTTAGAGAAGAAATTAGGTTCTTTTTAGTTTATTCTTTTTCCCCCCTGCATTTTTATACAAACTTTTTGTGATTTTTCAAAAACGTACTCTCTGAACCTCTATTACATTTGAAATGCCAGGGGCAGAGGGGGTTGCAAAAAGAGAACTGTTTCAGTTTGACTCAATAAACCAGTACTTCAAAAATATCTATCATGTTTTCAATCCTATATGGATGGTGGAGGATTCAAAAAAAATATCACAGGGAGTTGACAATCTAGTCAGAGATCCAACATTCCTAGAGCACTTGGCCAATTTATAATAAACACTAAAAGTCTTCTTCTAAACAAGTGGAATTCGTTCTGTATGTGTTTGTTATGTCTTATTTCCTGTGTTAGATTGCTAACTGCTTGAGGACAGAGTCTGAGTAGCAGATAGTCTTGTGCTTTGCAGTGTGTAGACTTTAGTGACCCAAGGCTTGTGGAAGGAATGGATTAGGAATGAATGAATTCAGAGAGGAGTGAAGTTACGATGAAGCTTGAATGGAAGAAGCAAACTTTGAGATCAACTTTGAATAGAGTTAGGAGGACTGGCCCCTCCAAGAAAGACAGACCTAGAAATGCAAAATGGTTTTGATGTGAGGAGAGAATGCTTGTGATGTTGTTGTTGTTGTTGTGTACCATTGAGTTAGAACTGACCCACAGCTGACAGATTTTCAGAGACAGTTAATCGCACAGAGGAAGATTGCCCATCTTTCTCCCTTGGAGCAGCTGGTGGATTCAAACTACCAGTCTTCAGTATTGCAGCGCAGCTTCTTGTCACTAGGCCACCAGAGCTCCAGACTCATGACTGAAACAAGCAGACAGAGCAATAGCAGCTGAAAGGTGGTGATGGGCCTGGCAAAAGCCATGGAAAAAAGAAGTGATTTTCAGTGACCCAGTGTCTTAGTTTCCTGGTGCTGTTGTAACACTAGTGTCACAAGTGGAACACTTTGAAGATCAAGAACGTGTTTTCTCTCCGTTCTGGAGGCTCTCCGTCCAAATCTGGGTTTCCCCATGTCGGTTCCTTCTGTGAGCTTTGCTCCTAATGTCTGTGTCTGCCAGCCATCATCTGGGGCTTTCCTTTGTTTGTAGAGGAGTTCTCACCTCATCTGTCTTCTTCTGTATGTGTCTCCATGTCTAATCTACTTTTCTATAAATATCTGCTTTTCTTTCAATAGCCAAGACGTGGTTAGGTTTGGGACATAGTCTCATTAACATGACAAAGAAAATCCTGTTCCCAGCTGGGATCACATCCGGAGACAGGTTGTTTGTTGTGAGGTGTCATCAAGTTGGCTATGACTCATAGTGACCCTATGAACAGACCTGAACCTTGACCTCTCCTGCACCATCCTCAGCATCTCTGATATGCTTGAATCCATTGTTTAAGTCACTGTATCAGTCCACCTTGTTGAAAATCTTCCTCTTTTTCTCTGACCCTCCACCTTTCTCTGCCTGAAGTCTTTTTCCAAGGACTGGCCCCTCCTGACAGCGTGCTTTAAATATCCAGCACATATGTTGTGGGAACAAGTAACATTCAGAAAATAAACAACTGAATCAGGATTTCTTGCAGCCAGGAGATGCGTGCATTCCTCCCACCCCTGGACAATTTGCATAATGCAATTTTGGGTACATGAAATACGATTCTCAGAAAGAAATAAAATAAATAGATTGAAAGGAAAGTGCAAAATCATTTAGCAAACTTAGCGACTGGCTAGAAGTGTATTATTTTCCATCCCATGTAGTCACCAGAGGAGCCAAATCTCTTTACATGACATCTTCTCAAGCAGAGACCAAGAAAGAACTGGATCAAGTTCTCAGTATCTGAGTCTCACATACCATATCCAAGAGCACCCAGACCACACAGCCCCGAAAGGGCCTGGAGAGAACACAGTGTTTACTGCTTATCCTCAGAGCCTAAATGGAATGCGCACTCAGGAATGAAGGAAATGTTTTTAGATGGTGTCTGGGAATGATTTCTATTTACCCCTATCCCTAACTCCACACAAAGTTGTGAAAGCTTGTAGGGACTTCACAAAAATGCAAGGCACCATGAGACTCATCCCAGGTGCCGGAAACCTAGGGTGCTTACAGAGCTGGTTAGAAACCTCACTAAGACAGTCAGTTCAGATATCTACAAACTCCTCAGCACTGTGAAATGAACTCTTTCCCTGTCTCCCTAAATACACTTTCTAGTCAACCTGAAATAGAAACAAAAGCACAGTTGATCCTTATCCCAGTTTCCCAAACAGGAGAAGGCAGACTTTATGGCTCTTAAGTGCACGTGGTTTGTGATCCCTGCTAACCTAGAGATGTTGTTGTGTACCTTCAAGTCAAAACTGACTCACAGCTGACTCTCCAGTAGGTTTTCAGAGTGAATTCATCACACAGAAAGAGACTACCTATCCTTATCCCCCAGAGCAGCTGGTGGATTAAAACTGCATGCCTTCAGGATTGCAGTGGGGCTTCTTACCAGTAGGCCACCAAAGCTCCCTAACCCACAGATAGGCACTTCAATCCTAGTGCCTGGCTGTGCGGAAGAAAGGCTTGGGGCTCTGCTCTGTGACCACCAAGACCGCCCTCGGGAGCATGTCTGCTCTCTAACACAGGTGGTCGCCATGTGTTGGAATCAACTGAGCAACAATAGGTCTGGTTTGATTTTAGGCTTTGGTCATTTCCAGGTGTATTAAAAGTAAATCAAATCATTCTGAATGCAACCATGAATTTCAGGGGCAAATAGTAATAAAAAGGAAAAGAAAATGACCACCTCCCCCAATACACACAGAGTCTAATCTATCGACAGTTATTGGAAACTTCAAATCATCTGGAGCATGGGAATTGTCTCTGCTCACTCTGCTCCCCTCCCCGAGGCATGTCCAGGAAAACAACTCAGTGACCCCAAAGATGCCAGAGACTCACAGAATGGATAAACCCTCCTGACATCTCTATGAGGAATTGGCCCGCACTGTGGACTGTGCCCAAGTCCTCAAGCCATCCCTCATGAACCACTGACAACTTCACATCTGGTTTCAACTTTGGAATTCCTAGGTGTCACCCCGGGGAGCAGCACTGGTATTTGTCAGGTGCTTCTGGCTATCAGCATGGCTCTTCCTAACTATATACCAAGCCCGTTCTTTTGGTTGCTGTGAAGCTCTGGGATTGCATAAGGCTTGGGCCTGCAAGTGCTGCTGCAAGAGGCCTTGTGCAAGAGGGGGCTTGAGCGCAGCTTGGGGTGGCCTCTTAGTTGCTCATAAAAGAGGGTGTCATACGAACATACCCGAATCTATACAAAATGTCCCTCACTCTAACACTAACTTCTGTTTCTCTTGGTTCTTTGGAGGGGGAAAAAAAACACAGGTAACGAACAATACACTATACAGTGTCATGCTTAAAAAATATTCTTTGAAAGTCGCCACCCTGGCCTTAAACTTTGTCACTTATAGGGTGAATAGCTCGTCCTGCTTTGCCTGGGACTCTTTGGAATTTAAAGGTGAGAGTTCTGCAGCCCAGGACTCCCCTACATGCTCAGGAACCCAGGCACCAAGACAAACGCAAACTGGGGTAGTTGGTCACCCTAGATACTGTCTATTTGGGCAAATTAGCATTTTTACTTATTAAAATATTAAATCTTCATTTTTGTAAAATAAGGCTAATAATCACAAAAATCTCATTAGGTTGTTCTGAGGTTTAAATAGCGCAAAATGACTCATTGTAAGGAGGATGTGTATTACCTGTCAATAGTATAAGATGAGAGATGATAGAGATAAATAGATAGATTAGATAGATATAGATAGATAGCAGAGAGATAGAGAAATAGAAAGGTACACACACACAAAAGGTTTCAATCAGCATCAACAACAAAATCTCATGCAGAGCAGCAATTCCTTAGAATAGAATGCAATAGACTAAAATATCTAGGAATAGATCTAATTAGGATGTGATGACCTTATACTACGAAAACTATCAAACACTGATAAAAGAGATTGAAGGAAAATAAATGTAGAGATGTCCCATGTTCATAGTTTGAAAAATTTAATATTGTTAAAATGTCAATATTAAGCAAAGCAATCCATGGAGTCAATGTAATCTAGATAAAATTTGTAGCACGCAGATGATACATCCTTGCCCACTGAAACTGAGCAAAACCTGAAACGCTTGCTGCAGGAGGTCAAGGAGTGTAGTCTTTAATATAGATTAAGCTCAACATTAAGAAGACAAAGATTCTCACCACTGGGCCAGTTGATATGGGGATTAACGAGTCACTGGCCAGTTGATTCTCACTCAAGAGCGTTGTCAATGGCTGATCCCGCCCCTCTCCCCCAAGTAGATCCCCAAGACTTTATTCCAAGGTAGTTGTTACTACCTCAAGCGCTGCCACTCTGCCAGTTTGAATCCAACAGGGAGTCCTCAAGTGGTAATCTCCTTCCATGCAATTTACAGCCTTAGGAACGCAATGAAAGGCCAGCTATGCGATGATTCCAACTGCATAGCAACGAGTTCGAATAGAGTGCTAAGTCACACACAATATGGATTAAATGGGTTAAAATGTGTAAAGAGCACAGAACAGTGTGTGACCCATAGTTAGTGTTGCTTGTAATTATAATTAATTACTAAATTGTGAATTGGAGTTCTAAGGGGAGGGTATCTACCCACAAGATGTCTTATAGACATTAACTCTGAAAACTAAAATAAGGGGAAAAAAGAGAACGTTTAACATTAGGTAGAAAAATACCAATTTCCTCTCTACCAAAATAAAGTAACATAAAATTTGGCACAGCGCTGAGACTAGCAAGTTGTTCCCCTGCCTGCGCGCGCTGGGTGATCCATCCCCCAGACGTGTGTCAGCGTCTTTGGTAAACCGAGGCAAGTGTGTTTGCTTAGGTCGGCGTGGCACCCTCGGCTTCCTGCACACATGCTATCTTTGGGCACTGGTGCTGCGCAGACCTCACACTGGCCAAGCCAAGAGGCTGGGTTTAGCTGCCCGCAAACCCTGCCTGTGTTTCAAGAATCACTTTCCAGTTTGTTTTCAATTTTCTCTCTCTGGTGTTTGTTAACAAGGGAAGCAGGAGTGGCTGGAAGAGCTGGGGACATTTTCCCCAGTGGTTTGGAGGCAGAAGAAAGAGGCTAATGAGGAGAAGGAGTGTGTAGTTGGCAGCAACAGAGAAAGTCTATCATTTATTTCTCCAGCGTGAGGACCATTCAGGCCTCAAGTTGAAGCTCAGAGTCCAAAATGACTACCCAGCAGCAGGCTTGCTGAACTGATGACCCCTGTGTTAATCGATATTTACTTCATTCATGATCACTCAAAAATGTTACTGAGTTTTTTTTCTTTTTTCCAAAATATATGGGTTTTTTTCCTCTTAGAGAAGGGAGCTCTGGTGGGTAAGGATTGGTGCTGCCATCCCAAAAGCAAATGGTTTGAATTCACCAATTGCTTCATAGAAGATAGGCAATCTCCCATGTGATTTACAGCCTCTGAAAACTCCATAAAGAGTCATTTCTGAGTCGGTTCTGACTCTAAGGCAATGACTTTGACTGTTTTACTTCTCTTCCAGAGAGCATATCCGTTTCTTCTCAGTGTAATGACGGCTAATGATTTTTGTTTGTTTTAGCATGTAGTTTCTGGTGGCTTATGTGAGTGGCCATGTTAATTGGTCCCAGGACGCATGAGTTTTAACTTAGAGAAGAAAAAAATAACCAAAACAAAGATAAAGCTCTAGTGGCTTAGTCTATAGAAAGCTGTGCACACCTCACAAACAGTTCAAATCCACCAGTGGCAGAGAGAGAGAGAAGGAGAGGGAGAGGGAGAGAGAGGGAGAGGGAGAGGGAGGGAGAGAGGAGGAGTGGAAGAGAGAGGGGCAGAGAGAGGCGCAGTGAGAGGGAGGGAGGGGGAGACGGAAAGAAAGAGAGAGGGAGAGAGAAGGGGAGGGGCGAGAGAGAGAGAGGGAGGGAGAGGGAGATGTAAAGAGGGAGAGGGAAGGAGGGGGAGAGGGTTAAGGAAACAGGGAGAAGAAGGGGGGAGAGAGGGAGAAAGAGAGGAACAACCTCTTTCTGTGTGATTTATAGACTCTGATACCCAATGAGGGGTCAGCTGTGAATTGGTTCTGACTTAGCAACAATGAGAAAAATGTGAATAATTTAGAGAGGAACAAAAAGTAATCCAAAGCAAAGGAGAATGTTTTAAGCTAATCTTCTTAGGCCAAAGGCATGGTGAAGGCAAATTATAGTGTATAAAATGTAGGAAGAACCTTCCAGTCTGAACTGGAAATATTCCTGAAACAGGCACCATGCTCCAGGGTATTGAGAACCAGAGGGGTTCTATTAAGTGACACCATATTATTATTACTCAGAACCTCTTCTAAGTAACATGATCAGGACTTAATTAGCAAGGGTAGGTCTTGTTCGAGGGTGGGCTTGGAGAGCTCAAGATGGGGCTGTTCTGGAAGATGATGACTGATGCCTTTATTTTTATCCCAAACAATAAGATTTTTTTTACTTCATAATGAAAGAATTGTGGAGTATCAATTATCTCGGCTTTAACATGTATAGCCTGACTCCTTCCAAAACAAATCACTTTCACAAGGTAGGCATTCTGCAAATATTAAAGCTTCTGGACCAGCAGAAATAAAAGCCAGGCAGAAAGCAACGAACACAAGAAACAAGAAAAAATAACTTTGGCTTCATAATCTTTGAGGCTGCTTTGACAAGGGCACTCATGGGCATTTTGCATAAATCTTTAAACTTCCCAGTAAGTAGACATTAATTAACCTTTCCACTTTACTTACAGGAAACAAGGCTCAAAGGAATTCAGGAACTTATCCAAAGTCACAGAGCTGGTAGCTAGTGACTCTAAGATCTAGGAGTAACACCCAATGTGTTAAACTCAAAAGTCCAAGTTCTTTCCATTTCATTGCCCCGTCTTTCTTTGTTGTTGTGTGCTGTTGAGTCAGAACTAACCCATAGCTGACCCTCGAGCGGGTTTTCAGGAGCAGTTAATCACATGGGAGAAGACTATCTGTCAGATTCAAATTGCGTGCCTTCAAGATTTCAGCGCAGCTTCTTACCACTAGGCCAACTAATCTTCCTTAGAAGCCTTTCATAAATTGTCATTGAATAAAAAAAAAATATTGCAGTATCTCTTTGGGGGGGGGAATACACATTACACTAGCAAATGAAAAACCAAACCTGTTGTCACAGAATCTATTCAGACTCAAAAGCAACACCATAAGGTAGGACAAAATCTGTGTGGAGTGGCTAGTGGATTCAAACCACAGACCTTTCCATTGGCAGCCCAGCATTCAATCCACTGCATCAGCAGGGCTCCTACACTAGCATAATCTGTCAAAAGACGGCATGAGGTAATCGTTGCTCTGAGTGCTACGATAGGCTTCTTGTTGTTGTTAGGTGCTGTTGAGTCGACTTGCCTTGCCGTGTGCCAGAGTGGAGCAGCCCTGTAGAGATTTTTTTATCATCATTTTTATAGACGCAGTTTGCCAGACCTTTCTTCTACTGAGCTGCTGCAGGGGTAGAAATAACCCATCTTTCTATTAGTAGCCAGGTGATTAACTGGTATGACATCAGGGCCTGAAGATGTGGGTCAGATAAAATCCTATCAAAGTTAAGGAGGAGGTGTATGAGAAAAGAAAGACTAATTAAAAAGAGCATTTCCCTCTCCTTTTTTTCCCCTACTCTTGAATTTGAATGTGAGGAAAAGGAAAATGAATCATAAGTTTGTTGAGTGAAAAGGGAGGGAAGCTAGCCTGGATGTCACAGTCAGTCACAAATGTGTGTTGCCTGCCCTGTGTGGGCACGGCTCTCAATCCCCAGGTAATAATTTCAATAAACAGACCACCAAAAGACTCAGTTCAATATTAGCAAATGTTCACTAAGTGAAAACTAGAAAGTGTGCAGAACTTCTGAAAGGTACCCATGTAGGCAAAACTTTGACCTACCAAAGTCCCTTAGGAGCCCCGGTTAGTGGAATGGTCAAAACATCTAGCTGGGGAAAGGTTGGAGATTCAAAATTATCAGATAACCTGAAAGGGAAAAGAGGGGATAAATAATGTATACCACATTGAAATAGATGAGGGAGAGAACTGTTCAAAAGGGATGTATGATTAGGTAGATGAGGGAGAGAACTGTTCAAAAGGGATGTATGATTAGGTATTATTGCCATGACAGGAGTCCAGAATGAAGGCTGCCTAGTGGAGTGGACTTGCGGGGAAGAGATTGTATAACAATGAAAGAACTTTTCTTTTTCAAAGAGAAGAATGTACTGGAGGGGAGGAGTGGGCAGGGAGAAAAGTGCAACAATGAATGAATGGAAACCCTAAGTATCTGTAAACTTTCATTAAAATGAATTTAAAAAAGAAAAGACATGGAAAGTGCTTTCATCATGTGTACAGTCTTGGGAACCCAATGGAGCAGTTTCACTCTGTCCTATAGGGTTGCTATGAGTCAGAATAATCTTGAGAGTTGACAGTAACAAGTTTCTTACTGTCATTGACCCAAGAGCAAGAGCTGCCTGGAGCTAAGCAGTCAGCTGAGGCAGAGCTGATGTGCTTTGACTGACACTCTTAATTCTAGGACAAGAGATATTTTCTTTTCCAAGTTTGGTTCTATTGGCTTAATTAAGGGGCTAGGCTTTTCTCCCCCCACTCCCCAATCCGGCTGCTGCCCAAACAGTTAATTGCAATCTCCGTGAAATGCCTACTTATAACTTTACTAGTCTAGTAAAGGTTGTTGCATGTGGAAATTTAGATTCATTGAAGTAGTTTAGCTCATGTATTTAGGTTTTACCTCTCACTTAAGCAACTTTTTTAAAATAAAAATTTTTACCTACCCTCTAAAGTGGCCATAACGAAAAAAAAACCAACAACAACCATAAAATAAATATTGGTGAGAATATGGAAAACTTCATCTATTGCTAGTGTGAATGTAAAATCGTTTGACTATCATGGAAAACAGTTTGCTAGTTCTCCAGAAAGTTAATCATAAGATTACCATATAATCCAACAATTCTAATCTAATAATAACTATATATTCAACTGCCAAGATAAAAATATCTCAAGTATCCATCAACTGATGAATAAACACAATGCAGTATTTTTACACAATAGAATACTACTCAGCCAGATAAAGGAATGAAGTAGTAATATATGCTATAACATGCCTGGAGCTTGAAAACATTATGTAGTTGTTATTGCTATTGTTATTGATTACCATCAAGTTGAGCACAACTCATAGCAACCCTGTAAAGAAAAGGCCTGAGGCCTTTCTATAACTATAATCTTTTATCAGAGTTCATAGTTTCCAGAGGAATGCCACTCCTGCTTCCAAAACATTATACTGGTTATAAAATCCAACTCCAAAAAGTCACATATTCTGTTAGTTCATTTATATGAAATAAACAGAACAGGTCAATCCATATAGAGAAAATAAGTGATTGTCAAGGGCTTGGTACCAGACAGAGAGAAAGAGGGAAGTGGGCAATAACTGCTTAATGGTGGTGGGTTTTACTTTTGAACTAGGCAGAGGTGTTGGTTGCACAAAAGTATACCACTGAGTTGAATACGATTCATAGGGACCCTTTGAACAAAAGATCTGAACCCTTTTGTGACTGAGATATTTCACTCCCCATAATCTCCTCCAGGGTAACCCATGTTGTGTAATGTTTTATGAGTTCACTGTTTTTCAGTGCTGCATAGCATTCCATTGTAAATACTGCACAGCACTGCTATTATAAAGCAAATCTGACATGAAGGGTTGGGAGGAGAATAGAATAAGAGTGGATAGATAACAAACATTGCATTGGAACAGATGAAGGAAAGAACTGTTTAAAAGGTATGTATGATTAGGCATTGTATGTATGATAACAGCCCAGAATAAGAGGTACATTGCAAAGAGGACTGGGGAAAAGGGGGAGTGGTAATTGTGCAACAATGAGTAAATATTTTTTTTTAAAATGTGAACTGGGGGATGGGGAAGGGAGTGAGAGAGGGTAAAATGTGCAATAATGAATGAATGAAAAATCTAATTTTCCTGTAAACTTTGGTTAAAATTGCAATTAAAATTAAAAATGTCATTAAAAATGGAAAGATCTGAACCCTGTTCTATCCTGTGCCATCCTCACACTTCTTGATACACAAGAGCCCATTGCAGTAGTCACAGTGTCAATCCACCTGGTTGAGGATCTTCCTCTTCTTTGCTAACCTTCCACCTTCCCAGCATCATGTCTTTCTCCAAGAAATAGCCCCTCCTAGCAATATGTCCAAAGGATGAGAGGTGAAGCCTCATCATTCTTCCCTCCAGAGAGCACTCTGGCACAAAATTATGAATGTACTAGTGTCACAAAAGAGTTTGCAATGAAATGGTGAATTTTGCTTCAAAAGGAACAGAATCTTTGCCCTTATTTTCAAATTATTGTTTCTCTGTTAATTTCATTATAATAGCAATTGTTTACTAATGAGTCCTTATACTTTGCTCATGTTTTAGGACTCTTAATGTGAAGAAATGGGCACATCTACTGTCAAAGTCCTCTTTAAAATCTATCTCAAAAGAAGTGTGGCCAGGGTGCTCCCTAGAAGCAAGGGTGGTGAAACTTCATTTCCAATATGTTGGGCATGTTACCAAAAGGGGCCAGTCCTTGGAAAAGGACATCGTTCTTGGAAAAGTCAGTGAAAGAGAGGAAGGCCCTCAAAGAGATGGATTGCTGCAATCATGCATCAAGGGGCTTGGGCGCTGATTCCAAGAATGGTACAGGATTGGACAGAGTTTCTTTTGTTGTACATAGGGACACAATGTGTTGGCCTTGAGTCGGCACCTCACAACAGCAAAGCTCAGAGAGACAGAATACCAAGATGTTGTGGTGTAGTCATTACTTTGATTTAAAAAATACCATAACCATATGAGTCTTCTTAACTAGATAGTATAGATAAACAATATAAGTAACTCTCCGGCCTAAAACCTTCCATTCCATCAGTAAAAACCATTTCTTTCATTCAAAAACAATGCATCGAGACCCTTTCATTTGCCAGTCACTGTTTTAGGGACCGTCGGTACATGGATTAACAACATAGCACCAAAACCTCTGTGCTCTGGAATTTACTTTCTAGGGGGAAAAAAACCCAAACAAAATAAAAACACCAGGATTGAATAGGAGATGGGACCAATGTACAAGGAAAGAAGCAGCTATTTTTAGAGTCATGGGGAGTTAAGTTTTAATCAGAGACCTACAGGGGAAAGCATTGGACAATCTAAGAAAAGAACGTCCCAGGCAAATGCCAGGAAAGCTCAGTGGCACAAACACTGGGTATATTTGAGGTGGGGACGACGTCTGGATGAGATAAGATTGGAGAATGATGTGAGTCAAATCCAGCTCGTCATATGAACAGATCTGAAACCTCTCCTATCCTATGCTATCTTTATCATATCTGGCATATTTGAACCCCTTCTTGCAATCACTGTGTCAATATATCTCATTAAAAGTTTTCCTCTCCTTCCCTGACCCTTCACCTTTCCAAGTGTGATATCCCTTCCTAAGGAATATTGTTATTGTTGCATATCATTGAGTCAGAACTGATTCATAACTGACCCGCCAGTGGGTTTTCAGAGGTAGTAAATCACACAGGAGATTGCCTGATAGCCCCTCCTAATAAATCACATGAGATGAAGCTTTGCAATTCTTGCCTCTAAGAAGCATTCTGCCTGCACATATTACCAGTCCATGCAGCCTATGGGATATTCAATATCATTAACACCCAAGTCAAAAGTATGGATTCTTCTTCTGTCATCCTTCTTCACTGTCTAGCTGTCAGATGCATAACAGATGATTGGAAAGACCATGTTTTGGATCAGGCACACCTTAGTCTTTAAACTGACATCATTGCTCTCCAGGACTTTGGAGAAATCCCTACTAACAGACTTTCCCAATCCTATATATTTCCTGATCTTCTGACTGTTAGTACCAAGGATGTTGATTATGGATCTGAGTAAGATGAAATTGTTGACTATTTCAATCTCTTCTCCATCTGTCATGATGGTGCCTATTGGCCCAAGGGTGAGAATTTTTGTTTTGTTGATGTTAAGATTAATCCATATTGAAGGCTGTAGAAACAGAAAACAAAGGGCTTTGTGAGTCACCTAAGAGATCTCTGAGTGGTGCAAGCAGTAATACTACTGAAGGTTGGATTCTGTCAACTGTCTCCTTAAAAGAAACACCTGTCAATCTACTTCTGAAAAATCAACCATTGAAAACTCAATGGAGTATAAATCTACCTAACACATGGGGTCACCACGGTAGTGGTGGTGGTGGTTCTTTATTGTTGTCGCCATTGTTAGGTGCTGTCAAGTCAAGTACGACTCACAGCGACTCTATGAACAATAGATCTGGCTCCTGTCCTATCCTGTACCAACATCACAATCGAGCCTATTGCTGCAGTCACTGTGTCAGTCCACCTGGTTGAGGGTCTTCCTCTCATATGCTGTCCTTCCACTTTTCCAAGTATGATTAATATCATTAATCAGATTCTTATTTTCCTACATAATAAAACCAAAAAACCAAACAAGCCCACTACCTCCAAAATTGGATCTGATCCATGACAGCCCTCCATAGAGTTTCCAAAGCTATAAATGTGTGTGAGAGGAGACTTTTCATCTTCCTCCTGCAAAGCAGCTAGTGAATTTGAACCACTTACCTTTTTGGTAGCAGCCAGAACTTCTTTATAGGATTGAATAAGAGATGAATAATCATCTGCCTTCTTACCAACGCCCTTCAGATTGCCAAATTCCAAGGGCAAGGCCAGGATTGATACCAGAGGTCCCGACATGCCCAGAGGAGTGAGGGCTCAATCTTTAATCATCTGGAAACATTTGTGTTGATGTGGTTAGCATGGATTGGACTTTGAGGAGACAGAGGACAAGAAGATGAGCTCAAGTGTGTAGCAGTGTGTTAGAGGTGTGACGTCCGGAGGCTGGAGGCAGAGTGGTGACAGTGCAGGTAGCTTTAGGCACCAAGCCCACTCTGTGTCTCCAGACTCACTGGCACTTTCACATAGGCTTTCACTGAATCAGAGTTCTGTGCATCCTCAAGGCGCCCCTGGATTATCTCCTAGCTGCCTTATCCAAGGACACAAAGGACAGCCTGTCACTAACAGCAGCCATCTCCCCATGCTCAAATCACTTCTGAGTCTGACCACAGACCTCCCCCCTCAATTTAAGCAGTTTCCAAGTCACTTATTCAGATCCTTAGAGTGGCAGAAGCCTCTGACCCAGCTGTAAGCAGAAAATTCACTTTGTTCCCAAGTCCCCTAATCCTGATTCCGTTTGCCTGAGAGCGTGGATGCATCCATTAGGGTTGGATGCCTTACTTTCCAATTATGAAATAGCTTTGGGCAGGTGATTAGCTCTCCCAGAAGTGAAAGATAAATATGGATAGTTATCTCATGCTTAGAAATTCCCTTTTGAGGACCCTCTCATCCAGGCATGGACTTGACCACTGTCACATAAATGGAGAAAGAACAGGATCAAGAAAGGAGTGAGAGGAGAAGTGATGTTGCTTCCTGAAGGGCTGGAAAGAGAAAAATGGGTCCGACTGGTCCACGATGACAACATTTTGCGACCAGAGCTTGGATGTTAGCATCCTCCAGAGCTCTTGGTCCCTGGTGGAGAGAACAGTTTGTACCTCAGGGTACAAATCTTTTCTCCAAACCTATTCAATCTGTATGCTGAGCAGTCACTCAATACACTTGAGTATATGAAGAAGAATGTGGTATCAAAATTGGAGGAAGACTCATCAACGACGTGCATTATGGAGATGCACAACTTTGCTTGCAGAAAGCTAAGAGGACTTCAAGCACTGGCTGCAGAAGATCAAAGCCTACAGCCTTCAATAAAGGTTATAATCTCAACATCAAGAAAACAAAAGTCATCACCACTAGACTGATAAGCATCATCATTCTAGATGGAGAAATGATTGATGTTGTCAGTGATGTATTGCATTGGGAAAATATGCTGTCAGAGGATCTCTTTAAAGTGCCAAAAAGCAAAGATAATCATTTATAGGTGCACCTAATCCAAGTCATGGTCTTTTCAGTTGCTTCCCGTGCATCTGAAAGTTGGACACTGAATAAGGAAAGAATACCTAAAAAGAATTAATGCCTTTGAATTGTGGTGTTGGCAAAGAGTATCGGATATCCCATTGGCTGCCAAAAGGACAAACCTTTTTGGAAGAAGTTAAGTTGCTGCTTAGAGGCAAGGATGGTGAAATTTTGTCTTATTTGGGCATGTTGTCAAGAAGGGCTAGTCTTTGGGGGGGGGGGATATATCTTGTTGGGAAAGGTAAAGGGTCAGAAAAACAGAGAAAGACCCTCAAGGAGATGGATTGACACAGTAACTGTGACAACGGACATGAGTTTATAAGAGACTGTGAGGATCTCTGTTCTTTAAGCAGGATGGGGCAAGGTTCAGAGCTTTTGCTCAGAGGGTTGTTATGAGTCATAATAGACTCAATGGCACCAAAACCAGGGACATTAACTTGGAAGTTGGCAGTTCAAATCTACCCAGGGACACATGGAAGAAAGGCCTGGTGATCTTCTTTTGCATCTTTTCCAACCCTATGGGGCAGTTGCTCTCTGTGACACATTGGGGTCACTATGAGTCAGAAGCCACTCAGATGCCACAAATTTCGTTTACTCTGGGTTTTGAGGTGGATCTGGTCTGCAGGTGTGTTTCATTTAGCCCATATGGTGTTTGTCAAGGTTTTTCAATTTGTTGCCAAGTTTTCAAAATCAAGAGGTTTCAGACATGAACACTAGATCTAGCCACACTAGGTTGGCATTCCAAAGGCAACATTCCAGCCCTGTGGAGCCTGCTGTGCCCTTAGAACAGAGCAGCTCTGTACCTCACAGCAGCTCCCCGCCACCCGCAGGCTCGCTCACTCATTTCCCCACCTGACCAGCATATGAGTGTGCAAGCCTCGGTGTATTGGAAGACCAGACGGGACCTTTAATGTGAGGCACTGACTCAGTGTTTACCTACTGCAGAAAGAAACCAAGAGAGAAAGAATGTGAGCCGCCAATAAAAGTGATCAAAGGGAAATTGTGTCCTTAGACTGACAGTTAAGATGAGGTATTCAGTGTGCTTTCTTGTGGACAGTTTTCCTTTGCTACAGTAAGTGAACAAGTTCTCAGGAGGGAGCATGCCCCCTGCAGATAACTCCAACCACCTCACGGGCTGAATTTAGACAATTACGAGTGGAGTCCATCCTGTTTCTGGTCTCCACTTCCCAATAGCAATGATCTCACTCAAAATTCAAAAAACTCATTGCAGTTGAGTCAGAGCTGATTCATAGCTGACCCTCCAATGGGTTTCTGAGGAAGGAGATTCCCTATCTTTCTCCCATGAAGTCTAGTGAATTCAAATCCTCAAAGAGATGCCATCTATGCCCGTAAAGACTGACTATCTTAGAAACTCAGTGGAGGTTGACTGTGAGTCAGGCTCTGCTCTTTGACCATGGATTTGGTTTGGTTTAATTCTATAGCGGACTTTGAGTGTTTCCTAGAAAACTGATTTCTAAAGATGCTTTGTTTAGCAAAGAGTCCCTGGATGGTGCAAATGGTTAACATATCCCTATCCACTTCCAAAATCTATCAGGCCTTCAAAAACCCTACATGCAGGAGAGCACACTTAGAGTAGACTAACAGGGCAACTGAGACTGAACTCTCAGATTTGGGAAATGGGGGTAATGTGTGTGTCTGAATCAATGAGACTGGTTCAGGACAGGACAGGCTTCAGAGCTGCTGTACATAGGGTTGCTATTGGTCACAGGTGACTCAATGGCACTTACCAACAACAGCCAACTACTAACAACTAAGCAATAGTTTGGAGGTTCAAGTCTACTCAGAAGTGTGCCAGAAGAAAGTCTGGTGATTTTCTTCCAAAAATCCTATGGAGCACATCTCAGATCTGACACATGTGGCATGCAATGAGTCAAGGTCAACTTGACAGTAACTGCTGTTATTTGTTTGTGTTTGCTTAATGTACAATACATTCCAAGTGGATGACTTGGCTTGTTTGAAAAATGGTTTTCTGTGCTTCATAAGCAAAACCTTTGGGTAATGTATTGCATAGAATGTTGCACTGCTGGTGAGCAGTTCAAGGTCAGTGGTTCAATCCAGTAGATCTTCTGTGCGAGGAAGATGGACAGTCTCATTCCATTGAGAATTTACAGTCTCTGAAATTCCATGGAAGGGTTGTTAGGAGTCAGCATATACTTCACATCAGTGGGTTGGCTTGGCTTGAGTTCCTTAAATAGGTCCTTTATGATCGTGACTGTTATCCATTGTTGTTGTTATGTGCCATCAGGTCATCTGTAACTCATATAGACCCTATGTACAATAGCTCTGAATCCTGCCATATCTTGAGCCAGTCTCACTGACTCTGATACTCTCACACCCTTTCTCCGAACTACTGTGTCAATTCATCTCATCCAGGGCCGTCCTCTCCTTTGCTGTCCCTCCATTCTTCCAAGAAGGATGTCCTTTTCTAGGGATTGGTCCCTCCCAGCAATATATCCAAAGAAGGTGATATGGGGCTTCAAAATCCTTGCCTCCAAGGAAAAGCTTCGTTTCACCTCTCCAAGACAGACCTGTTCTTTTGATGGTCCATAGTATGTATGCTCAGTACTCTTCTCCAGTACCATAACTTAAAGGCATTGATTTTTCTCTGTCATCCTTAGTCATTGTCCAATGAAAACACTTAGTGCTCAGATAACTAGACCAAATCCAATAGTACTGAGTCCATTCCAACTGATGGTGCCCCTATAGAGTAAAACTACCTTAAAGGGTTTCCAAGGAGGTAAGTTGTCACAGAAGCAAACTGCCTCATCTCTCCCCCTAAGAGCAAATGGTAGGTACAAACCATTGACCGCAGGAATAGCAGCCCAGTACTTTATTCACTGTGCCACCAGAGCGCCTTCAGGATAACTAAAAAAGGAGAATAAAGTCTGCTTATTTTGAGTACAACCCAGGCTTCATGATACTGGCAAATGCTAATCAGCAATTCTCTTCTACTTTTCTCTTTCATGCTTATAAATCCAGAGGTCCTGGGATCTGGCCTGGGATCCTGGGTCCTGGCATGAAAGACATCATCAGTAAGTGCAAACAGCTACCTTCACAGAGCACTCAGATTCCAGCTCAGCTGAGAGGCAGAGTCAGCCAGCATCACACACGCAGGCATTGCTTACACAGAGTCTCTCTTACAAAGGGCTGTGAATCTGAGCATCTCAATCTAGATGTTTCACGCTCCTCAGCTGTTATGAAACCACACTGTGAAGCCAAAGAGAAGACTAGTCACCCATTTAGGGGATTTCCCCTTCTTTACCCAAGGAATTAAACCAGATTAATCTCCAACGGGCATAATTTGGAAATTCAGATATATTATAATGCTGAGAAAGATGGGAAATCTCCTCCCATGCAATCACTGCCTCTGGAAACCCGCCGGAGGGTCAGCTGTGGGTCGGTTCTGACTCGACACCACACAACAACAACCTCTCCTCCTCAATATGCTGCAGTAAAAGACAGCACCTTCTTTCACTGGGGTCTGCTAAGTCCCCTTAGAAAAACCAAAAGCATCATGCTTTTGCCCATCATTTATCCAGTTGGAAAATTCATTCCTCACTCTGGCACATGGTCAAGGGCATCACTGTCCTGAGAAAAGAACTATTTCCAGACCAGCTAAATAGTCTTAGACATTTCCTTCCCAGGCACTGCTAACCAGATACCGCTGGCCAGCCCACAAATGTTCCGCTCATGTATTTATGACTTTAGAGCTGTTCAAATGCATGCTTTTATTTTTTCCATCACACAGTATTTCTTCCAGTATTTTCGTTTCCCATATCATCCGCTTTGCTATTTTTAAGGAGAGCAGTTTCAACCCAAAGGAGCTGATCAGTACAGTAACATATTGCCATTCAAGCAAAGAGCTCAAAGTCGTCCAGGGAAGGAGGTTGAGCCATGGCAGAATGAGTCTGCTTGCTCCCCTCTCACACAAATGCAGAGGGTTATATATAATCTGTTAGGTTCTATCGCATTAGCATGCAAAGCAAATTTTATAAAATTTAAGGTGCAGGGAAAGCACCTTTATTAATAAATAATATTAATAAAAACACAGAGACCGCTGGTGGCCTAGTGGCAAGAAGCTGTGCTGCAATCCCAAAGGCATGCAGTTCAAGATCACTAGCTGCTCCGTGGGAGAAGGATGAACCATCTCCTACCATGTGATTGAAAACTCACCAGAGGCTCAGTTGTGGGTCTGTTCTGACTGAATGATATACAACAACAACTATAAGAAACACCTATTTCATTTCATCACATCACAGCTCATAACATCACATTGATTTACCAGTAAGAAAGGAATATTAAAAGACAAACAAACAAAAACCTGTCTCCAGCTAAACTCTCCTGAAACCTCTCTACAAGCCTGCTATATGGGAATCCCTCACATCAGCCTCTTGTGCTTGCTAAATCCCTTTAGAAGAATCTGACAATGTCTTCTGCTCCTAGTTGCACCACTTGGCATCTAAGAGACAAGCCTTTCAAACAAGCTCAACAAATGGTAGCCCAATTTTTATTGTCTTAGAAAAATAAAGCACAAAATTAAAGAAAGGAATGCTTTAAATTTTGTAATTCTTTACGTGGAATAGCTCGGAATGTGCCTTCTGTTTTTAGGTCAAAAAATTGATACCTGAACAAGGAAATGTCATTTTGATTATAAAATTCTTGCTTTAATAAAAATTCCTTAAACTGTGGGGGGAAAAAAATAACGGACAACGATACTCAGTCACCTTTAAGTTGATTCCAACTCAAGGTGACCCATGCACTTGAAGAACTTTATTCTCAGTTTTCATTGGCTGTGACTTTTCAAAAGCAGATCACCAGGCTTTGCTTCTGTGGCACCTCTTTGTGCAAACCCTTCCTTTGTTTTTTTCTGATAGCAAGCCCACAGAAGGATAGTGAGTTGTTCTTTTGTGGCTGGCTTATTTCTTTCAGCATAATGTCCCTCTGATTCGTGCATGTTATGCTCAGTCCACCAAATTTCATCTGATTGTTGTTTTTATGTGCTGTCGAGACACTTGCAATGCATAGTGACACTATTTGCAATAGTTCTGAAGCCTACCCTGTCCTGAGCCTGTTTCACTGACTCCAACACACCTACCCCCATTGCCCTGCTTACTGTATCATCTCATCTGCGGTCTTCCTCTCCTGTACTGCCCCCTACCCTTCCGAGCATGATGTCCTTCTCTAAGGATTGGTCCCTCCTGGCCACATACCCAAAGTGTGTGAAATGGAGCTTCAAAGTTCTAGCCTCCAAGGAGAAACTTGATTTCACCCTCTCCAGGACTACACAGATTTCTTTTCTTGGTGGTACATGGTATGTTTAAGACTCTTCTAGAGCACCACAACTCAAAGGTATCAATTCTTCTTCTGGCATCCTTAGTCATTATCCAGCTTTCTGATGTAGCAAGTAATTGCAGAGACCATGGACTGGATCAGGTGCCTCTTAGTCTCTAGACTGACATCGTTGCTTCTCAGTTCTCTGGAAAAGTCCCTGACAGCAGATTTATCTAATGCAATTCATCTTTTGCTTTACTGACTGCTGGTGCCAAGAGTGTTGATTGTGGAGCAGAGCAAGCTGTAGCTGTTAACAACCTCAATCTCTTCTCCAATTGGCTCAGTGGTGAGGATCTTTTTCTTCTTGATGTTGAGCTTCAATCCATACTGAAAACTCCAGTTCTTGACCTTCTCCAGCAAGCATTGAGGTCTGCCTCAGTTTCAGCAAGCAAGGTTGTATCATCTGCGTAACAAAGTTTGTTGATGTAGGTTGTTATCTGGTAGCCAAGCATTTAATCTTTGGCACCACTACCACTAAAAAACCAAAAAAAAAAAACAAAAAACCAAAAACCAAAAATCAACAACAAAACTCATTGCTGTGGATTCAGAACCAATTTCTCACTGACCCTTCATTGGCTTTCTAGGGCTGTAAATTGAGCAGAATGAAATTTCCTGTCTTTCCTCCTTGGAGCTGGTGGATTGGATCAGCAGTTCTGCTCCTGATGGAGCTCTTTGCATGTGAGACGAAGGCAGATATGGTCATTCTTCTGAGTTTCCATGGTACATACTTCCTTAGATCACGTCAGTGGGAGCTCTGGGGGCATAGTCAGTGGAAAGTTGCACTGACAACCTAAAGGCTGTTCAAATCCATCAGAGGCTCTGCTGGTGAAAGATGGACAGTCTCCTTCTATGCAATTTACAGCCTCCAAAAACCAGCAAGAAGGTGAGCTGTGAGTGGATTCCAACTCAACAGCAATGAATGAATGAGATTAAATTCTACTGGTCGTCAGACCCTCGAGCGTCCTCGTTCTGCACTTTGCTGCACGGGTGACTTACTTTACTCACCATCTTTTGGGTTTAGGATTTGTTTGTCATTGATGTGAATGGATAAAGCCAAGGCAGATTGCCAGTCAGTTGCTTTCAACAGCAATCCTGAGCGTTCCACAGGAGAGCCATGCTCCACAAGGTCTTTTGTGGCTAATTTCCCCAGAAGACTTGACTTCCAAGTGACCATTGGGTAGACTTTAACCTCCAATCTTTAGGATACCAGTTGATCAGTAAACCATTTGCACCCCCCTTCACCCCTGACTCCAACATGAATGGAGGCAATCACATCTTTCTTAAAGATCACAGTGCTGTTTTACTCTCTCAGCATTAGAAAACTTGACCATGAGCGAAGTGTCTCAGTGCACAGGAGTCCCAGCCCACCTGGTCCTAACCCCTCTGAGGAACAACATGGGTCCTTCAGATCAAACCAGGGGCAGAGAGTGGAAACCTGTGCCCAGAGGAAAGTGATGCTGAATAAATTCTGTGGTTTTGTGGCATAAATGCTGCTCCCACAAACAGTTAGATACAAAATCTGAGAGCTACTCAATTGTGTTCAGTGCTGTGAGGGGTTTCATTTGAGTTCTAACCTCAAGAGTAGTGAGTGGAAGTGTGGTTTGTGTACAGGACTTTGATGGTCAAAATAAACACCAGCAAAGAATTATCCCAAGTCCAAGTGCAAACAGTACCAGATCACCAGCCTCGAGATCTGGTCATACAGACACCACCACACATTTCATAAACTTACCCTCCCACGGCCAGTGCAGAGATGGCTTGGAGGCCATGAAAGCAGCATCTTTTAAAATTATATCTCAGTTTCTTAATTTGTTTAGTTAATAAGAATCTACCAAAGTATCTCCATAGATAAAGGAAGGGAGCAATACAAGTATAAGCAAATCAAGTCCTTTCAAGGCTATTGAACATGGGCATTTTTTTCTTATTTAAGTTATATTTTAATAGTAATTCCTTTTTAGTGGATTTTACCAAAGTAACATTCACACTAGACTGAAAAAAAACAAAAAAAACCAAAAAAACCAAACTGCTCCTTGTTGATAGTTTGAGAAGCACTGTGACAGAAAACTTTCCAAAGTGAAAAGCAAAGATCCCTTTCCCCCTACTTGTATTACCCGGCCCTCCACCACATCTCATCACCATGCCTAGAAGTGACACCATGCTGTGTCCTTCCAGATACATAGACCTGTACTGCAGACATGGCACTCTGGTTAAGTGCTGGGCAGCCAAACAAAGGGTTGGAGGTTTGAACCCTTCTACTTGCCCTGAGAGGGAATTTTAGTGACTTCTCAGTTAAAGAGTTGTGCTGCCAACCCAAGGGCGGGTGGTTCGAATCTACTAGCTGCACCGTGGGAGAAAGAGGAACACTGTCCTTTCTTGCAATTTACAGCCTCTGAAAATCCACTGAAAGGTCAGCAATGGGCCAGTTCTGACTTAAGGGCAATGAGTCTGAGTGTGAGTTGCTCCTGGGAGAGAAGATATGGCAGTCGGCTTTCATAAAGTTTACAACTCTTCAAGTCAAAGTCATATTAAACCAATAAGAGAAATTGATTGAAGTTTATCAGATAGATGATATTTTTTTTTTCAAATCAGGGTGACATTTAAACTAGAGAATCCGAAATTTTCTGAAGATGAGAAGAGCATCTAAAATCTTTGTGTCAGATCTTATGGGCTTTGCCATGGCAGAAAACAAAGGGGGTGGAAACAGAACTGATAAACAATTTCTGTTCAGGAAGAATATTCATGCAGCATTGTCTTGAAGAACAATTAAAATATCTACTGATTTTACATTAACTATAGTTCCTTTGGAGTCTGTTTCCTGAGACTGAATTCTCAAAAGAGGCCAGGGCGGGTTTACAGAAATTGTCATCAAGGACATAATATACATCCTAACGCAGTCAGATTCCAGACTTCCTGCTTCTTGAAGCTGACCATACATAGATAATTTTCTGAAAGAATTCAGTGCCTGAATGCAAATGTCTCCACGGCTCTGCTTATCAAGCTAGGGTTTGACTCAGTGGTGACTGAAGAACCAGTTTTTTTAAAGGCTTAAAAGAGCATCTAAGGAGAGAAATCTATGTGGGTTACCTCAATTTCCATGAAAGACAGAAATATGAACTTTAGGAGAATTCAAGCACTTGTCACAAACTAGGAAACCCTGTGAGGCAGCTTCAGTCTGTTGCATGGGGTCCCTAGAGTCAAAAATCAATTTGAATGCCTCTAACAACAACAGTACTAAATGTGTCATTTGAATGAGGGCCCTGATTAAGTAATGGCAGTGAAATGGAAGTCGTTTTTAACCTCTTCACTGGTTTTGTTACAGCTGTAAAGGTGCCTCTCACTATGGCCTGACCAAAGACAGGAAGAGACGCTCACAAGATGGCGGGCCAGATGGCTGCGCCAGCCTCACAGCTACAGAGCTCTCCCCAGAGGTGTCTGCAGCTGCTCCCGTCTCCTTAACGACAGAGCCGGGCCTAGACAACCCTGCCTACGTGTCCACCGCGGAGGATGGTCAGTCAGCAAACAGCCCACTGGACCCAGGCCGGAGCAACCGAACGAGGCGTGAGTCAATTGGGCGGGTGTCCAGGAATGGGCTACTTGCCTTGAGATTGCCCTCTGTGGAATAGGCATTGGAAAATTCTAGATTTTTTTTTCTTTACAGAAAGAGTTCTGTTAGCCTTGGCAGCAACCCAATGTCAATCCTCCGTAGTGAAATAAAAGCACGAGTACCTCAGATTATTTAAAACTGTGTAATCTGACTTGGTGAAAGGGGTTGAAGCCAAACCTAATGATTCATCAGTCCTGCAGTGTCAGATCATGCCTACCCTGCCGCTCAAGACAAATGCTGTTCTATTCTGTGCAGCCCAAGGAAAAAAGAAAAGAAAAAAAGGAGCAGTAGGGGAGTTTTCACTCCTGAGACATCTTCATTGAGGCATTTAAAGTATTAGTTCACAGCCCAGATATTCTTCAACAGAGTGGATGGATGAGTGGATAAACAAAACATGGTATAGATATCTATACAATGGAATCTTATTTAGCCATGAGGAGAAATGAAATTCTGATATGTTGTGGCTTGAATAAGATTCCCCATCTTTCTCCTAAAGAGACACTGGTCTATTGGAACCACCAGAGAGGTGTGGCCTTTAGGTTAATAGTCCCTACAGACTTCTTCCCAGATCTCCAGAACTCTTCATATCTATCTGTCTCCCTGTCTCTAATTTTAGATAGGGAGATATAGTAATCAATATAATAGCTATCTATATTGATTTATAGCTGCTTCTTAGAGGCAAGTATTTTGAGACTATGTTTCACAAACTTTGGTCATGCAGCCAGAAGGAGACAGTTTCTGGAAAAGGGTGTCATACTTGGAAGGGTGGAGGGACACTGCAGGAGAGGAAGACTCTGTATGAGATGGATTCATACAGTAACTGCAGTAATGAGGGGAAGGGTGTGAGAGACAGTGAGTTGGGCTCAGGATACAGCAGGGTTCAGAGCTGTTGTGCCTAGGGTTGCTATGAGTCACAGTCAACCCAATGGCATATAACAACAACATATTGATTTTACATATATTTACATATGTAATATTGTACCAAACACATACATACTAAAATGCTTTATACTAAAGCAAAGCTATGGCCATTCTCTGCTCTTTTCCTCAGCACGTCCTTTTGAGCGATCTACAATCAGAAGCAGATCTTTCAAGAAAATAAATCGAGCTTTGAGTGTCCTTCGGAGGACGAAGAGTGGAAGTGCAGTTGCCAATCCGGCTGACCAGGGAAGGGAAAATTCAGAAAATCTCACTGCCCCTGAAGGTAGGTGAGCTCACCTGCAGTGGCCCGGCTTCCAGAGTGACCTCAGTGTGGTGGCCATGTGGCCACCACCTCAGCTTCTCTGAGGCCTGCAGAGGTGTGTGAATTTTGTTTTTATTGAATCAGCATACTCTCAGATAAGTAGTGAAAGGTGGGAATCATTATTCTCTTTTTGTGCAGATTGAAGGAAAAAGACATTGAAACCCTTACAAGCATAAGGCATGTAAGAAATAATAAAGCAGAACACTGGCTGTCACTGAAGTGATTCCAAACCACAGTGACCCTACAAGACAGAGTATAACAAACTGTCTGGTAGAATTTACAAGACTGTGTATTCTTTGCAGAAAAGGAGACTTGGTGGCCTAGTACACATGTATTGGAATACTAATAAAAAGTTGGGTAGTTCAAGTTCACCAGCCTCTATGCAGGAGAAAGATGGGAAGTCTTCTTCTGTGAAGAATTATAACACTGAAAACCTAATGGAGGGTGTCCAGGAGTTGAACTAACTCAACAGGAGTGGGTTTGAATCTTTACAGAGTCAGACTGTCACATTTTTCTCCTTTGTAATAGCTGGTTCGTTCAAACTTGGGCCTTTTGGTTAGCAGGCAAGTGACAGAACCTTTGTGCCACCTGGGCTCCCATAAGGAATAATCACAATGAGATGTTGTTATGTGCTGTCAAGTTGCTAGCGACTCATAGCGACCCTATGCAGGGAATTTGTCTGGATCTTAGATGCTGTGTGCTTCCCCCAGTACTAATGGAGCTGAGGAAATATGGTCTCCCATCCTCCTTTTCATTGTATCCTTGAAGAATTCAGTTCTACTCTTTGTCATCCAGTTGGAACCGACTCATAGTTGACCCTCCAGCAAGTTTTTGGAGGAGGAGAACAGGAGGAGATTGCTCGTCTTTGTCCTGTGGAGCTGCTGATGGATTTAAACGTCCATTGAGACATTGCTTATGGGTTAATAGACCATTCCTTACAAAGTACATGATCAGAGTTCCCTTATACTTGATAGCAGTAATAAAAATAGAGCTCTTCCTCTGTGCCAGAAGAGCTGATTATGGGTAAGGAACTGGTATAGACATAATTTTATGTAAAGATTATAAAATCCCATTCCTGCCTGAGGGTTTTCTTTAGTCCAAGTTCTCCAGAGAAATCGAACTTTACACCCGTACATATGTACATCCATGCATATCTAGACCTTACCAAGTCACACGGATGTCCTGACAATGCTTAGGGATAGATTTTATCATTATCATACAACAACAACAAAATATAGATGAATAAAGGGGCCCCAAGTCACCCAGCTAGAAAAGGCCAGAACAAAAATTTTAACCCAGGCTCTCTGATTCAAGTATATTTTCTTTTTTTTTTTTAGTTGAAATGTTAATGAAAGTTTATGAAGAATTGTTCATTTTCTTAATACAAGTCTCATGGCTCTCTACTCCTGGAAGAAGGTTGATGCCAAACCATCTATGTTTATCCACATAGTCGACCCTTGAATAACATAGGGGTTGTTGTTATGTGCCATCAAGTTGACTACAACACATAGTAACGCTAGCCAGCATTACTGTATCAGACACACTGGACCCATTTCCACAATCACTGTGTCAACCCATCTCCTCCAGGATCTTCCTCTTCTGCACTGTCCCTCTACCTTTCCAAGCATTATGTCCTTCTCCAAGGACTGGTCTCTTCTGACAACATGACCAAAGTATATGAGACAATTTTCCAAATCCTTGCTCCCAAGGAGCAAACTGATTTCACTTTATCTAGGAGAGATTATTATTTGTTCTTCTGGTTGTCCATAGTATATTCAACATGCTTCTCCAGCACCACATCTCATAGGCATTAATTTTTCTTCTGTCATCCTTATTCATTGTTCAGCTCTCAGATGCATAACAAGCACACATGAACATGTAAGGAGATAGGGCAATAAATCACCCAGCACAGTGAAAAAATTTTTATATAATCCAACCATTTAACTGTTAATAGTTTACTATTAACCAGAAGCTTTATCCACACTGTCAATTAGCACTTTTTATAAAAATATACTTTGTATTATATATTAGTAGGGAGCTCAGATGATCTAGTCTCTAGGGAAATGTGCTGCCAACCCAAAAGTCACACCTCTCTGGTATTTTGAATCCACCAATGGCTTTGAGGGAGAAAAACGGACAGTCTACTACTGTGAGATTTACTGCCTTGGAGATTCACCCTCAATAGAAGGTCAGCTATGAATTGGTTCCTACTCTACAGCAGTGTAAGAGAAAGATATGTATTATATACTGCACCCACGTAAAGCTTCTTGGCAGAATTTTTGTGAGTCCCCTGGTGTTATTCAAGGTTTATAGAATTTCACTTAAACACGATGACCAATGTAGGGGTTAGGTGGAGCAAGAATGGTTCCTTCTGATAGTCTAGAAAGTTGTTCTAGATTGGGATGAGATGTTTACAGAAGTTGTGAGCTAACAACTTTTCAAAAGTACTAAGACTATCATAGTTCCAGGAATGTATAGTCCTATGAATTCTTTTGGCAAGATTTTTTAAATTATTTTTATATCATAAAGATATTGCCTCCACTGTTTGTCAGCTGTTTGACCTTAACTGAGTTTCCTAACTTCTCTGAGGTTTACTATTTCCTCATCTTAAAAAGGAGGAAGGAATATAATAAGAATGCATTTCATAGTTGTTGTGAAAATTAAACAAAAAGCTACACAAATTTCTCCATTTGGTGCCTAGTATCAACAGGAGTGGCATCCACTTCCTAAACAACATACTTCCGGAAGCTCTATGAACTTTGATAAATGTCGATAGTTGTAGAGGGGCTTCAGGCCTTTTATTCATAGGGTCTCTATGAGTCATGCTTGACTTGAAGGCAATCAACAAAAATTAACTAACTCCTAATAATAATCACAGAGCTCCAGTGGCTTAGTGGTAAGTAGTTATGCTGCCATCCCAAAGGCACTGGGTTCAAATCCACCAACTGTTCCTCCTCCTGTGTGATCCACTACCTCTGAAAACCCACTAGAATGTCAGCTATGGTTTGGTTCTGATTGATGAGTACACAACAACAGTAATAATCAGTGTAATAATAAATATATTTTTTTCACATATAAGTAAGAACATAAGGGCAAATTCTCTTCTTCCAAGACTAACACAAATTTGGCAGTTTATTGCAATAGATGAGGGAAAGAACTGTTTGAAAGGGATATATGATAGGTATTATTTGCATGGCAAGAGTCCAGAATAAGAGCTGCATAGTAAGGTGGACTGGGGGTAGGAGGATTGTATAACAATGAAAGATTTTTTTTTCTTCTCAAAGAGAAAAGAGAACTGAGGCAGGGGGTATGGGGAGGGAGTGGGCAGGGAGGAAAAATGTACAATGAATGAATTGAAATCCAAGTTCTCTATAATCTTTCATTAAAATCTCAACTTAAAAAACCAACATTTTGGGGCAATTGAATGATAAGAAAAAAATTTGGCAGTTTAAAAATTAATTATTCAAGGCCATAGGATCTCATTGGTGTGGTTCTAAATATCATCATTTACAAAGATGACTGAATAAATCCTTTTGTGCTATCAACTCAACCTCCTTCGGTGGTTCAGAGTGGGGAGATAGAAGTATAGGTTCTTAAAACTTATTAAGATGGGAGATTAGAAAGGGAGAAGGAAGAGAGAAAAATCACCAGCTTTTGATGATTATATCCAAGTCTCTCTTTGTTCAAAGTAATTTTAAAAAAAAAAATCCATTCCCTTTCACCCGACAAGTTTCAACAAATACTTGTGGTATTGCCTACTTGATGTAATCAAAGTAGCTTAAACATTAATTGAACTCACATCACCCAAGTATTGTTAGCACCAGGAACTGACAGATTAAGACTGCTGCCCACAGCCTCACAACAACCAATCACTTAAATGAAATGAAATCCGAAGGGAGGCTAACGTACCACACCCCAGACTTCCTCTGACCACTAAATTGTTTTGCTTACCAAGTTCTCCAATAATGAGAGGTCATTTTAACTCTTTCTATATTGTACTTGTATGTGTGTTTCACATTCCTTCATTCACACTGTGTTTCAGACAATCATTCCCATACGTTGTGTTTTATAAAATTAATCACCATTGATCTTTCTATAGCCCCACTTTCTCTGTATTATTTTTAAGGGTTGAGTACTCATTAATTCATTAGGAAAAGTAGATGAAGACCTTGGGTATTGAAAATAATCACCCACTTTATGACAGCGGGGCTGACATAAGCGGCTGGGAGGAGAATAGGATAAGAATGGATAGACAATGACCATTGCATTGGAACAGGTGGAAGAAAGAACTGTCTAAAGTGAATATATGATTAGGCATTATATGTATGACAATAGGCCAGAATAAGAGATATGTCATTGTAAAGAGGACCAGAGGCAGAAGGAGGGAGGGAGGTAATTGTGCAACAATAAATGAATATTTTTTTAAGTGACCTGGGGGAGGGGAAAGGAATGGTGAGAGGGTAAAATGTGCAACAACAAATGAATGAAAATCCAACTTCTCTGTAAATGTTCATTAAAATCACAATTGAAATAAAATTTTATTTAAA
>NW_006399970.1:4747161-4765050 GCF_000299155.1 Elephantulus edwardii
TGAATGAAAATCCAACTTCTCTGTAAATGTTCATTAAAATCACAATTGAAATAAAATTTTATTTAAATATAAAATAATCTCCGTGAGTGGGTTATACAGAACCAAGCCTGCCTTTTTTGATCTTCCCAGATGACTTAATTGAAAATCTGAGCGCAAAGACAGCTGTCAGCAGCTCTGCCCTCTCCGTGTAAACTCCAGCCTCCTGGGGAGCCTTTTCTTCCCAGAGCTAGGTGTGACTTGGTCTCAACCCTTGCTGGTGTCCTTTCTCTACAAACGGAAGTGGACAAGCAGTGCCAGGCAGTGCTGCTGGCTCACCGGTCTACGGGGCAAATACCCACAGGCCTCATGTCTGACTGTGAACACCCAGCTCCAGAAGGGTAACAAGAGGTTGGTCCCAGGGACTCCTGGGATCTGACATGCTCTGAGGGTCACGTAACTTTGTGACCTCCAGCCAATCACTACCCTTTCCTTCTCCAAGCTTACTTACTTGTTCTGTCTTGTTTAGTAACACATTGTCTATTATCACTGACTTTGAAACTGTGCTTAAGCTGTACTATGACTGCTAACCCAAACACTAAAGGATTATATCCATCCTAGCGTGCCTCAGAAGAAAGGCCTGGTGATCTACTTCAAAAAACAACCAGCCACTGAAAACTCTATGAAACACAGTTCAACTCTGACGCACACAGGGTTGCATGCAGCATTCAGAGGATCCCTTCTTCTTGCTTTAGCCCTATGCTCAGTGACTCAAGATCAGGGACAGACTTCTCTAAGCCACCAAGAAGACCTTGGCTGGGGCTGCTTTTTCTCAATTAGGAAATTTCCCTTCATGAGTATAACTCTCTGATAGAGTGGATTCCCCACGTCTGAAAAACAGGATATCCAGGGAAGAAACTTCTAAATGATCTGAGGGCAGAAAAACAGACTTGTTCTGTGTTATTCCTTAATGTTGTTTGTGTACCATAGAGTCTGGTGACTTTCCAGAGGCAGTTAATCTCACAGGAGGAGACTTCCCATCCTTCTACGGAATAGCAGCTGGTGGGCTCGAACTGTGTTCCTTCAATATTGCAGTGCAGCTTCTTACCACTAGGCCACCAGAGCTCCCCTTTATTCTGTAATAGATGAATGATGAACTTACAGTGCCTTCCATAAAAACAGGCCATTCATTCACTCATGCGGTAAATATTAGCTAAAGGCTCCTGTGTATGAAACCATGCGAGAGCCAGAAATCATGCCCTCAAGGATTTTAGAGCCTGAGGCAGTATATGAGATGTATACAAATAATAATAAAAGAAGGTTGAGTGTCCTGAGAGATGGAGGAGATGCTTTGTGGGAAGCGGGGTGTGGGGAAGGAGCAGAGAAAGAGGAAACAGCTCGGAGATTAACTGGAAGAGATCATTTCAGGAAGGCCTGGAAGGAAAAAATTGGGTTTCAGCCTAAGATGGAAAATATTCCTAGCAGAGAAACACACGTTGGCACAGAGGCTGGGAAGTGGGAACTGTGGGTGAGCTTGTAGTTTGATTGAAACCAAAGTTTGGCAAGAAGAAATAGTTGGAAATGTGTGCTGAGTGTGTGTCTTAAAATACATTCTGTCTTTTGTCTTTTCAGCCTTTCCAAGGTTGTATCACCTGATTCCAGATGGTGAAATTACCAGCATCAAGATCAATCGAGTGGATCCCAACGAGAACCTCTCCATTAGGCTTGTGGGAGGCAGCGAGACCCCGCTGGTCCATATCATCATCCAGCACATTTATCGCGACGGAGTGATCGCCAGAGATGGCCGATTACTGCCAGGAGATATCATCCTGAAGGTAGACATGGAGGAGGAGGAGCTGTGATAAGGGAGCTTAATAACAACAACCTTCAGAGCAAATGATTATATGAATATATGAGGGGAAGCATTATATAAATTCAAAGCAGTCAGTTACCGTGACGCTTCATATGAGATTTCTCATTTAATCGAGTGAGGTCTTTGTCTTTCCCACTCTTCTTCTCTCCAGCCCCATATAAACACTTTACTCTGTCATTGTGTTAATTGGACACTCTCTCTTTTCCTCTTCTCCTCTTTCTCCTCTGTTAGCTTCTTTCCTCTTGTTATCTGTGTTTCTATTCTTCCTTCTCCTTTGTGGTTGTTGTTAAGTGCCACCGAGTAGACCCTGACTGACAGCAGCCCCATGGACAGCTGATCAAAGCCTGGTGCTCTTCCATGCCATCTTCACCATCCCTGAGGTGCCCACACGCTTAGCTCCAGCCACTGTGTCGGCTCATCTTATTGAAGGCCGTCCTCTCTTTTGCTGACCCTCCACCTTTCAGAGCATGATGTTCCTCTCCAAGAGCTGGCCCTTCCCCTTTAAGCAGTAATAATAATATAAGGTTGAGTGTCCTGGAAAGCAGAGCAAAGGTTTAATGGGAAATGAAGTGTTTGGAGGAAGCAAGTGAGAGAGGAATCAAGTCAGAATTTCATTGGAAGGTGCAGGCGTTGAAGAAAAAAAAAAGGGTTTAAGACTAAAATAAAAAAACATTCCCAGGAGAGAATTATGCATGGGTACACAGGCCAGTAAGTAGAAACTGTGGATGTGAGAGCGCACACATAAAGCTGAAGCCTAAATTTCCTTTTTATTTGGTTGTTTTATGGAAAAAAAAATGTAGAGTGGTTTAATGAAACATTTTGTATTTTACTTAATCATTTACATTTACACACCCTCTAGAGTAAATATCCTGGAATGCAGTGGTGCTGGCTTAGAAAAAGTAATCCCTAAACTATTCCTGCCAACTCACCGACATTCCAGGGGATACAGGTGCTGGGATAGAATGTCTTGGACATTGCCGTCCTCAGAGGTTTGGTTAAGGCCAAGGACCTTCTGGAGGCATTTTCAGAAGAAGAGAAAGGATGAAAGATGAGTTATTTATCAGGCAGAAGGAAAACGTATGCCAAAAGTGACAAGAAATCCCTCCCTGGTCATATATTTCCTATCTGACTCTCAGACAAGTCTCCTCCAATCCCTTCTGGGCTGCTGAGGGACAGAGAGTATGTCTCCCCAGGAGATGTGTCTTTGGCAAACCGACTGGAACAAGAGGAGAAAGGATTTAAGGCGGTAATCACAGCAAGGCTGGAATTCCCAGCGGTGGTGGAGAAGGAGTCCCTCCACCTCAGGTGACAGGCAGTCTGCCATCAGCGAGAGTCTGCACAGCTTTCTCTCAGGTCGAGCGGAAGCTGTGCTGCCTGCCACAGTTACATAAGAAAGCATTCTGAGGCCTGCTGCGCTCAGCTGGGGCTTGAAGAGAGAGGGCTGCCTGGAGCATCCCCTGGCCTGAGAATGATGCCAGGGCACCCTGCTCATCTATGCTTGGACAAAGGGGCCGGACCTCTGCTCAGGGAAGCTTCAGTGTTAGGTTATCCAATAAATGCTTACTACTATTTATTGACTAATCTGGTAGTGACCAGTTTCATGTATTTTTCACCATGTCTGGTGAGACCCAGGTGAAAGATCACTTCACCGATTAATAAGTAGCATGAATCAACCTGTGCTTATCTTACTTCTTGGTTAATACACCCCAGGAAGCCTCCATCCCTTCTCTGGAGAGGCAGAAGAAAACCAGTGGGTCTAATAACTTAAAATCGCCTCATTGCAGGACTCCTCTAACAACAACTGGTTGAGAGCGCAGCAAATCATACCAAACTGGAAATTTGAGAAGACCGTCCCCCCAGGGGGCCTCTCCACTCAAGCACGCTGTTTGCGGTGCTGCTGCTCTATGGTTTTCTTCCAGAGTGATGACTAGCACTGGGGCTGCAGCCTCTGGCTGGGGCTGCTTAGCCAGAATAATTAAAACCAGAAAAGCGACTGAGCTTCAGTTCTGCAGGTCATTACGGAGACACAAATGAGAAGAGGGGCTGAGCTGCAGGATATTGAAAGAGCATTTTACAGAGAGAGGGATCCAGCCTTTCAGTAAGGGCCCCAAACTTCCATCACATCAGCTTGCTTGAAACTGTGCAGAGATTTCTCTTTAAAATATGAGCAAAAGACCTTGTAAATGAAACACCTTGAGACCACACACACGTGTGTAATGCATACATACTTACACATATGCATAATAAATATGCATGCACTTACATTCTCAAATATATATACTAAACGCACATTTACATTCTCAAAAGCATATATTCGCAATTGCGTGCTATGTGTCAGAGAACTGGATGGTGACTAGGGATGATAGAAAGAGAATTGATGCCTTTGAACTGTGGTGCTGGAGAAGAGTGTTGAATATACCATGGTCTGCTAAGGAAACAAACAGATTCATCCTGGAAAGAGGGAAACCGGGCTGCTCCTTGGAGTCAAGGATTCTGGAGCTTCGTCTGACATACTTTGAGCATGTAGCAAGCAAGGAGTCCTTGGAGAGGGACATCATGTTTGGGAGAGTGGAGGGACAGCACCAGAGGAAGAGACTTGATGAGATGGATCGATTCAGTGGCTGGGGTAATGGGGGTAGGTGTGTCAGAGACAGTGAGGTTGGCACAGGACAGAGAAGAGTTTAGGGCTGTTTACAACAAGTTGCAAACAACTTGACAGCACATAACGACAACAACACACACATCCTCAAATATTCATAACTATACACACATTGTTTAAGTGTGTACAATCTCAATCTCTTCACCACTGGACGAATTGGCAGCATCAAGACTGAGATTGTACACAGCTTTAGTTTGCTTGGCTCCATAGTCAACAGTCTTGGCACCAGCAGCCAGGAAATTTAAAGGCTCATTGCCATGGGAAAGTCTGCTGTTAGGGACCTCTCCAAAGTACTGAAGAGCAATGCTGTCTCTCTGGAGACTAAGGTGCATCTCATACAGGCCATGGTCTTCGCAATCACTTGTTATGCATCAGAGAGTTGGACAATGACCAGGAAGGATAGAAGGAGAGTTGATGCCTTTGAGCTGTGGTGCTGGAGAAGAGTATTGAGAATACTATGGACTGCTAGGAAAACAGATTTGTCCTGGAAAGGGTTAAACCGGGTGGCTCCTTGGAGGCAAGGATTCTGAGGCTCCGTCTAACATACTTTGGACATGTTGTGAGGAGAGACCGGTCCTTAGAGAGGGACATCATTCTTGGGAGGGTGGAGGGACAGCGTAGGAGAGGAAGGCCCTCTATGAGGTGGATTGATTCAGTGACTGGGATAATTGGGATGGGAGTGTCAGAGACTGTGCGATTGGCACAGGACAGAGCGGAGTTTAGGGCTGTTGTACATAGGGTCGCTATGAGTCGCAGGCGACTCAACGGCACATAACAACAACAACAACAACAACAACATACACACATTTGCATTCTCGAAGCACATGCTCAAGAAGACATACTATACACACACGTTTGCGTTCTCTCATATATTACATACACATCATACACATATGCACACTTATTTTCTTGTATACGTGCACAGACATATCACACATACTCTTTTACATGTGCGCACACACATACACACACACACACACACACACACACATACATACCCACTCTCACATACATACATGGCATAAACATACTAACCCATACACACATACTTAACAGTGGTAGTGGTTTTCAAAGGATGAACTCAGGAGAAAAAATCTGTAGGAAACAAAATTTCTCGAAAGAAAATGAAGTTGAGTTTGCAACTCAAATGAATTTAATTATTTGACTGAGCTAGATGGGAAAATTTCTTTTTTAATTTTTTTTTTCCTGTCAGCTAAAAATGTGCATTTGGCAGGCCACAGAAGTGAAGAAGGTTCGATGGTTTTGTAGTTACCTACAGAAAAGTTTATCTGCAGAATAACTATAAAATTATCTACAAAACCATTTAGCCCATAATTTTGCGAGCCTGTGTAAGAACAAGACTGAGGAAAGAGAGTTTCTATGGGAGAGACTTGGAACAGTGAGGGAGATTATACTCAAAGAAAAAGAGAAGGACAATAATGTTAGGAGATGAGGAATTCTGGACACAAGATAGCATGGTAATAGCATTGTTGTTGGGTGCTATTGAGTCAACCAGTAACTCATAGTGACCCAATGAAAAGCAGATCTGAGCCCCACCGTGTCCCACACCATGCTTCCCATCTCTAGTATGGCCACTGTTACAGTCACTGTGCTAATCTCTCTCATTGAGGGTTTTCCTCTCTTTCTCTGACCCCCCACCTTTCCCAACGTGATGTCTTTTTCCAAGGACTGGCCCCTTCTGATGGCATGCCCAAAGTTCTGGGTTTCTGGGTTCTTCTGGAGAGAAAGAGAGAGAGAGAGAACACGCGCGCGAGAGCTGATTGCACAGATCAGCAGTTCTAAGTTCCACTGTCCCCCCAGGTCAACGGCATGGACATCAGCAACGTGCCCCACAGCTATGCCCTACGCCTCCTGCGACAGCCCTGCCCGGTGCTGCGGCTCACGGTGCTGCGAGAGCAGAAATTCCGAAGCAGGGGTGGCGGCCTGGGCCTGGACTCCTATGGCGCCCGGGAAGACACTTTCCACGTGATTCTCAACAAAAGCAGCCCCGATGAGCAGCTCGGGATAAAACTGGTGCGCAAGGTGGATGAGCCTGGGGTGTTCATTTTCAACGTGCTGGACGGTGGTGTGGCAGACCGACACGGTCAGTTGGAGGAGAATGACCGAGTGTTGGCCATCAACGGCCACGACCTCCGATATGGCAGTCCAGAAAGTGCGGCACTTCTCATCCAGGTGGGTCACAGGTCATTCCGAGGTCCCAGTCACAAACCCCGAGCACAAGTTAAACAGCTTGGCACCCTGACATATCCACCTGGTTACTCCACATTTAACATGCCATGCCTCCCTTTCAAATAGTAGAAATGGAAAAGGCCATATTTTCAAAGGTTCTGCCCAGCTGAGAAGATCATTGTTGTTGTTGTAGTTGTTGGTGTGCACTGCGGGCTTGGTAACGACCCATAGCTGACCCTCCGTCAGGTTTTCAGAGGTAGTTAATAACAGGGGAGGAGATTGCCCATCCTTCTCCCATGGAGCAGCGGGTGGTCTTGAACCACATGTCTTCAGGATTGCAATGCAGCTTCTTGCCACTAGGCCACCAGAGCGCCTACTCAAGCAAATATTAACGGCCCTGGCCTTTCTCTGGGTATTGTCAGCCATCCAGCTTGACTGCATGTAAATACATTGTGTTTTGGTCCGTAACCTTACAATGTTAAGTATAGTTAAGTATAATTCCTCTACTGAGTATGTAGACCTATATCTGTTGTTGCTGTGTACCGTAGAGTCAGATCTAACCCATAGCTGGCCCCCAGCGGGTTTTCAGAGGTAGTTAATCCCACAGGAGGAGATTGCTCATCCTTCTCCTGTGGAGCAGCTGGTGGCCTCAAACCCCATGCCTTCGGGATTCAAGACAGCTCCTTATGCATTCTGGTTGCATGGAAGACTTTGGATAGCCCTCATTCCTATAAAGTGCTCCCTCCAGAGATCCTACAGAGACCTAGTAGGACTGGCCACAGCTAAGATCCTAGTCTCCACAGCTAAGTCCAGGCCTCTTGAAAAGTCCATGGAATCTCTAATATAACCTTAACAGGAAGTCTGCTAGTAAGAGATAGGATGAAAGATTGGCCATCCACGTCCTAAATATAACAGGCCTTTGAAAACCCTGTGTACAATAGAGCACACATAGAGTAGAATAATAGATACGAGAACTTGAGGCTGAGCCCTCAAATTTGGAAACACGAAAGAGTAAGAACAGTTATAAGCAGAAACTAATGATTGGAATGTGGAATGAGAGACGCATGAATGTAGGAAAACTGGACATATTAAGAAAGAAATGGAATGCATAAATATTGACATGCATCATGCTTGGAAGTGTGAATGGACAGTGCAGTAGAGGAAGACCCCACATAAGATGTTGTTGTTGTTGTTGTTGTTATGTGCCGTCGAGTCGCCTGCGACTCATAGCGACCCTGTGTACAACAGCCCTAAACTCCGCTCTGTCCTGCGCCAATCGCACTGTCTCTGATACTCCCATCCCAATTATCCCAGTCACTGAATCAATCCACCTCATAGAGGGCCTTCCTCTCCTGCGCCGTCCCTCTACCCTCCCAAGCATGATGTCTCTCTCCAAGGACCGGTCTCTCCTCACTACATGTCCGAAGTAAGTTAGACGGAGCCTCAGAATCCTTGCCTCCAAGGAGCCACCCGGTTTAACCCTCTCCAGGACAAATCTATTTGTTTTCCTAGCAGTCCATGGTATTCTCAGTACTCTTCTCCAGCACCACAGCTCAAAGGCATCAGTTCTCCTTCTATCCTCCTTGGTCATTGTCCAACTCTCTGATGCATAACAGGTGATTGCGAAGACTATGGCCTGTATCAGACGCACCTTAGTCTCCAAAGAGACACCACTGCTCTTCAGCACTTTGGAGAAGTCCCTAACAGCAGACTTTCCCATGGCAATGCGCCTTTTAATTTCCTGGCTGCTGGTGCCAAGACTGTTGACTATGGAGCCAAGCAGACTAAAGCTGTGTACAATCTCAATCTTTTCACCATCCATCCTGATGCTGCCGATTGGTCCAGTGGTGAGAATCTTTGTCTTCTTGACATTGGATAGATTGATAAATTAGCTAAGGCAATGGGGGTAGATGTGTCAGTGAGTGAGACAGGACAGGGCAGGCTCCAGAGCTGTTGAACAGAGTTGCTATGAGTTGCAGGTGACTCGACAGCACGTAACAACAACAAGTAAGAGACAAAATAACCCGATGAAGGTTGAGACTTCATCTCTTTCCCACCCAGTGTGTATCTTTCCAGGGCATCTTTAATGACTGACTGGGTCACCAGGATGGTTTTTAATGTACCCAACTTAATTCTTAGAGGGAAAGACTTTGTTCTGTGGTCCTGGATTAAAACACATGTATTCACTTTATTTGTGTTTGTTGTGTGCCTTCGAGTCAACTGCAATTCATAGCAACAATATGTACAACAAAACACTACCCAGTCCTGAGCCCATTGTTACCGTCACTGTGTCAGTTCATCCCATTGAGGGTCTTCCTCTTTTCACTGACAATCACTTTATTTAGAAAACATATATTCCGTTTATGCCATGTGTCTAAGCTGGATTAGGTAGGGATAATGACCACTTTGGTTGTTCTTCTAAAGGAATCTACACTCTAAAAGGCCACATAGCCTTGTTTCTAAATAACTGCTGCATAACATCATAGGACTGTAGTATTGGAAGTACTCAAGCAAGTATTGGTGCAGAAGAAGGAGAGATCTTTACATTTTCATTTGGATGGATTTGGAAATGCTTCACAGAGGTGGAAGAACTGGGGCTTTGAGGCATCAGTAGACATTCTCTAGGTGGACAAAGCAGGGAGAATTATTCTAAAGAGGTAGAAGACAAAGACATAAATGCTTGTTCAGGGAATGGTGAATACTTAGTGCCTGAGAAGAAAATAAGGAAGTGGTAAGAAAGAATGCTACTAGGAAAGGACCAGGCTATGCTGACTGTTGTGAGCCATGCTGAGAAGCTCAAACATGAACCCCAAGGTCATGAGATGCCATTGGAAGGGTTTAGGAAAGGAATTTATATGATTCCCCAGAAGAGCTCTCTGGAGACAAAGGAGAGCTAATAGACAAGGATGAAGAATAAGACTTCTTTTTAACTTGTTTTATTACGGTTTACTTAGAAATTCCATATACATTGTTTTTCACACCAGATCTTTCCCATTTCCTTAACCCACCCCTCCCTCCACCTATCAAATTGTGTGACCCTATTATTACACCCCCACACCCAACCTCCCCCTCCCCCCTTAGATCTTCATACACGTTTTACTAGTCATCTTTCTATTTCTACAATAATGGTCTTGTACAGTATCTGTCTTTATGAGTTAGTTCACTTAACATAATGCTCTTCAGTCCCTTCCAAGTTAGGTAGTGATTTTCAAAATCATTTCTTCTGTGTGTTGTGTAATATTCCGTCATGTGTATGTACCATAATTTCTCAATCCATTTGATTGTGGCTGGACATTTGGGCTGTGTCCATGTTCTTTGAATAGTGAATAGCGCTGCTATGAACATTGATGTACAAGTCTCTGTTTGTGCCTCAGTTCTCATTTTCTTGAGGTATATTCCAAGCAGTGGAATAGCTGGGTCATATGGGATTTCTATGTTCAGATTTTTGAGGAAATACCAAACTGCCTTCCATTTTACAATACCACAAACAGTGTATATGAATTCCTGTCTTTCCACATCCACTCCAACGCTTATTCCTTGCTGTCCTGTTAAACTTTGCCATTGCTAGCTACTGGAGTAAGATGGTATCTCATAGTAGTTTTGATTTGCATCTCTCTTATTGCCAGTGATTTGCAGCATTTCTTCATGTGTCTGTTGGCCATCTGAAAGATTAGAAACTTGGTCTCAAAAGCAGTCACAACTACTCAGGCTTACAATGTCAGCTTCCACTTAATGATTGAGGTATTAACACTTCTGCAGTGGACGTGGTTCAATTCAGGAAGATGGGCTGATGCAGTGACTGTACCAGGGGCGTTACTCATATCAGAAATGATGAGGATAGTACAGGATAGGCTAGGGTTCAGAACTCTTGTGCTATGAGTCACTACGAGTTATAGTCTCCTTGATGACTAACAAGAGACATTGAGAACTGTACATGTGAATTGGCAATTGTTGTGTAATCTAAATCTTTACAAATTTTTTGTTGTTCAATGATTTATTCATTGCAAATATCTTTATATATTTTTTAAATTTTCTTTTTAATTCATTGTTGCACATTTTCTTCCTCCTTTTTCCCTCCCCTTCTGCCAGTCTACCCCACAATGCATCCTTGTTCCAGATTTTTATCATATATATAATGCCTAATCATATATTCCTTTTGGACAGTTCTTCCGCTCATCTGTTTTATTCCAGTGTTCTTTATCTATTCACGCTTTTCCCATTCTCCCCCTAACCCCCCATGTCTGTCCTATTTTACAACAACAGTGCTATGCAGCTTTTGACCTTTTGTGACTGAGATATTTCCCTTAGCATAATGTCCACCAGGCTTCCCTATGTTGTGTAATATTTTACAAGCTTGTTGTTTTTCAATGTTGTATAATATTCCATTGTGTGAATGTATTATAGTTTTTCTATTCATTTGTTTATTGATGCTTTTAACGTGCATTAACAACAAAAAGATATTTGGTCAGACCTCAACACTATACCTAGTCCTAGAGGGTATAACAAACAAAAGACAGCCAGCATGACCTCAAGGACCTGGTCATTCAAGTACAACTAAGTCTTTGTGTCCTTTGATTCCCATCATGGCATTCTTTCAAGTGTTAACAACTCTTTCCACCTTTGTGTATGAGTCATCTTCTCTTTCCTTACTCACTCACTCTCATTACTATCAAGGCAGACCCATCTCAGAGCTGACCATCCAGCAGATTTTTGAAGCTGTAAATAGCAAGGAAAAGATTGCCCATCTTTCTTTCAGGGAGCTGCTAGTTGATTCAAATCACCAGCAAGGCAAGTTCTCTGGGTTAGAGGACTAACTCCCTACAGACTACACCACCACAGCGATTCGAGCCTAGATGTGTGAATGGATAAAGTCAAAGACCATGAGTGATGCCAACAGTGTGGATGACACACCCAGCTGCTATCCGAAAGGCTGGAGGGTGGAGTTTACCTAGAGCTGCCTCAGAAGAAAGGCCTAGCAACTTACCTCTTGAAAAATCTGCCCTGACAAAAAGGGAGCTCTGGTGGCCTAGTCTACAGGTAGTGGTGCTGCTGACTCAAAGGCTGCATCTCCCTGGTGGGAGGTTCTTGCCCATCTTTCTCCAGGCAGCTGCTCCTCATGGATTCAAACCACCAGGAAAAAGATGGACAATCTCCTCGCGTGTGGTGAAAGTGCAAGTCGATGCTGGCACGCATAGGGTCCCCATGAGTTAGAGCTGACACAGTAGTTAGTGATATTTTATGAAAACGTTAAGATGGAAAAAAGAAGTGTCCAGTTTTCCTCATTAAGAAACTACATTTAACGTATTTTTCGAAAACCAGATTTTTGAGTCACAGTTAGTATCTGTGGTACACTTTTCCATTCCCTCGGCAGGTCATGCATTGCCTCTCTCATTCTAAAGATGGTTTCTGCCAACTATGCTTCACAATAAACTAAAGAAATGCACTCTTACCCATGTCAGTTGGCTAAATCTTGATTGCATGTGGCATTTTCTTTTTGTAGATTACTAACAGAAGAGCAGAACCATTTCTTCCCCTGTGAAAGTTAATTGATGTAATAAAGTCTTGCCCAACAGTGGGATTTCCGAAAAGATTCTTTTGCTTACTAAACAAAGCTAATGTGCTTTATAAGCAGAAGGGGGGAAATATTTTTTATAAGGAAAAAAGCAAAATGAGGGCAAAGCTAGTTGGAAAAGAAATGGAAGAAATAAAAATGCCAGAAAAAAATGCAGCTAAGCCAGCCCTTGCTGTTTCTCAAGAGTGGAATTTATTTATGTGATAGTTGTAACACACACCAGGCTGGAGGGATTAAACTAAATGCCCTTCAAAGGTTGACATTCAAATTCCCCACCAGTCTTTGGAGGTTGTTGCCTGGGTTGTGTGTCCTCCATGAATCACATTTTCTTTACCAAGAAATTCCCAGACGGCATGTTCTTCTGGTCATGTTTCCCCCCACAGTACCACGCATTCTGCTTCTCCCTACGTTGTTTCAGGGAAGAGTTATTACAGAGAAGCCACAACTGGTTTACATTTGACCAACTTTACACATGCTGGGCCCTCCCCAAGCTGACTCAGCATCAGCTCTCCTTTTGGCAGACCCCAGCATCAGATCCACTAAGAGGAGGCCCCACAGAGAAGAAAAACACAAGACAGAGACAGAAGCCTTAGATGCAAAACAGGCAATTGGCTTATTTAGCAACTTGTTGTTAGCTGCCGTGGAGGGAGCTTTGACTCACAAGGACCCCATGTATGAACAGCTGCTTGGTCCTGCATGATTGTAATGATTGTTGGAGTGTCTGAATCTATTGTTTTAGCCATTGTATATTTAAGTGTCTTCCAATCCAGAGGTTCCATCTTCCAGCACCAGGTCAGCCAGTATTCTTTTGTGATTCATAAATTTTCATTGACTGATTTTTGGAAAAGATCATCAAGTTTTTCTTCCTAGTGTTATTCAGGAAGCTCTTCTGAGAACTCGTTGGCCTTTCTGGTCTGTAATACATCAGAAGCGTATAGCTTTTAGCATCGTGGTAACAGGTAAGCTGTCATTGTGCAAGAAACTGACAGATGCCTCGTGGATTTAGAAATTGAGTGTAGCTTTACTTTCCTCCATTGTCAATTTGGCATTTCTCCAGGTTTTTTGAACACCATAACTGGAGTGACTATGGAAAAAGACAGTCTTGTGGAACTGGCTGTTGTCATATCCTAAATAACAGAACAAGGAAATAGGAATAAAAAGTTCAAGACACTGGGAGTAGGAGGAAGACCTTAATATCGTGAGCCTCAGAGGTTCAGCCTGTATTCATCCAATAATCAAAGTAAGAATTCTTTATTCTGAGAATGATTTCTGTTTTTGATACACAAAAATGCTATTATTGTCAAGTCTTGAACTGACTCACAGCTAACCCTCTGGTGGCTTTCCAAGAGGAGACTTGGATCACCATCTGTGAGTTAGCACAACCCTACCCTTTATGTGCATTTCTACATTGGTAAGATCCCATTTACCTAGGAGTACAAATATAAATGCATTAAGAAAGGAAGAAAGTAATTACAGATTGCAAATTTGTTTGGGTGTTTTTCCTCTTTTTCATTAATGCTGATTGCCATCGAGTTGACTCATAACGACCGTATTAACAAAATGCCTGAAGCCTTTCTATAACTATCGACATTTATCAAAGTTCATAGAGCTTCCAGAGGCATGTCGTTTGAGATTTTAACAAACGTTTACAAAAATTTGGATTTCCATTCACTCGTTATTGCACATTTTCCTCCCTAAGCCCTTTCCCAGTTCACTTTTCTCTTTAAAAAGATTGCTTCATTGTTGCAAAATTTGCTCCCTCTCCCTTGCCCCCCAGTCCACTTTGCTATGCACCTCTTATTCTGGACTGTTGTCATGCAAATAATAGCTAATCATATATTTCTTGTAGACAGTTCTTTCCCTCATCTATTTAAATGCAATGTTCATTATTTATCCCTTCTTTTCTTAGTTTCCCCCAACTCCCGTGTCAGTCCTGTTTTGTAGCAGTGGCATTATGCAATATTTGTCCTTTTGTAATGGAGCTATGTTACTCAGCATAATGTCCTCCAGGGTCACCCATTTTGAAGCATCCTTTCAATGCCTTTTCCCCAGACAACTTGATGCCACAGTGAGTAAAAATCAAAATCATTTTAAGAAGTTTTCACCAGTACTGACCTATGTGTGCTTCCCTACCCCTACATGAGTGAATATTTAAATAAGAAGTTATTTCCTTAAGGAACAACTGACAATCAGGCTCTTCAGACATTTAAAAAGAATGTGACAGGTCCGTTGACCGTGCCAGAGAGCACCGCTCATATTTCCTCCATTTCTTGTAAGCGTGTGACGCTGCACTGTACCTGCAGAAAAAGCAGACAGTATAGGCTGCAGCAAATGCAGTGTTCAAGTTGTCTGGATCCAGTAAGAATCTTCAGTGACATGAGACCTGGCAGATCTGTGTGTGGGGGTTTTGTTTTGTTTTTTTATGCATAGGCATAACTAATCTAGAATTTAATGCCTATTTAAAGAAATTGTCCTACATAGTATTATAGTAAATTAAATGCACATAAACTAAACAATACACAGATTTTTTTTTCATTCTCAGTTTACTATATTAGTTGTCATTTGCTATCAAGTCAACTTCAACACATGGTGACCCTACATGTATGTACCAGAGCAGAACTGTGTTTCATGGTGTTCTCCATGGCTAGTTTTCCAGGAGCAGAATGCCAGGCCTTTCTTCTGAGTCACCTCAGGGTTGACTCAAACCTGCCACCTTTTGGTTCGCGGCAGAGTGTATTAACCATTTGTACCACTCGGGAATTCCCACTTCCGCACATTGTTGTGAGATGTTATCGAGTCAATTATGATTCCTAGTGACCCACTGGCCTTCATGTTTCAAGTATTCGTGATAAAGCCTGTGTTGGTGTGTTGTGAATGTGAACCACAGGCACAACTGTTGTTAGTTGTTGAGTCGATTCCAATTCGTGGAGATCCCTTGTGTGCAGAGTAGACACATTCTTGAGTTTTCTTGGCTGAAACTTTTAAGAATTCCTATCACCAGGACTGTCTTTAGAAGCACCTCTTGGTAACTTCAAAACACCAACCTTTGGCTCTTAGTCAAGTGCTCCACTGGCTGTGCCAGCCAGTGACCCTGATCACTGAAGATATCAGAGGCTTCTAAAGTCTTACTGTTCCTCCTACAACCTGCATACCCACCAGTGAATATTCTTATCATCAAACAGAATAGATGACAAGAGTGACTTCCAGATATCGTGAAAGAGATGGTGCTTGGGGCAAAGGCATTGGGTCATTCTGCTCACAATCTACAGCAGCAAGTCCAGGGGCTCAAGAGCTAAATTCTTCTTTCAGTCTTGTCACTGACAGCTGTATGATTGTGTACAAGTCGCCGTCATTATCACCAGCAGTTCTAAACACCTAAGAGATGTGTGCTTGTGGAAACATAGCCCTTAAACTTAAAGCTCTAGTCCAGTGGAGAAAATAGACCAAGTAGACAAATTTGCTGCCATAGAGCTCTTTTTCTACCCTGGAGAAATAATCTGAACTAACTAAAAGCGCTGAGATCCTGTTCATCACCTTTCCTCTTGAAAAAATTCCTCATTATCACTGAATTGGAACCAACTCATAGTTGACCCTCCAGCAGGTTTTCAGAGGCAGTAAATCCCACAGGTTGAGATTGATCATCTTTCTCCCTTGGGGCTACTGCTGGGTTTGAACCGTCAGAGAGGCCTGGCTTTTAGGTTGGCTCCTTTTCTCCTTCACCAAATTCGAAGTACTGAGCTTATTAAAGGAACTACTCACTTATGCAGGAAAAGAAACTCAGATTCTTTCTATAAAGAACTAGGCACCATGCTAAGTGATAAAGTTACTGTGCTGTTGTCTTTTTTTCCCTCCCCTTCCTCCCGCCCCCTGGCCCCGAGTCATCGCTAGGTTCTAATTTCCAATCTTGCAATTCACAACTGAGTGCTTAACTATTGCACTACTAGCACTCCTGGGCACAGAATATGTGAAAGAAAATAACCAGGCTTCTGCTCTGCTCTCTCTTGGTCTTCCAGTCTTCGTTTGCCTCCCCTGCTTAACTTTCTCACAGCCACATTCACACCAATGAGAAGAGGCTGATTCACTAGATGAAATCAGAGCTTGTGAGCATTACCTCCAGGGCAGACATGTTAACCCCCTTACCACCTCACCTCTCCAAACGCTGGAAAAGAAAACACATCTGACAGGGTCTCTGTGAGAGCGTTTTTAAGTCAGCTAATAAGAACCACTGATTAAGTCTTGCAAAGAACTTATTTACAACTAAATTGATACTGCTGTTGTTCCTGGGAAGTTATTCCTGCCAGTACATCCACATAAACCCAAGAGAACATTTGAAAATCCAGTGAGACGTCTGTGCTAGAAGATGTGGATTAAAGAACTCTGGCCCGCTGCTTCCTTGGTACTTTAGATGGTATCTGGCAAGTTGCTCCTGTGTGTAAGTGTCAAACTCTCTCAGTTGTTAAGAGGTGCTTAGTTCACGTGTCTGTTCCTCTTCTACATGGATACGCAGGCCTAGATAGACATGTGCCTCAGGATAGCGTGGTTTCCTCAAAGAGAAAGGAACCCAAATTGGACTCAGCAATCTAAGTGTTTGTCTGAATGTTCACTGCTTCTTATCTGTTAGTCATTTTTACTTCAGAGAGTTTCCTAAGAGAACCTCGTTAGAATGGGGAGGCTTGAAATTAATATTTTTTTTTTAAAAATGCAATTATTACAAAATAGTCTTCCAAGAATTGGGTTTAGTTAACTAATACCACAGCCTTCATGTCAGTGTTCTTTATTGCTTCCTGGATATGTTATTTTTTTTTTTCTGACACATGGGTTTTGTGTGTGATGAGAAACACCAGAGATTTTAAGATAGGCAAACCCCCGAAGGACAGGCATGGAAGCCATAGCAGGGCCTTCTGAGAAAGAAAGCGAGTGGAGGACTTGCAATTTCTTTTGGAGGCCCCATGTTGGGATTTTCTAGGTTGACATGAAATGAGTCAACTTGACCAACCATTGTATTGCTTATAATGGACACTCTTGTTATTGTTGTTCATTATCTTAGTTGGCCTTTGACTCATGGAAAACCCATGGGATCAAACAGTTGTGATCCATATGGTTGGGTTTAGGAATCAGATTACCAGGCCATTCTTCCTGGTGTGTGTTAATCTAGAAGCTTCACGAAAATTTACCTGTTTTACCTCATTGCTCATTACCATCAAGTGAGAGCTGACTCATAGCTGACCCTTCATTGGGTTTCCAAGGCTGTAAATGGCATGAAAAGAGATTTCCCATCTTTTTCTCACAGAGCAGCTAGTAGATTCAAACCTCCAGAAAGGAGGAGTCTCTGGGTTAGCTCAATTCCCTACAGACTACGCCACCATAGCACAAATCTCCACTCACAGATGAATCGTGGCTGTACTGAGGTGCATTGCCTGGGAATTGGACTAGAGTCTTCTGCATAGGAGGAAAGAATGCTACCATGGAACTACCACTGGTGCATACGGAGCTTTACCTGGTGTTTTAGAGAAGCTGTGGTATGTTCACACAATGAAATACTACGCTGCATTGAAAAACAAGGAACTCATGCAATATTATTCAAAATGGGTGAGCCTGGAGGACATTATGCTGAGTGAA
>NW_006399970.1:4767405-4776479 GCF_000299155.1 Elephantulus edwardii
CAAGCGACTCGACGGCACATAACAACAACAACAACAATGACCTTGTCCTTGGAACCATTTAGCTGGGCTGCTACATTACTCTGTATACCTTATTCAATCCAGAAGGACCTTCAGCCATACAGTAAAGTCATTGATTAAAAATAACTTAGTAGTGTCTGATGGTGTCTTTTTCAAGGACATTCTACGAGACCTACTTTTTTCTATGGTTCTCTGACTAATTTAAGGAATAGGGGAATCAAGAACAGATAACCAGTTAAGCAAGGCAAGCTTTGATATCCTAAAAATAAGATAAAAGTGTGAAACTATTCACTAGAGATTAGTAAGTAAGCACACGCCAGCATGTGCTTACTTTGCTTATTGGGTACTCTGTCCCTCTCAGGGATTATATAAAAGGGATTTTTATTCCATAGGAACATGCTGTGAGAGAGAGACAGATGCCAGCTATGGATGGAAGCAGAATCTTTATGATAGTTGGGCGTGGGTGGAAAGATGAATATAGTTACCACAGATTAGTAAATAAGCACAAGTGAGGCCCCACATACCTTTTGCCTTTGGTTGCTAACCTTACTTGCTGGCTACTCTAATAATGAAGGAAGTACTTTATATGCTCTTGCCAAATTATACAATGAGCATTGATGTAAACAAATACAGGAGCTATGCTTTTCCATTAAAAGAAAATGCAAAGACAAACTCACACCTTCAGACTTGCTGCTTACTTCTGTGATGATAGATTGACAGTTACTGAAACCTGTGTCTTGTCCCGCAGGCCAGTGAAAGGCGCGTCCACCTCATCGTGTCCCGCCAGGTCCGACAACAGAGCCCAGACATCTTTCAGGAAGCATGCTGGAGCATCAACGGCAGCCGCTCACCCGGGCCTGGGGACCGGAGTCACACTCCCAAGGTGAGGGCCTCCAGGGCCACGTCCACAGTGCCTCCTGGGAGGTACCTCTCGGGGAGTCTGCTCACTTTGACATTTCTAAGTGCCATGTCTGCACCTCATCAGACATCTACACAAACACTATTGGACTAAGAAACCTGAGAATTCAAAGTCCCAGCTACATGATTCTTAGTGATGTCTGTCCTCCTGGCAACAGACAGAACTATATTAGAGGAAACTGGAAGCCTCACTTTACAGACTGTGTGCTGGAAGCTAAATTCTAATCTAAATCAAATAGATGTCAGCTTTGAAAAGAGTTTTCTCTAAGGACTGTTTTTCATTCACTGGGAAATGAAACAAGAGGAGGTTCGCCTGGTCTCTAGTTTTGGTAAATTAATATAATCGTTCCCCTGTTACGTTTAGCTTATTTTCACAAAAGTCCCAAAATCAAACCTCTAGTGGCTTGGAAGGCCAATCAAATATGTGAAATTCGTGTACTTTTGAAGCCCTGTCTCACTTACTTTGGTTACATGGCCAGGAGGGACCAGTTCTTGAAGAAGGATGCCATGCTTGAAAGGGTGGAGGGACAATGCAGTAAAGGAAGACCCTGGATAAGATGGATTGATACAATAACTAGGGCAGTAGGGGTAGGTATGTCAGAGTCAGTGAGACTGGCTCAGGACAGGGCAGGCTTCAGAACTATTGTACATAGAGTCCCCATGAGTCACAGGTGACTTGACAGCACACAATAAACAATAATTAGAGAGTAGGAACAACTGACCTCTGGTGGCCTAGTGGTAAGAAGCTGCACTGCAATCCCAAAGGCATGCAGTTCAAATCCAGTACCTTGCTCCAGAGAAGAATGGGCAATCTCCTCCTGTGTTATTTACTACCTCTAAAAACCTGCTGGAAGGTCAGCAGCGAGTCAGTTCTGACTCAAAAGCACACAACAGTAAGGATTTGAAAAAATCATGGCATAGATGCCCCAAGTTAATGGCATATCAATCCAGAAAATACTATGAATCAAGCAGAATTCATGTGTGAATGTAATTCAGCTTTTAGGCCACCAGTTTATAGTCTCTTTTTAAATAACTTGTCCAATAAGTCAGTCCAATGTCTACATCTGTCTGACTTTTATTAGAAGTAGTTCTTTACCTTTACCATTTGCATGAGTATCTAAGCAACATAAACTTGGCTCAATCCAAGCTAAGTGCCCTGTATGGTTGTTACATGTGGTTAAAGTCAGTTCCAACTCAAAGAAATCCCACGAACAACAGGATGAAACTCACCTCAGTCCCGTTCCGCCTTGACAACCATTGCTATGTTTAAGCTCATTGTGTCAGTCCGTCTCAATGAGGGACTTTTTAGCTGACCTGTTGGACTACCAAGCATAATGTCCTTATACAAGGGCTGGTCCTGCCTGCTATGTTAAAAGTTGGAACAAAATTTCCTATCTTTAATGTTAAGGCACATTGTGACTGTTATCTCTTCCAGGACTTATTTATTCATTCTTCTGGCATTGTCAAGCTTTTGTATATTGAGGCTTTTGAAAATATCATGTCGCTTGTCAGGCATACCGTAGTCTTCAAACTGACACATCCTTAGCACTTTAAAGTGGTCTTCGGGGTGGATTTCCCCAGTGCAATATATCTCTTGATTTCTTTAGTGCTGCTACCATGGCTGTTAATTGTGGATCCAAGAAAAGTTAGATCCTTGACAATTCCAATTTTTTCTTTGTTTACCATGATGTTGCCTATTGGTCTAGTGGTGAAGATATTTGTTTTCTTGTTGTTGAGATATAATCCATATTCAAGGCTGTAGTCTGTGTGCTTCTTCAGTATTTCAAGTCCTCTTCACTTTCAGAAAGCAAGGTTGTATCATCAGTATATGAGAGGTTGTTAAAGAGCCTTCCTTCAATTCTGACGTCATATTTGTTGTCATAAAGTCCAATTTTTTAGATTCTTGCTCAGGCATGGTGAGAGGACCAAACCCTGAAAACACTCTAAATTTCAATTAAAGATTATTTTAAATCATGCAATATCCTCTTATTCTATTTAGGTGACTATAGAATCTATGAAATTGATTACTGTTTTTCTTTGATGAGTTATTAGTATTCACCCATCTGAATGAAAATTATACTTTTTAATAGAAATGTAGTGTGTGTGTGTGTGTGTGTGTGTGTGTTTTAACATAGTAAAAAATACTGAGATTTATGGGTGGCAAGAATTTTCCTAAGTGTTGACTCACTTACTTTCAAGAATAAATGAGTCATCTGAAAAAAAAATTGGCTGTAGTTCACTTTGCCTGCTTCCTATTTCTCCAGTGATCTCTAGCCTGTTCCTGCCTCCCCTCAGAAAGGTACTTTTCCACTGACTCAGCCAACAGGATTTGAGATAATCTAACTGCTGGGGAGAGGGTACTCTCAGCCTGTGTCTTTCTCTATCATGCTGAGGACCTTTATCATGCATTTATGCAATGTGGGTTGTTTTTGTAGGCTGTTCCTGTTGTTGTTAGCTGTTATCAAGTCATTGTTCCTGTTGTTGTCAAGTCAACTATGACTCATATTGACCATAAGAATAGCAGATCTAAACCTTGTTCTATCCTGCATGGTCCCTACCACCTCTGATACTGTGGGGCCCATGCTAACAGTGTGTCAGTCCATCTTGTTGAGGGTCTTCCTTTCTTTATCCAATGCTCTAGCTTTCCCAGCATGGTGTCTTTTTCGAAGGACGGTTTCCTCCTGACAACATTCCTAAAGTATACGAGATAAAGTTTCACCATCCTTGCTGCTCTTCCTCTAAGACAGACTTGCTTGTTCTTTTGACAGTCCATGAGAAACTCAGTAATCTGGTGTATCACCACAATTCAAAGGCACCCATTCTTTTTCCTGTCATCCTTATTCATTGTCCAACTTTCAGATGCATAGGAAGTAATTGAAAGATCATGCTTGGATGAAGCACACCTTAGTACTTAAGCTGACATCCTTCCTCTTTCTCACTTTAAAGAGATCTTCATCAGCAGATTCACCAACTAAATCAACTTTTGATTTCTTGACTGCTGTTCCATGAGTGTTGATTATAGATTGAAGTAAAATTAAATTGATGACAACTTCATAGACAACATGGGGGAGGGAGCCTGGAGGACATTATGCTAAGTGAAGTATCTCTGTCACAAAAGGACAAATACGGCATAACACTACTATTATAAAATAGAACAGACATGGGAGGGTTAGGGAGAGAATGGGGGAAGAAATGGATTTATAATGAATGCTGCATTAGATCAGATGAGGGGAAGAACTATCCCAAAAGAATATATGATTAGGCATTATATATGTGACAACAATCTGGAACAAGGGATGCATTGTGGGGAGGGCTGTGGGAGGAGGGGAAGAAAATGTGCAATGATGGAAGAAATGAAAACATTTTCAGAAATAAATCAGTGACAACTTCATTCTTCTCCATCTATCATGATGTTGCCTATTTGCCCAGCAGTAAGGATTTTTTTTTTGTTTTCTTGATCTTGACGGGTAATCCAGATTGAAGGGTGTACTACTCTTTGATCTTTTTTAAGGCCATGAAAGCCCTCGTGTGAGTAAGTCCACCATGTTTGCTTTTCTGTTTATGTTTTCAGTTACCCCACAGTCACCCCACAGTCACTTGTCATGAGAAAGTGGTGAATGTCCGAAAAGACCCCAGCGAGTCCCTGGGCATGACGGTGGCTGGAGGAGCATCTAATAGAGAGTGGGATTTGCCCATCTATGTCATCAGTGTTGAGCCTGGAGGAGTCATAAGCAGAGACGGAAGGATAAAAACAGGTAAAATGGAAAGAGACTTATGGAACTAGGAGTAAGAGATGGGGGAATAGAAGAATTAGCAGCTTGCTTGATTAGGTAACTCTGCCTGAAATTATGAAGAGACTAGAAGGATGAACTGTCCAGAAGCACTGACAGTGACTTAAGTAAAGCTGCAAGACTGGGTTTCATTCTTCTTAGTTCATAAGGTTTGATCCGGACCACTCTGCCTGCTGGTGAGAGAAGAGCTTTCAAACAATTCCAGGAGCTGGCGGGGAGAAGACAGAGTTAAGAAATCCCTTGGTGGTGCAAGCAGTTAACATGCTCACTGCTATGCAAAAGGTCAGAAGTTCAGGTCTGCCCAGAAGTGCTTTCAAAGAAAGATCTGGTGATTTCCTTCCAAAGAATCAGCAACTAATACCCATATGGAGCACAATTCTACTTTGAGCCCCGTAGGATCACCGTGAGGCAGAGCTGACATGAGGGTCACTGCTCTTACTGGTGATGCAGTTATGAGCAAATTGTCTCAGTTAAATGACCTCATTTTAAATTCATTCATGCTAAGTGATTACTTATTTAATTGATCCAGTAATGAAGCTAATCCATCATTGCTCCATTTCATACGTTAGATGTTGTTGTTGTGTACCATAGAGTTGTAACTGACCCATAGCTGACGCTCTGGCTGGTTTTCAGAGGCAATTAATTGCACAGGAGAAGATTGCCCATCCTTCTCCTGTGGAGCAGGTGGTGGCCTCAAACCGCATGCCTTCGGGATGGCAGCACAGCTTCTTGCCTCTAGGCCACCAGAGCGACCTGTAGGTTAGATAGCAGAAATTATTTCATAGATTTTGATTCAATGACTATTTCTACATGAGTGTGAGTGAACGGTGTTACACTGGTTTAACCAACTGTGTCCTGGATTAAATTAGCTGAGGAAGGCAGTGCCAAATTTTCCTCTACAAATATGTGTCCTTAATATTGTCAACTCACACAAGGGGACATAGCTCAGACGGCTTCTCAGGCCAGTTACCATGAAGGTGAGGGTTCAGATTCAAAAGACAGAATGAGAAGCATCTACAATACCTTTGCTTTGCGGTGGAGCAGCAGGGAGGTAGCATGATGGCTTCATCATCCAAACTGGGTGAAAGGGGTGGGAGATACGTTCTTTTCAGGTCACAGAAGATGCAAGGTTTTCTCTATCTCTCTTCTCCTCTCCTTTTACTCTTGCTATGATTATTCTGTATCAAAAAGATGATATTCAAGGAAGGAAGGACATAAAATATAGAAAATGACGGCGGAAGGATGTATGTATGTAATATCTCTTGCTATTTTGTGAGAGCCTGGGTGGAGAACAATGAGATCAACCAACAGAGTGAATGCAAGCCAGCAGATGATATGATATGATATATGATATGATGACTGGAAAAGGTCTAACATGTTCAAGGTGCTTAGTTAATACTGGCTACAGAATCTGAGCATGTGGTCAGGAGGGACCGATCGGTCTTTGGAGAAGGATATCATACTTAGAAGGGTCGAGGGACAGCACAGGAGGGGAAGACCATGCTTTAGGTGGATTGACACTATAACTGAAGTCATGAGAGTAGGTGTGTCAGAGACAGTGAGATTGGCTCAGGATAGGACAGTGTTCAGAGCTATTGTACATACGGTCGCTATGAGTTGTATAGGTGAATCGAGGGCACATAACTACAACAGCAAAATTACCACCTTTGCAATGACTAGAAGTTGTGTTAATATTTCTATTTTCCACCTCTTTGAGAACATAGTTCCAAGGCCATTTCTCATAAGCATTATAGACTATCTGACAAACACTCACAGGAAGTTTCTCATTCACACACACAATCCATGTTTATTGAGTGTTGACGATATGCTGAGCTTATGCAAGTGCTGGGACGTGGGGTGTTCCCCTTTATGCTAACATAATAAACAAAATGAGTGAAAAGGCTTTATTTCATTAAATAGTGAACAAAGCTCATCACTCCTCTCCCTAGTTTCCTTGGGTCCTGCCTTCCTTCTCTCCCCCCTTTTTCTTTCTTTCTCTCCCTCTTTCCCTCCTTCCCTCCCTCCCTCCCCCATTTCCTTTCTTCCCTCTCTCTTCTTCCCTCCCTCCCCCTCCCTCCCCATTTTCTTCCTTCCCTCTGTCCCTCCCCCATTTCCTTCTTTCCCTTCCTCCCTCTTTCCCTCCCCATTTCCTTCCATCCCTCCCTCTCTCCCTCCTTCTCTCCCTCCACCATTTCCTTCTTTCCCTTCCTCCCTCTCTCCCTTCCTCTTTCTCACCCTCCCTCCCCATTTCCTTTTTTCCCTCCCTCCATCTCTCCACCATTTCCTTCTTTTCCTCCACCCCCCATTTTCATCTGTCCCTCCCTGCCCCATTTCCTTCCATCCCTCCCTCTCTCTCTCCCTCCCTCCCCCATTTGCATCCGTCCCTCCCTCTCTCTCCCCCTCCTCTCCCTTTCTCTTTCTTCTCTTCTTTTGTTCCTCTTTCTCTCTCTTCTTTCTTCATTTACGATTTAGAGCCAGGTATCAATAAGTATGCTTTGTCTGTTGCTGTATTTATGGACATCAAGTTGACTACAACTCATAGGGACTCCATGAACAATGCCTCTGAACCTTGTCCTGCCCTGTGCCCCCCTCACCATCTCCGACACATTCAGAAAACCCCTTTTCTAATCTAGAAAATGAGATTCCCTTGTGAGTTTTCTATTTGCACCGTGGACTGTGCACACTGATTATTAACCATTTTGCTGTGCGAGCTTCAGCTGTACATCCCACACCCCAGGCAGTTGGAGCAGACACTGGCGTCCCCACCCCCACCCCAAGGATGACATCTGTGTCTCTGGCCATCAGGTGACATTTTGCTGAATGTGAATGGCGTTGAACTAACGGAGGTCAGCCGGAGTGAAGCCGTTGCGTTATTGAAAAGCACATCCTCCTCGGTGGTCCTCAAAGCTTTGGAAGTCAGAGAACAGGAGCCTGAGGAGGACTACAGCAGTGCAGGAACCCTGGACGCCAACGACAACAGGGCTCCACCCGCAGACTGGTCTCCCTCCTGGGTCATGTGGCTGGAATTACCACGGTAAGTCCCGATGCAACATCCCTGTGGAGGCGTGGGAGGAAACATTTCTGAGACCATGCTTGTTCTGACTCAGGCCGCTAGCATGCTAATGAGACCCAGGCTTGGCTGTCGAACTGTTGGAAATCATCTGGGCTTCCATTTTTGCAAGTGAAAATGCCAGCAGAAATCCCAGAGTAGAAGCAAAAACCTGGATATGGCAGCATCATTAAGCGGTCACATTGAGGATTGTGCAGGTCTGCCGTGGGCAATTGTGTGGGTTGTTCATGCAAGAAGGAATTCAGCTGACAGGGAGACGAAGCAGCTATCTGGTGTATGTACACACACCCTGGAGCTGAATTATACCCTCAAAGGAGGGTTCACCTCTTCCAATTTGCATTCATCAGCCCTGGGACCTTACATGGAGGGTGACTCTATTCCTTCTTAGCTGCTCCCAAAAAATTCTTAGTCAAACTTTAAGAAGCAGTTGAGTTGTCATTTTAGTGGCTTGTAACTGGAGCCATGACTTGAAGCATTTAACTGTCATACAAACACTTCAGGGAAAGATTTGAGGACTACTCTAACTGAAGAAATATTCAAATGATGGATTTATTAAGTTTAGCTCACCTTCATCAGAACATCATCAAACTCTGACCGTACCAATTGTCAATTCACTATTTAAATGATACACATTAAAGTCTTTGAAGATGCTCTGCTCATGCAGGTTAAATGAGTGAAAGTAGGATAATCTATTTTAGTTTATTTTTGTATGTTAGTGGATGAGGATAGGTCCCTTTCACTTCTCATTATCTAAAAGTCATTTAAAATAAATTAATTTTTAGAAAAAATTATATATATATATATTCTCTTCAAACTTAAGTTCCTGTATGAGCCTTCAATCATTAGTTGATAAATTTCTTCAAATCAGTGCCTTTAACAGAAATCTTTAAACACTTGAAAACTGAACCTTGAGGCCATTTAAAAATCCTTAAACATTCGAAATCTGAGCTCTGAGGTGGTTTAAAAATCTTTAAACATCTTAAAAAAAATCTTTAAACATTTAAGCTGTGCCTCAGGAGAAGGAGACAGAGAGAGAGAGAGAGAGAGTGGCTTACTGGAAATAAAATTTTGTTTTTAAAAGAAACTTTCTGAAACTGACATCTATTAAAATGAGTCCCTAATAATTTTTATTTGAAATTTGTTTTGTCATATCATCAAAGGTTCTTATTATTCATTCACTTAAGACCAGACAAATGTAAGATGAGATTTATGTCTAATAGAACCAAATGACTGGTTCTCATTCCCTTTTCCTTTTGTCATGTGTTCTTGAAAGCTAG
>NW_006399970.1:4776579-4778000 GCF_000299155.1 Elephantulus edwardii
AAAAAAATCATCTAATTCAGGATCATTTTAGCGGCTGACTTTCAGCTGGCTGGAGAAGAGATGCTCATTAAAATAAGACTCAAAGTAATGAAAGTTTACGTTATTCAGGGTTAGACAACCATGTGGATGTGATTTTGCTGATGAATTCCCTATCGCTTAAGGTTTTGACAGCTCCTTGTTTCTGAGTTACATACTCAGGGAAAAAAAGATGCAAAGAGGCTGGAGGCAAACCTCTCAATAACCATTGACAGCATTCGTGTAGAGGAGTGTGGACTTCCCATGAGCTCCTTTGATGGTGTGACTTCTCCATGGTCCAGCAACATACCTGTGAAGGAAGGAAGGCCATTGTCCATCACCACTGTGCTGGCCATGGTCAAGGAGCAGGGTGAAGGGAGGAACCGCTAAACCTTATTCTTCTCTTCTCTGTCTTCCTCTTCTCTCCTTGCGTAATTGACAGTAGAAAAGTAACATGATCTGTTATACTTGCTTTTTGACATTTTCTACCAAGATTTTAACAAAAGTTTACAGAAACCTTGGATTTCCATTCGTTCATTGGTGCACCTTTTCCTCCCTACCCCCTCACCCCAGTCCACTTTGCTATGCGTTTCTTATTCTGGACTGTTGTCATGCAAATAATATCTAATCACATACTTCTTTTAAGCAGTTCTTCCCTCATCTGTTTCAATGCAGTGTACATTATTTATCACCTCTTTTCTTAGTTTCTCCCCAACCCCCATGTCAGTCCTCTTTTATAATAGTGGCATTAATGCAGTATTTGTCCTTTTGTGACTGAGATATTTCACTCAATATAATGTCCTCCACGGTCACCTATTTTGTATAATATTTTACGAATTCTTTGTTTTTCAGTGCTGCATGGTATTCCATTGTGTGACTATACCACAGTTTCTCTATTCATTTGTTTGTTGATGGGCAGTTGGATTGCTTCCATCTCTTTGCTATTGTGAACAACACAGGAATAAACATGGGTGTGCATATATCTGTTTGGCTGGCAGTTCTGGTTTCTTTCGGGTATATTCCCAGTAGTGGAATTGTTGGGTCAAATGGTATATCTGTTTCCAAATTTTTGAGAAAGTGCCATACTGCCTTCCATAGTGGTTGCACCATTTTACACTCCCACCAACAGTGAATAAGGTTTCCAGTTTCTCCACAACCTCGCCAGCATTTGTTGTTTGCTGCTCTGTTGAACTTTGCTGTTGTTACTGGGGTGAGATGATATCTCGTAGTTGTTTTGCATATTCTTGCTTCTTATTGCTCATTTTATTAACCCTGCTTGCTGAAACTGAAGAGGACCTGAAGCTCTTGCTGCAGAGGGTCAAGGACTGCAGCCTCCAATATGGATTGAGCCTCAATGTCAAGAAGACAAAGATTCTCACCACTGGACCAATTGGCAGCATCAGGAT
>NW_006399970.1:4791982-4797206 GCF_000299155.1 Elephantulus edwardii
CCTCTCCCGCTCTGCCTTCCCCTCTCCCTCTTGCTCTCCTTCTCCATCTCCCTCCCCCTCTCCCCCTCTCCCTCTCCCTCACCCTTTTCCTCTCCTCCTCCTCTCTCCCTTCTCCTCCCTTTCTCTTTCCTTCACCTTCTCTCCCTCCCTCACTCTTTCTCCCTCTTTTCTTCTTCCCTCCCATCCACTCCCCTCTTCTTTTCTATTCCTGGAAGTGTGGTCTGTATTCTTCTCTTTCCTTCTATGAGAAGAGTAGAACAGATGTGTGAAAATAGATATTACTTTTTGAGTCAACTGATAATTGTTGTTAAGTATTGTCCAGTCAGAACCAACTCAGCCAACCCAGCAGCAAGTTCTCAGAGGTAGTAAATGGCATGGGAGGAGATTGCCTGTCTTTCTCCTGCAGAGCAGCTGGTGAATTAGAACTCCTTACCACTAAGCTACAGAGCTCCCTCTGCTGGTTCCCTTCATCCCCTTCTCTACTCACCCACCAAGCCAAATCCTGCTGCCGAGTCACTCAGTTCCAACTCAGTGAGCCTCGATCACGTTTACACATGATAGAATCTTTGTGGAAAGAGACTGGCCTTCTTACTCCCACTGAGCAGCTCAGTTGCCAACCTTTGGATTAGCAGCCAATATAGTCCCCACACATAGATGATAAACAGAACAAAATTCAGATGGCACTAAAGGTATGTAAAGAATGAAAGGAAGTGTTCTTCTTGCCCTCATCCCTCAGATTCCCGCCCTAGAAGTGATCACAGTTATCAGTTATATGTATGTGGTTTTAAGAACAACATCCATAAGAGTTGCCAAACTTTTCTCTGAAAAGGGCCAGATAAAGTTAGGCTTTGTGGTCCCTGTCACAGCTGTTCAGCTCTGCTGTTGTAGCTCACAAGGAGACACAGCAACTACTAAAAGAGAGGAAACATGGTTGTGTTCCAGTTAAACCTTACAGGGGGCTCTGGTGGCAAATGACAAGAAGCTGCGCTGCAACCTCATTTACAAAAACAGGCAACGGACTGGAGTTTGCTCACTCTTGTTATATATTACACATGCTGTTGTTGAATGCTGTCAAGTTGGAACTGACTCACAGCTGACTCTTCTGTGGGTTTTCAGAGACAATAAATCACGTGAGAAGATTGCCCATTCTTTCCCCATAAAGCAGCTGATAGATTTGAACCCATACCTTTGGGATTGCAGCAAAGATTCTTACCACTAGGCCACCAGAGCTCACACATACACACACACAACTCACATACACAAACCTAAGGTAGGATACACTGTTATGTACCATGCTTCCTTTTTTAATGTAAAAATAAACTTTGAGCATCACTGCATGTCAATAGCAAACAGCTGCCATGTGTTTTATGTGGCTGCATAGAATAGAATTTGATTCTGTTGTGTTAGGCATCCTCAAGTGGGTTCCACTTCACAGGGACCCGATGCACAAGAGGATGAAATCATGCATGGTCTGCACCAACCTCGTAATCTCTCTAGCGTTTAAGCCCATTCTTGCAGCCATTGTGTTACTCCTTTTCTCAATAAGGGCCTTTCTCTTTTTCACTGACCCTCTACTTTCCCAGGCATGATGTCCTTCTGCAGGAACAGGTCTCTTCTGATAACATGTCCAAAATAAAGAGGCCAAATCTCACCATCCTCAGTTCTAAGGAGGCTGCACTTCTTTCCTGACACATCCGTTTGTCCTTTTGGCAGGCCAAGGTATATTCAATATTCTTTGCCAATGCCACAATTCAAAAGCATTACTTTTTCTTCAATTATCCTATTGTATAGATAAACAGTAGATCTATTTAACCAGTTCTATTGGCATCCAATTATCCTATTGTATAGATAAACAGCAGATATATTTAACCAGTTCTATTGGCATCCATCTGGTGAGGTCCATGTGAAAAGTTGCCATTTGTGTTTCTTATAAAAGGTATTTATGATGACTAAATCACTGAGTGTACAAAATTAGATTATTCTATTTCTGGCCTCATTTTTCTGTCACCAAGTCCATACTTCCTTCTTCATTGTTTCCAACTTTTGCCTTCTAGTCTCCAATTATCATTAACACATCCTGATTGCATATTTGCAATGAAGGTCAACTTTTATAAATATAAAAGTTGATACAAATCTTTAATTTCCTCTTTGATTTTAGCTATTGGTACATATATTTGAATAATAGTTGCATTAATAGGTCTTCCTTGTATGTGTATGGATAATATCCTATCACTCATAAGAGTGTACTTCAGGACAGAACCTGAAACTGTCTTTTAATAATGAATGCAACACTATTTGTCCTCTGTTTTCCATTCCCAGCATAGTATATCATGTGATTGTCTGATTCAAAGTGGCTATAGCCAGTCCAGCATAAGTTGCCAGGAGAGGCTATTCCTTGGAGAAGGGCATCATACTTGGAAAGATGGACAGAGAGAGTGATAGAGAAGAGGGCCCTCAACAAGGTGGATTGACACAGTGACTGCAGCAATTGTCTCAAATGTGTCAGAGATAGTGAGGTAGGCACAGGACAGGACGGGGTCAGATCTGTTGTTCATAGTGTTGCTATGAGTCGTACTTGATTTGATGGCACCCAATAACAAAAATGTTGGTATCAGACCATTGAATTATTTATTCTGTTTTAGCAAGTGTGGTTGTCATGATTCTCACTGTGTGTTACTCACAGACAATTGTATCTGAGGACAATGTTTAACATTTTATTGTACTCTGAGTGAAAGTTCACTGAGCAAATTGGTTTTCCATTAAACCTGTCATATGCATTTTGTTTCTCTTGCTCTACCAGGTGCCTGCTATTGTTTTCCTTTTTAGAATGGCCAGCAACAGTAGTCAGGCACCATCTAGTTTGTCTGATCTCAGGAAAGTGGAGGCGGAAGTTCACATAGTCCACTGTTGTTGTTGTCACTAAGTGCCATCAAGTCAAGTATGACTCATAGTAACCCTTTAAACAGCAGATCTGAACCCACTTCCTGACACACTAGAGCCCATTGGGGCAGTCACCATGTCAGTCTATCTAGTCAAGGGTCTTTCTCTCTTTTGCTGACCCTCCACCCTTCCCAGCATCATGTCCCTCTCCAAGGACAAGGTCTCTCTTGTTTGTAGCTTTTTGTCTGAAGCATGGTCCTTAAGCACTTTGGAATTTAGCTTAAATCCACCATATGGAAGGTGAGAGTTATAGAACTGAACCATGAATGTCTTCCTTATTACTTATTAAGAAATGTGATTTCAGTCAGCAAAGTTGAGGAAGCAGGAATAAGTCTGTTTCCTTACAGTTCAACATCTATGCCTTTCTTCTTTGCCAAACAGGGCTGCTGAAGCTTTGCTGGCAGCCATCCTGCCCTGGCTTGCTCTGGGTTTCCACGGAAAATGAGTGCAGAGTGGGCTACTCACTTTGGACCCCAGGGCTCTCCTGGCTGGACTGTATCCGTCACCCTTGAGCATCCTTTGTCTTCTCTCTTTGACTTTCATTGTCCAAATACTATGACTCTTGAGTTTTGTTTAAAATGGAGTTTGCCTTCCTGTTTCCCGGTATCCCCATCAAATTTAGAGATAATTAGCTTCTTCAAAGCAGAAAGGAAAATATAATTTTTACTCTGTGATTCTAAAATCAAGATGTATATCCACCTTGGCCTTTTTCAAAAGGTACAACATCCCTGTGACATTTTCACATCGGCTTCATTTGTGAGGACCAAGTGGAATTGAGTGATGGATATTCAGTCTGTTCCAATGTTAGGCTTTTAGGAGGCTCAGGAGAGGAATTGCTTACCCTGCTTGTAGCACTATAGTTTTCATGGGATGGAGGTTGTTGTTCTTAAATGTGCATTCGAGTTAGATTCATAGCTGACTCTCCAGTGATTTTTTAGAAGCCAAAAATCCCACAGGAAGAGATCGCTCATCTTTCTACATGAAGCAGCTGGAGGAGTCAAATTGCCTGCCTTCGAGTTGACAGCACAACTCCCTACTAGTAAGCCACCAGAGCTCCCTCTGGGATAGAAGTGCATGCACAAATCTATCTTGACTGAAATGACTCCCAAAGACTGCTTCTCCCTGATTGATTGATTGATTGATTAAATGTCCTTGACCTAAATGATTTTAATCACCTGTTGTTGTTGTTGTGTACCATTGAGTCGGAACTGACCCATAGCTGACCCCATGGCAGGTTTTCAGAGGCAGTTAATCCCACGGGAGGAGATTGCCCATCCTTGAACTGCTTGCCTTGGGTATTGCAGCACTGCTTCTTGCCACTAGACTACCAGAGCTCTGTGTAAAAGTTATTTGCTCAATTTGTTAGCAATTTAGAAAGACTACAAAAAGGTACAAAAAGGAAGAAAAATTAAAATTTCACCTAGAAGAAATACCTCTCCAAATTAACAAGTCTAATTGGTCAATGTCTCTTATTCCTTAAGGGATTTTGAGCAAATCACTCTCCCCTAGAGTATCAACCACTCAGTTCTACTTATATTAACTCTATAAATGAAGAAAAATGAGATTGTATAAAAATATTTATGCTAACTCTGTCAAGAGAATAATAGGCATATGAGGCAATCTAGAAATCAGAAAATCACTATCATCATGCCCTCATCTGCAATCCAGCACATGGAAATGGATATACATGAGGAAGGCAGCATTTGTGTGTGGAACCAGGGAGCAGCTACACTGAACTGTGTGTCAGACAAGGGCAACGACCAAGAGTCAACATGGACGATGAAGGAAAATGCTGTTGTGCTTCCCTGAGGAGTAGTGTACTGTGTGCCACCCGGACAGCATCTCTGCACTGGATCAATCTCGTTGATACAAATCATCCAAAGCCTGGGGAGCCGAGCTGCTGACCCAAAGGCTCCACCTCTTTGGCAGTTCCAGTCCATGAAAGAGGTGGACAATCTCTTCCTGTGTCATTTACAGCCTTGGAAATCCAGTGGAGGCTCCACTTCAAGTCAGTTCCTGCTCGAAGGCAATAGGAGAAGAGAGATTCAATCGGGCGTGATTCTGAAGACCCTATGCTCTATTATCTGTTGATTCTCCATGTGGGGAAGTCTTTCAAAACGTGCTCTCATCTGGGCAAGGATACTACTCATTAATTCCTTTCTCCTCCTAAGAATTTAACCTTTTACTCTCTCGAAACTCATAACATTTTAATGACATCGGGGAAGCCGATATTAAGGGTTTTGGTTTTATATTTTTAGTCTACCAACTTGTGGCGTGTCAGGAG
>NW_006399970.1:4798762-4819521 GCF_000299155.1 Elephantulus edwardii
CTCAGCAGCAGTATGAGTGGCTGTGGCAGCTAATGCTTATCTACCCATTCCAATGTGCAAGACACACAGCCTAGAGCTCTTTATAAAGAATTTCAATTTTAACTCATTTAAAGTAATAATAGTATCTCACGTTAAAGATAGGAAACTAAAACAAAGCGTCATTAAGTAACACTTCCCAAGGTAAAAAACAAACAAAGCCACTGATATTTAGTTGATTCCATTTCATGGCAACCTTCCATCAGGCTTCCAAGGCTGCAAATCTTTACAGGAGCTGAGGGTTTTCTCCTGAAGGGCGGCTGGTGCATTCAGACTGCCAGCCTTTCTATTAGCAGTCCAACATAGAACCTATTACATCACAGAGCTTCTCTGCCCAAAGCTACATGGCTAGAAATAAACAAAGCTGAGATTTGAATGGAGATGTGTGACTCTGGAATCTGTGCTCTATTATGAGGTATTAAGTTTGGTAAGGGAGCTCTGATGCTATAGACCCTAATTCTAACCCAAAGGCTCCACTCTTCTAATTCTAGCCCTAACGCTGTGCTTTGCACAGGACGAGATTCCTCATCTTGACCCTAGTGGATTTGAACAGTGTTAGAAGCCCACTGAAGGGTCAGCTGTGAGTCAGCTCTGACTCAACAGCAATGGGGAGAGAAATTAGATTTCACTTTTATAATAACTAGTGGCCTAGTGGGAAGGAGCTGTGTTGCCATTCCAAAGCAGATGGTTCAAATCCAGCAGTCGCTCCATGAAAGAAAGATGGGCAGTCTCATCCTATGAGATTTATTGCCTCAGAAAACCCACTAGAGGGTGAACTAAGGGTCAATTCTGACTTGATGGTTGATGGTATACAACACCACCCAGGAGTCTCTGGGTGGTATAAATGGACAAGACGTTCAACTGCTAACTGAAATGTACAACCAGAAGCACCTTGGAAGACATGGCACTTATGAAAAAATCAACTATTGAAAACTAGGGAACGAAGTTCTACTGACACAAATGAGGCAGCCATGAGACTCGTGTGTGTGTGGAGAGGGGGAGAGAATTTAAGTGGTTTTTTAAGTTATCCAAACTGAGGAGGAGCTGAAGCACTTGCCGCAGAAGGTCAAGGACTGTAGTCTTCAATATGGATTGAAGCTCAACATCAAGAAGACAAAGATTATCACCACTAGGCCAATTAGCAGCACCATGATAGATGGAGAAGGGATTGAGGTTGTTGACAATTACAGCTTGCTCAGCTCCACAAACAACACCTGTGACACCAGAAGTCAGGAAATAAAAAAGCAAACTGCATTAGGTAAATCTGCTCTCAGGAACCTTTCTAGAGTACTGAGTGAGAAGCAACGATGCCAATCTAGAGACTAAGGTGTACCTGACCCAGTCCATGGTCTTTGCAATTACTTACTATGCATCAGAGAGCTGGACAATGACAAAGGGTGACAGAATAGGAATTGATGCATTTGAGTTGTGGTGCTAGAGAAGATTCTTGAGTACCATGGACTCCCAAGAAAACAAATAGGTCTGTCTTAGAGAAGGTAAAAAACAAGTTTATCCTTGGAGATTAGGATTTTGAAGCTCTGTCTCACATACTCTGGGCACATAGCCAGGAGAGACAGGTCCTTGGAGAAGGACAACATGCTCAGAAGAGTGAAGGGACAACACAGGAGAGGAAGACCCCAGATGAGATGGATTTATACAGTAACTAGGGCAATGGGGGCAGGTGTATCAGAGTCAGTGAGACTGGCTCAGGACAGGGCAGGCTTCAGAGGGTCCCTGACAACAAATTTACATAGGGTCGCTATAAGTCACAGGTGACTTGATGGAACATAACAACAATAATTGTAGTAGAAATACCACAAGTAGATGCTATTAGATGACCGAAATTAGTTTTCTTATAATTTAGGGAGCTAGAAGTTCAAATTGATGTTGTTGATGCTAGATGGTCTCTGCAAACAGTTTCTTATCTCTCCCAAGCTTCTACTCCTGGGCATCCTCCCTGTGGCTTGGCATCTCCACCCATCACTACTCAGTTTGCATGTTTAACCTCTTCCATTTCTCAAACAAGATTGACTCAAGATGTTATTGTTAGATGTCATGTTCAGCCCTCTAGAGAGGTCCTAGACAGCAGAATTTCTTAATGCAATTAGTCTTTTGATTTTTGTACTGGTGTTGATTGTGGAACCAAGCAAGCTGAAATTAACAATCTCAATCTCCTCCATCTTTTATGGTGCTTCCAATTGACCCAGTGTTTAGAATCATTATCTTCTTTATGTTGAGCTTCAATCCACATTGAAAACTATAGTCCTTGACCTGCAGCAAGTGCTTCAGGTCCTCCTGTTTCAGCAAGTTTGTGTCACCTGCATAACGTAGGTTGTTGATGAATCTTCCTCCAATTCTGATGCCACATTCCTCATGAATGATCTGTTCTGCATAGATTGAAAAGGTATGGAGATAGGATCATCTGAGAGACACTCCTTTCCTGATTTTGAACCATGCAGTATTTCTTTGCTCTGTTTAACAATTGCCTCCTGGTCCAAATACAGGTTTTGCATGAGCACAATCAAGTACTCTGGTATTCCCATTCTTCTCAAGGTTAGTCACAATTTGTTGTGATTCACACAGTCAAATGCCTTTGCATATGAAACACAGCCAATGAAGCACATACCTGTGGTACTCTCTGCTTTTAGCCAACATCCCCTAACATTGGCTATGATGCTCCTAGTGCCATGGCCTCTTCTAAACTCATCTTGTCTTTCTGGTTGTTCTCTGGTCATGTATGGTTCCTGTTGTTTTGAGGTAATTTGCAGCAAAATTTTGCTTGAGTGTGATATTAGTCTGATATTGGTAAATAATTTACACACTGTTGGGTCACCTTTTATTTCTGGAATGGAAATAAATATTAATCTCTTCCAGTTTGTTGGCAAGGTAGTTATCCTCCAGATTTCTTGGTACAACTTGGCGAACACATCTAAGGAAGCATTTGTTGATATATGCCAATTGGTGTTCCATCAATTGGTATTCCTGGGGACTTGTTTTTTGCCAATTCACTCAGAGCAGCTTGAACTTCTTCCTACATCATCACTGCCTCCTGATCATCTGTTGTTTTATTAAATTCTTCTGTGTCAGCCAATTCTTTTTGGTCCAGTGACTCTATGCACTTCTTCCATCTTCTTTTGATGCTTTCTGGATCATTCAATATTCTGCCAATGCATCTTTACGTATTGCAACTTGAAGCTTGAATTTGTTCTTCATTTCCTTCAGCTTAAGAAATGCTGATGTTTGTTCTTCTGAGGCACAATAGTTGGACAAATACAAGGTAGACATTTCCTTTACTTTGGATAAATTGGAGAGAAAGAAATGATCATGGGCACCAAGCAAGTTTCAAATAGAGTAGAACAAATTACATTCTCTCTCAAGACTTGAAAGTGTTCCTCTTTTTCAGGAATGTCTGGGAAATTATCCAACTGTCCAGACAATGGATGTTGGTATGGTCTTCAGACTCTGGGTGGAGGGTCCTCAGATCTGGTGGAACTTTGAATTCAGTTTAAGTTGTTTAATGATCAGTTCATCAAAATGTGACTAGAAGCTCTCAGAATTCCCTAATTCAGTGTTCAAGGTGACTTTAAAGGATGAAACTACCACAGTAACAAGAACTATCTAGATTTACCCCATTCTCCTGTTCCCCATGAGTAGATAAATCATTTCTCTCACCCTAAACGGCTCTTTCCCCCTTGTAAGCAGGGTGGCCCTGCCCTTCATATTAGAGCAGCAGCCCTATTCTATAGGCCCATCTGAACTGCAAACCCACATTCCAGAACAAAGGTAGCTAAGATCTGACTCTGCAAAATGACACAGAAGTGATATGTCTACCTTTGGAAATGAAGGCAGCACTATTTTTTATGTTCTCTTCAACTCTTCAACTAATCTCCTAATTATTCTTGGGATGGCATAGTCCTTGTCAACAGATGCTTACAATCATGTCTTTGCATTAGTTCTTCTCTTGCCTGGGGCATTTTTGGAGGCAGATATCTTTCCATCATTGGCACCGCCTGCCTCTGTTCCTTTTCAAGTAAACTGGAACGCTTCTGTAATGGTCTATTGGATCCATCTGTCACAATCAATCTCTTGAGCAAGATTGGCTAGTGCTTCATCCTGAGCTTAATCTGTGCTTTGTATATTTTAGAAGTCAATAGCTTTAAGACATATTCTCTATTGATATGGCCTATCTCAAATGGGATACATCTACAAATCCAACCAAACCCAAATCCTTGACATCAAGTCAATTCCAACTCAAAGCAAGACTACCAGACAAAGTAGGGCTCCCTCTTAAGGATTCCAAAGCTGCAATCTTTACTGAAGTAGAATGGAATGTTTAAACCAATGACCTTTCATTTCCTAGGCAAGTGCACCTTATATACAGGTATAGGATTCCATCAAATACCTCAAGGGGACACAATAATTCAATCCATAACAATGGCTCTACCTGTTTTTGCTGGACTTACGTCTAGATTCTGGTTGATCTTATAGTTGACCTTAGAATGTGAATATGGAGACACTGCAAAGTTCTGTAATAATGAGCATGGAGGGGAGGATAAAGAATTGGGACCATGAATGCAGTTCATTTACCATGGTAGGAAAGGATGAAGAGTTACTAGTTGCTTTGGCTATGCTGAAAGTGAGTTACCATTGGGACATTTGTGTTCAATTAATATGTCTTGTGTAACAATTCCAAGTTTTTCATATTGACTCCCCTGTTGTACAACTCATAGCAATCCCATAATCTGAACTGTGCCCTATCCTGTGCACCTTCATCATCTGATACACTTGAGCCTATTTTTAGTCACTATGTCTCTTACAAATTTTTTATCCCAAATATCCTTTGTCAGTTATTGTAAATGAGAAAGTATCAGTATTTACTTAAGTAAACCCATTACAAGTTAACACATGCAACTATCTTTCAATTAAAAAAATTAATGAGAATAGTGCCATCATTTTATAGTCAGAAATGTTTTTTACGTCTGCCTTAATTGAAGACAGCTCATTTTTGTACTGGACTCAATCTGTTGTTTTATCACCCATAACGTAGCCTCTGGAAAATTGCACCATATGATTGATATATGTGTTAGTGGAAATAATTCTGATCTCTTCTTGTTGAGAATGTAAAATGAGGGATATCATTGCTAATGCTAGATGGACCTTGACTAGAAGCAAAAAAATACTAGAAAAATGTTTTGGTTTTTTTTTTTACTGACCATCATAACAAATTATGGCTAACACTGAGAAGAATGGGAATCCCAGAACACTTAATTGTCCTCATGCAAAACCTACATCAGCCAAGAAGCAGTTGTGTGAACAGAACAACGGTTTAAAATCAGGAAAGGTATGCATCAGGGTTGTGTCCTTTCTCCATACCTATTCAATCTATATACTGAGGAAGTAATTAGAGCTGAACTAGAAGGAAGCTAGGTATCTCTTGAAGACCATTTTTCCACTGGTGACTCTCCACCTGATCTCTAGACTGAGAGGTACACACTGTGAGAAGTGTTCTTTGGAGGAAGTTGAGTTTCAACATGCAAACAGTAGTTGAAGAGCATGGTGTGGGGTTATTGAAGTCTCCTGAGAAGAGAGCTGAAAAACTTCTTGAAGGAAGCTGCTGAAGGTAACTGAGAACAAAAGGCCAATGAAATGACAGAAAATATCCTTTGAATTCAACCTTATGAGACAGAAAATACAAGTTTCAGAAGCTATCAAGACTAAGAAACTACATACAGTGAGTTGTTAATTTTCAGAGAGGAAGTAATTGATTAGGAAAGCACAACCCTCAGAGTGGGTAATGACACAATGTGTAAGAATTGGGACTCCAAGCACCCACTTCTATTAGTGTACCTCAAACTTCATCTTCCAGAACTGCTTTCCCTTCTACCCTTTTGAGGTCCCTAGCCCTTCTAGTCCATTGATCCCTCTACTTTCCCCCTCCTGTCTTCACCTCCATCCCAACTCCCTTAATATTCATGAACCATCACTTCATTTTTTTAAACGAAGTAATTCTTTCCATTCCCATCTTTCAATCTTTCCTTACTGAACTATCTTCTGGACTATTTGTAAAATTACAAACCCTAATTTAGCCAATTATGTGTGCTTTCTCCAAGTCAATCTATAGGTCTTAGAGCACTGCTGCAGAAAAGAACTGGTATCCTTTAATTCAAAGGCCTTCAAAGCAACCCAAGTTGGTTTCTCCATTTCTCATCTATCAGATTCTCTCATCTCCACAGCAGTGATTTCCCATGGACAACTAAACCTCCAGTATCTCAACAAACCCCATTCACCATTTCACAAGCTAAAATCAGATTGTCCCTCCCTCCCATCCCATCCTACCGAGATGTTTCCAGAAATTCTTTCCCTTCCTGGGATAATGAAAAAGGAGCATGGTGCATAGGAAGTTACTAATGCTACATCAAAGATGGTGCCTCCACTCTCCACCCCTTGGGAGAGTGGAGGCACCATCTTTGAGGTAATATCAGAGTGGAGTATACCAGGGTAGGGGTGGGGATGGCGGTGTGCAGGGGGGATTGTGTACCAATGAAGGAATTTTTCTTTTGCTTTTCAAGGAGAGGAGCAAACTGGGGGTGGGGTTGGGGTGGGCGGGGAGAAAAGTGCAACAATGAATGAATGGAAGTCCAAAAATCTCAATAGATGTTCACTGAAATTAAAAAAATTAATAAATAATTAAAGATGGTGCCTCTCCGAGTTCAAATTCACCAGCAGCTCTGAGGAAGAAAGACGGTTACCTGCAACCTCAGAAACGCAATGGAGAATCAGCTCCTAGGAGTCAGTTCTAACTCAGAAGCAAGGAGTGTGAGGGTTGGTTTCCTCTTCTCCACATGATGCTCTGATTGTCCGCACCTTCATATGGTTCTTAAAAGAACATCCTTCCTCTCTCTGGAGCCCTGAACTCTCTTTTTTCTTACCAGTTACAGTATCTTCCAAGTTTTTAACATTTTAAAACAATTACAAGCCTCTCTCAACTCGCTTGTGTTCCTTCTATCCCTGAACACGCACACTTTTTGACACTGTCTACACTGATTATATAAAACAAAAATCTCCCAACGAGACCAATAAACAGCTTGAGAAAAGACTGAAGCTGTCATGGATTCTAAGTTTTTATGATTCTTGATCAGCACATATGGGAGTATTAGTAGTATCAAAACAAACAAACAAAAAAAGCCCCACAAAAATTTATTCCATTAGTCAAATTTTCCAAGGACCTCTTTAAAATCTCGAAGAGCAAGGATATCACTTTAAAGACTAAAGTGCATGTGATTCACACCAGTTTTTCAGTTGCTTCATATACCATGGACCATGAACAAGAAGACTGAAACTTAATGCCATTTATGTGTTGGCAAATAATATTGCATATATCATGGATTGCCAAGCAAGTCTGTCTTGGAGTAAGTGCAACAAGAGTGCTCCTTAGAAGCAAGGATGATGAGACATCAATCATCTCACATACTCTTGGCCTGCTATCAGCAGGTGCCAGTCCCTGGAGGACATCATGCTTGGAAAAACAGGACCAGGGAGGACCCTTCTCAAGAAACTGGATTCTAAGTGACTGCAACAATGTGCTTAATTAGGCACAGCAGAGACTCTGAGGAAGGCACAGAATCTGGCAGTGCTTCATTCAACACAGGGTTGTGAGCAGCAACCAGATGGAACCTAACACCACTACTTGTCCTATCAAGTTCTTTTCATTGGTTACAAAAACTACATTCTCTCCACACTGCCCCCTTGCCACTAAATTGTTCTTTCCGAAGCTGCACTGCAATCCCAGAGGTGTGCGGTTCAAATCCACCAGATGCTCTGCTGAAGGAGGGACAATCTCCTCCTGTACCAGTCAGATCTGATTTGATGGTACACACATAAAAAATAATTTAAAAAAAATTAAATTGTTCTTTCCAAGGTGACCAAAAATTTGTGCATGGATCTCTTATTTTCCCATTCTCATGGCCCTCATCCATATCATTACTAGTCATTACTCTTTCAAAACTTCCTTTTCAAGCACTTCTACTATGATCCCCATTCTCCTATCTTTCTGTATCATTTATCTATTTAGTGCTTCCACTCCCATAGGTCTTAGATTCCATCTGGCTTAGATGCCATCTATTGATAGGTGTTTAGGAAAGGGTGCTGAAGTTAAGACATTTTATCTGTGACATAAATAGCAATTAGCAGTCAGCCATGTGAAGAATGTCAGAACATTCCAGGCAAAGGGAGACGTTAACACAAAAGTCCTAAATTGGAACAATCTTGTATAGACCATAAATAGCAAAAAGGACTGTGTCTGGAGCCTGTGAGTAAGGAGAGTGGTAGGAAAGGGTAGTGGTCAAGTTAGACTGCAGAAGAGAGATTAGGAACTCAAAATGAAAATGAAGTTAAGATCATGACCTTCACAGTTGTGTTACTTTGCAATTCGTTTGGAAGGCTTTTCCAGGCACATATTAACTGTCTAGTTCAAGAACGCTGGTGGCCTAGTGGTAACAAACTGTGCTAATCCCATGGCATTTGAGTCCAACAGCTGCTGCATGTGATAAAGACGGGCAATCTCCTCCCATGCGAATTACTGCCTCTGAAAACCTACTGGAGGGTCAGCTATGGGTCTGTCCCGACTCCACGGAATCTAACAAGTTGTTTTAGAGGGTAATAATGCCTGTTCATCAACTGATAAAAGTATAAAAATAGTTTGTTGTGCCTTTGGACACTGGTTCAAGCATAAGGCTCAATCCTCAACTCAAATTCAGTCATGCATTGCTTACCATCATGCTGTATTTGCTGAAACAGGTGTTATATGATTTGTACTCTGTGCAGTATACATGTAGTCCTCAGATTACAAATTGGTTCTATTCCTCACTCTGTCTTTACATTGCATCAATAGACACGTCAAAACAGGTAGTTTCTACTTAACATTAGTCAAATGTTTGTCTTAGTATACAGTAGATACATTAAAAATACTAAACACTTTCAGATACACTAAAACATCTTTAACATGATTCAATAATAATGTTTTGATTCATATAATGTAGACTCATTTGTTATCATAAACCAGTTATGTACCTTATTTAATATAAGCTTTAAAGGACTTAAGAGACCAAGGCCACAAATATAGTCAGACAATGACGAAATGGTCATTATGCTAGGCTGACTCGTCAATATAAAAACAAGGCTAAGAAAATAATCATATACTTGACTTTACACTCAATATTTTTGATACTGGAATATATGTTTTAGATAGATAGGTTCACACCTCATCGATATGAAATATGCAATAAGAGTCAACTGTGAGGTCCAAAAAGACACAACAAAATATACTTCATGAATAATCAACAGATCAATACTCAATAGAGTAAGACACACTGACAGCAAGTTTTCAAGTATTCTATCTGCTCACAGGTATAAAAAGTCAAGGCTGGGGACATATCAAGAGAGGTATTTGATTGTGACCTTGAGTAAGAATCTAATTCTTTGACTTCTTCAATGGGCATGCAACACCACCTCCTTCTATGAAATGTCTGGAACATCAAATGCATGCTTTGAAACACAGGAGCAGTCAATAGATCATTAAATAACACATCAAGCTCCTAAAAGATGAATTTACTAATAAAATGAAATCTCATTATGAAACAGATTAATATTTTTAAGAAAGATTTACCATACCACTTAACTTAATGACATTTCTACTGAAAGCTATTAAGGTTGCAGAAAAAACCTTCTGACTGTAAAAGATGTGTATGTCTGACAATAGCTATAAAATGGAATAGAAAGGAAATTTAGAACAGTAAAGGCTGTCACCTAGTAAAACGCTTTTATTTCAAGAGCGAGACAGTAACATCCTGTAACACGAAAACTCATGTTAATTGATTTAGCATAGTTGGTAATAAATATAATGACCAGCTTCATCACTTAAAAACCATGTCACAAGACTTTTTATTTTTTTTTTTAAAAAGCAATTAATGACAAATGTACAGGTTATAAAACAGTCATATCCTGATTTTCATCAACAAGAAAATTCCAATTTTCTTTTAAATAATAGCTTTACATAGGTTGGACCAGGAGATTTTGGTCCACTCTTGATACACCTTTCTTACAGCTCTAAGCTTGTACTCAGCCTATACTTATGTTAACACTGATCCAACTACCACTGTAAAGAAGTTTGCTTTTTCAGTTTCATTTTTTATTTTAGCTAAGGACTCTACTCATTTACAGAAGTGACCTCGTCTTCTCCCATTCTGTTTACAACTTGCTATTCACACTACTGTCAGGTTTTATTTCTGCCCCAATATGAATTCTTCTCATAATCTTTAACTGCCGACCTTTCATTCACTTTGTGTCGGCATACCTTTCTATCAACTATCAAATATGTATAACTAGATGTCAAATATCTAGATAGATAAATAGGTATCTCCCAAAAGTTAAAATATTGGCAACCAAATAATTAGGGATAAATTTAATTTTAAGTCTATTGGAGTTCCTTATTTGTGATCCATAAGTATGTTTTAATTTGATGTATTAGAAGGGATTCATGCATCTCCAGCTTTGTTACAATGAGGAATTAAGTCTTGTTTAAAACAAAAATAGGGTTATCTTTCTCAGTAAGATGAAAAAAAGAGGGGTCTTTCCTCTACTTTTTTTTTAGTGTTTAGCTTTGAAGAACAGGCAGCTAACAGCACAAAGGTTACCCAGCTAGCTATGACACAATTTTGAATGAGGCCTCTGATCTACCAAGCTTAATAAACTAAGGCCAAAAAAGGAAATGGGAAAATTAAAATAATTGTTCATCAATATTTAATGGTGCATATACATTGATTACATTCTATTTCAGATACTTGTATAGCTGTAAAGATGTTGTACTACGAAGAAACACAGCTGGAAGTCTGGGTTTCTGCATTGTAGGAGGGTATGAAGAATACAATGGGAACAAACCTTTTTTTATTAAATCCATTGTTGAAGGAACACCAGCTTACAATGATGGAAGAATTAGGTAATCATAATAACTAACAAAAAATATAGCTAAATATTTCTATTTCATTTTATATATGTAAAAGTTTGGTCCATTTGCAGTAAGACGTATAACTGAAAAAAAGAAAAGGTGAAAATGGATAAATTTCTCATTATATGTATTTAAATGAGGGAGGGGGTAAGACATTAAAAACTTGTGAATAAAATTGAACTATAAAATCCAAATAGCTTCCATTTACTCCCACACTACAATTTGGTATGCTTTCAGGTTATGTCCTCTTACAATTGAAAGGAATGTAAATTGGTGGAGAGGGATTTGGAAAATTTCAGTGGTGGTGGGAACCCCTTAATTTTAAGTAATGTTACTAAAATTTGACAGATGTAACAAAAACTAGAAGCATCAAAATAAGGTCGCATAATGTCAGCTACAGATGAAGGTGTTAATCATTCATTTTATTTCTTTTTAGATGTGGTGATATTCTTCTTGCTGTCAATGGCAGAAGTACATCAGGAATGATACATGCTTGCTTAGCAAGGATGCTCAAAGAACTTAAAGGAAGAATTACTCTCACTATCGTTTCCTGGCCTGGCACTTTTTTATAGTCAGTGGCATAACAGAAAAAATGGAAAATCACAAATAGTTTAAGTTCAAACACACTATTTATCTTTTCAATTTTTGTATTTAAAGGACGCATTGTAAAAATGTAAACATTAATGTCAGGAAAATATAATTTCATGAAAGCCAGTTACACCTCAGAAAAAATTTTAAAAACCCCAAAAACCTCTATAGCTTTTATTCTATGTGGAGGATTTCATTACTCTACAACTTTATGTTTATATTTTTCTATTCAATAAAAATGTCGTTAAACAGCTGACACAGTTTGTAGGCCCAATGAATTAAAATTGTTGAGTTAAATTAAGAAACCAGCATTTGCCAAACCTGCAAATGACACATTATGGGCATTTAAAAAGTAATGTAAAACCAGAGAATTTAAAAAATGTGTAATGAAGATGTTTGTCAAATGAGAATAAATATTTTTCAAAAAGTATAGTTGTGTTTAATATATGGTACTCATTAAGTTCTCCTCTATTGTCACTTTTTAAAAGATCCAACAAGACTTCAATCTCTCACATACCATGTTATCTGTTACAGTCACAGATAGAAACATGCTAGGATTATCCTTAAAAATGCTCACCGAATTTCAGACTTGGATTTTCTTCATTTTAACAAGAAATGACTAATCAATCTAAAGAGCCTGTCATTAAGTTTCCTTCACAATACAGTTTGTAACTGTATAAACAACTCCACATACTACTTGACCAAAAAGCGTCCTGAGAAAGATTTGAGGTAGGCCAAGCCGGCTTCATCGTGGATGACCATGAAAGCAATATACATTTATTTCACAGTGACCAGTGTTTGTAGATGTGCCTGTTACAGCTATATTAAGGATGAGTTACACAGGTCACACAAATGTCTTATAGAAAAATTTGGACATAAAAGTGCCCCAATGAGTCTCACCAGAAACTCAACTTTGTAACACAGAAAACCTGCAATGAAGACGTCATGATGTAAGAAATGGGTGTAAATCCTTTAATATGCTAAACAGAGAGACTAGTATAAGACACTAGCTGAAATGCTGACATACAGGGGGCCTTTGGATATATTTTACAATGCAACCGCTAAAGGAAACTGGGGTTTATTTTTTTTTTGGAAACTGGTTTTTAAATAATTCCAGAAAATTATGTCCAAGGTAGGCTCTGTACAGAGGTGATAAACAATCTGTCCATAGTTTAAAGAGCTAAACATAAGTTAGCTCATTAAACTCCCTGTTGAGTGAGTTAACTATATTACTTGGTTGGATATAACATCATTATTGTCTTTTAATTTTTTTTAAAATATTATGAGACAGAAAATTTTAACTTAACATGAAAAATTCACTTTTATTTGGGGGGAAAGGGGAGAGGGTCACTTTTTATACTAACAGAACAAGATTAAAGGTAAGTTTTTTAAACATTATCCAGAAAAATAACAAGATTTATAGATTCTACTTGTGGCACTACTATACACAAAAGGCCCGAAGCATGCCTATTCTGCAGGTGCAGCCTCGGTGCTCTCCTGCTCAGGGGCAGGCTCACTCCCGGCTTCTTTGCCTTCTTTGCTTCTTTTTGACTTTTTGTGCTTGTGTCTCCTGTGACTGTCTCCTTCCTCACTTTCATGGCGACGTCTACTATTGCTGAAAGAGGGAGGAAGTTCTGTTTAAGTACACAAATATGGACAAAACCCAACACACTTTGTGCAGATGAATCTTCACTGGCAGGCTAGGTTTTAAATAACGAAGTTTCATAATTTTTCTCTTTCTTATAATTTGGGCAGTGACTGGTTTTTCTGAGTCTGTCTATATGCAGACATTATATCTATATTCTAAGCTAATCTTCACCAATATTACCCTAGATAGCTAATATCTATGTAATTTACTTGGAAAGTCTAATGGTAAATTACAAAATCAAATGCTAAATGAGAACAAGGAATAATTTGTCAGTATTAAATTTTTTTTTAAGAAACAAGGGTTCTCTATTTTATATTAAACTATATATTGCTTTGCTTAATAATTACAATTATACACTTATTCATATAACAAAATGATTATTTTCCCAATGAGAAGATGTCTTATTTAACATATCAACATATTTTAAATTCCATACTAATTTGGGTTTGCTGGAATTAAACACAGTGCCATCAGCTAAGATTTAAGAAATCTAAGTTGAAACTTCATATTTCAACCAAATATGTATTTCAAAAGATGTATTCTAAATCTTGCCGTGAAGAACAAGCCTGTTTTTCTCTTACAAAGCCCAGCACTGCTTAAAACATGGCCCTGAGAGCATCAAAAAGCAAACCTTCGCGACGACTTGTGTCTGGTCTCCTCCTTCTCCCGGTGCCTCCGTTCTCGGTGCCGCTCCTCCTTCTCTCGGCTCGCTCTATGACGCTCATACCCTCTCTCAGTATATTCCCTGTATCTGTATCGCTCTTCATCACTGAAATTATAACAGAAATAAGTGTCTTTACCACTGGACTACTAAAATTAGACCAAGGTCTGCTAAACACAACATATTCTTAGTGTAGTTCCAAAATCATGAAATTACCTCACACAGCAAGCAGGCTGCCTTCAGGCCACTTCAGCAAACATTTCAGTGCAACAGTTATGATGGGACTATCAGCAGATCCACAGAGACCCAAGTTTTATTCTTGGTTCTGTTAATTAGCAGCTATGTGATCAAGAGCAAGTTATTTTATTTCTACATCCACCAGCTGTTTCCACAAGAGAAAAATGGGCAATCTCTCATGCTATGAGTTGGTTCTGAATCAATGGTACACAATAATATTTGTTCTCTTAAACCAAAAAGCCTGGATAATAGTTCCTTATCTTAAGAAGCAGCCTTTGATTGTTTAATTACTACTGAAGCTCAGCAGAATGCCCCGTGCAGAAGTATTATATTTTGATCCTGACAATAAAGAGCCAAACACTAAGCTAGGTTCTAGAAGAGGAAAAGTAAGTATGGCATAGCCTTGCCTTTACATGTAAAAACAAGCAATTAAGTCCATATGAAATGCAAACTCCAAACACACGCACAAAGAACAAGAGAGAGGACATATTATACTTTCTGATCAGCCTTCCTGATTTGAAGACAAAGATAGCCAACTTTAAATGAGGAATTTTTAAAAACAGAGTACACTCATGTCTTGGTAGTAAGGCTTAGTAGTAAGCTGCTAATGCAAAGACATGTGGTTCGAATCCAGCAGCCGCTCCACGGGAGAGGGATGGGCAATCTCTACCCATGTGATTTACTGCACGCTGGCAGTTCAATTATGGGTTGGTTCAGACAAGGCATATTAAGACAAAGTTTCCATATGTTTAAGAATTAATGAAATGGGTTTTCAAAGCAATGTTTTAAGATTTCAGGAATTTTCTTTATCCTGTTTTGAAATCTTGACAAAATTCACTGAATTCTATAAAGTTCTTGGCCCCCAAATCAAGTTATACATAAATAATACCTTACCAACCTTCACTGAACATTACTGTTTAAGTACTAAAAAACATAAATAACTACCTTTGAGTGGAAAATGACTCATAGCCAACCCTCCAGCGGGTTTTTAGAGGCTGTAATTGCATAGAAAGAGATTGGCAAAGTAGGCAGGTTATTATGTCCCAGGAGTTACATTCTTTAAAGTGGATACTGTATTTTTTGCCTTATAAAGTTCTGAGCAACTTTTATTTATCCAAATGACACTTTAAAAAAAGAATAACAACATTTTATTAGAAAGACTTATTTTAAGAAATACTAAAGATATTAAGGGAGCTCTGGTGTCCTAGTGGAAAGAATCTGCATTGCAATTCCAGAGGTATGTGGTTTGAATCCACCAGATGCTCTGTTGGAGAAGGAGGGGCAATTTTCTCCTGTACCAGTAAAATCCAATTTGACAGTACACACAAAAAAATGATAAAATAAAGTTTTTAAAAAATAAATACTTAAGATATCACTAAATGAAAAGAAATTAAAACCAGTAATATCCTCAATCTTAAAAAAAGAATTATTCTTATTTAGTAAAAGCAGACATTGCATTTAGCTCTAAGCCACTTCAGATCATATAATCTCTACTGATTTTTCTGACAACAGAGAACTCATCTACTTGACATTATTCAAGACTTAACAATAAACACATTCTAGTCTAATAAAATCTGATCCAATTTCCCAATCAAAACCAAAAACCAAGAATGGCAATCTTGATCACAATACTTTCCATTCTCTACATACAGCACCCAAGCTCTAGAAAGTTAATCTTGGAATTCTAACACAATTACTGCTTCACTGACGCTAGGCCACTACTTTGGTTATTAAAAGAGCAAGTCAGTTTAACTATGATCCAATGATTCAGTAAAACTATGCTTGAAAATCAAGGCATACTGCTGCCCATGCATAATTACTACTGCCTGTGCCACATCAAGCTTTTAAAAACTACTGTATTCTAAAAAAGAAAATTTGTTGTTTTAGAAAGTAAAAAATAATATAGGCTTCAAGATCATATCCTGGTTTTGCCATTTGCTAACATGTGGCCCTAACTACTCCAAAACTTAGTTTTTCATCTGCAATATAGGCAACAATCCTTTCCAGACATTATTAGCAATAGTATCTATAAAGTACTTGGTACAAGAACAGACCCTCAGACAGCTTGCTTATATAGGCTTTCTTTCTACAATGAATCTAATGGTTTCTTTGGAAACAGAATTTTCTCTAAAAGTCAATGACCTTTTAATAATTTCTTTGTATGTGAAACAGAATAAAGCTGAACCCTAGCTTATAAATATTGGAGTTTGTTTCTAAAAAGTAAGCCTGTTAAAATGACTCAGACTAGAGTAACACAAAATAACCTGCAGTTAGCTCAGGATTTGTCATTTGGAAACCTTTCTTCTCTTACTCTAAAACCAACTTTTGTTAGCTCTGGTGCCTTGAGATTCTGAAGGCAGCCATATGGAGGGAACCTTACTACAGATGGTGGATCATTTAATCCTACACACAAAATATAAAGACCTCTTCTTCCCTCCGCTGGTCTGATATGCAACAGCAGCACAAAGGTTCCTCTGGGCCTGGAAATCATTAGAGCTCATTTCAAACACCCCAGAATGACTAGTCTTCTTTGTGGCCCACAATTAAACTGCCTGAAAAACAGATGTTGAAAATGATCTGCAATTTTCAAAACAATGACCCTGTAATTTGTAACACAACATACACTACATACCATATTGCTAAAACGTCAGTCCAGAAAAAGACAGCCTTTTCTTAAACTTCATTGGTGTATTTCAGACTATGCTTTATTCTTGGGATCATTCAGAAAAGTACAAATTCTTCTACATCACTGCTTCTCTGGCTATAAAGTTTTAATCAGATTTAATGTTCAACAATTGAAAATCAAACTCAGTTTAAGCTAATTAGGTAGTATTTATGCACATGCAGGTCTAAAGAAAAACATCATAAAAGTAAGGTTCCAATCTAAAAACTGCTCTAATGTGTACAAAAGGAAATTATACCCAAAAGAAAGAAATTGCACTGCTAACCCAAAAGCATGAGGTTTAATCCATTAACTGTTCCCTAGGAGAAAGATGGATGATCTCCTCCTTTTCAATTCACATCCTCTGAAAACCACTGAGCTGGCTGCAACTCAACGGCAATGAGAGTGACCCAAATGCATTCCTTTTAAATCTCTTAGAAAAAAATTCCTCTTTTCTGCAAAGTAATTCTTCAAATTTAACACAATCATGTATTTACGTAGTTAAATAGCAAATATTCTCTCTTCCCCTTTATACAGATAAGTACATACATGAATATACATATTATCTGTTCACTCTTGGCACCAGTAGCCAGGAAATAAAAAACGTATTGCGATGGGAAAGTCTGCGGTTAGGGACCTCTCTAAAGTACTCAAGAGCAATGGTGTCTCTGTGGAGACTAAGGTCCGCCTAATACAGGCCATGGTTTTTGCAATCACTTGTTATGCATCAGAGAGTTGGACAATGACTAGGGAGGATAGAAGGAGAGTTGACGTCTTTGAGCTGTGGTGCTGGAAAGAGTATTGAATGTACCATGGACTGCCAAGAAAATAAACAGATTCATCGTAGAGAGGGTTAAACCAGGCTGCTCCTTGGAGGCAAGGATTCTGGGGCTTCGCCTGACATACTTTGGACATGTTGTAAGGAGAGACAGGTCTTTAGAGAGGGACATCATGCTAGGCAGAGTGGAGGGACAGCACAGGAGGGGAAGACCCTCTATGAGGTGGATTGATTCCGTGACTGGGGTAATCGGGATGGGTGTGTCAGAGGCAATGAGATTGGCACAGGACAGAGCAGAGTTTAGGGCTGTTGTACATAGGGTCGCTATGAGTCACAAACGACTCGACGGCACACAACAACAACAACCTTTGTTTCTGATAGAAATAAAGTACAATATGGTTGGATAGTCTGATAAAATGACAATTGTCTTTTATCAGTTAGGGTACATGGTAGTTATTTTCCATAAATGGAGTGTCTATAAATCTATGGTTTTAATTATTTAACACATACAAGGGAAGTATGTTTTCTTTTTAAAAACTTAGTAAAGTTATATTAAAAACAAACAATATTACGATTTTCTCAATCCTTTCTGAGAATAGTAACTGATTCACTGCTTACCCACCAGTGGATTTTTTAAGTTTTATGTTGGTGTGCATATGAAATTCATACACCCAATGTCACACTTCCCTTACTTCACACTGTGTTTCATATAATCATTCCTATCTATTGTGTTTTATAAAACTAATCCTTACTAAATTATGCTCACATTACCCTGTCTTTTCCTCCATTGGGTTTTGAAGGCAATAAATCACACAGGAAACTGACCATCTTTTTCCTGTGGAGCAGCTGGTGGACTCATACCACTGTTCTTTTGGGCTGTTAGTATAACTCCTTACCACTAAGCCACCAGATATACAAACACACACATATATATGTATATGCTAACCTTCTATGTATATGCACTAACCTGTTAAAAACACTTGGTGTGGGACTGTGGTCTCGCTCACGTTCTCTCTCTCTGGTTCGCTCTCGCTCACGGTCACGGTCTCGATCCCGGTCACGGTCTCGATCCCGGTCTCTGTCTCGCTCTTTCTCCCGTCTGGCATAATAGTCCCACTGCTTACTGGTGTCCACAAGACTCGGCCATGAAGGAGCAGAACCAGGTATGTGTGGAAAGGCAACTGAGAAAAAAATGTAATAATTAAAAAACAAAGATTACAGTAATTGAAGCAACTAAAAGGACCAAAAAATGCCCCAGCGAAGACAAACTTTCAGCAAAAATGCTTCATTAGAATCTGGCAGAACCTTTTTCAAACAGAAAAGAAAAATAACATATGTTTAATACCCACAGTTTGGAGTAAGCACTAGCAACAAACCTTAAGCTTTTACTTCACTTAAAAAGATTAAAAGGATCAGAATTAGACTGACCGTAAACTATCCCATGTCAAAAATCAAAAAAGGACTATCAGAACACCACAGATCTTCAAAGTGGTGAGAATATAAATGTCAACCTGTATGTGTATTTAACAGAACTATTTCAAGTATAAAAGTATTAGTGGGGACGGGAGGAAGACAAAATTTAATACCAACAGATTTATCAAAAGAGTATTTGTCAGATGTACTTGTGGAAAAAGGAAAAAAAACCAGGATGAAGTTCCACTGCTTGTTGGTATCCATAAAATTAGACTGTGAAGGAGGAGATGGCCCAACAGGAAAAGTACAAATGGCTGAGCAACTAGAAGACTATCATATACACAAATCCAAATAAATCTAAACTACTACCCAACAGTAGGCTAACTGCACAGTAGGATCCAACTTTGGGTTAGTTCCAAATGAACAATACCCAACAACATCCAAAACTAGAGATCATATTTTTTTTTTTTTTTAAAGAACATAACAAAGAACCAAAGAAAGGAAGATATTCAAGCTTGATACTGATAAAAAGGACCTTTGGCAACATAGTGTGCAACTTGTCAGTCTGGTAACCAAAAGGTCCACAGTTCCAATCCACTAAGCTACTCCTCAAAGATGAGTAGTCTCTTTCTCTAAAAATTTATAGGTTTAGAAATTTATGGAGGGGTGCTGTAAATCAGACTCAACTCAAAGGCAGGGCACTGTTTGTTTTGGTGCTGAGGATGAAAAAGTTAGTTGTTTTCGGAATTGACCCATAGCTGACCCTCTGGTGGGTTTTCAGTGGCAGTTAACTACATGGGAGAGTGCCCATCGTTCTGCCACAGAGCAACTAGTGGACTCGAACCACATCCCTTTGGGATTGCAGCATAGCTTCTTGCCACCAGAGCTCCATTTTTTTCCTGTACTTTAAATATATGTTTGTAGAGTTAAAAAACAATAGAAACTGAACTTAAAATTTCAAAGCAATGAAGAGGAAAAAATTATTTTCTAAAAAGCAACCAAAGATGATATTGTTGTTGCTGTTAGATGCTGTCGAGTCACATACGACTCATAGTAACCCTATGAACAACAGATCTGAATCCTGTCCTATCTCATGCAAGTCTCACAATCTCTGACATCCCTGAACCCACCCTTAAGTCACTGTATCAATCCACATGGTTAAGGATCTTCTTCTCTTTCGCCATGTTCTCCAACTTTCCAAGCATGATGACCCTCTCTAAGGAACAGCCTCTCCTAGCAACATGCCCAAAGTATGTGAGACAAAGCTTCATCATCCTCGATAGAACACTCTGGTTGTACCTTCTTCAAGACACAGCTGTTTTTCAGTCCATGGGATAGTCAGTACTCTTCAACAACAATGCTCAAAGGCATCAATTCTTCTTCTATCATCCCTATTCACTGTCCAGCTGTCAGATGCAGAGCAAGTGACTGAAAAGACCAAGCCCTGAATTAGGCACACCTTAGTTCTAAAACTGACATCAATAAGTTGGAGAGGTCCATGACTGCAGACTTTCTCAGTGCAGTATGTTTGCTCTCTTTGCTGGTAACAAGTGTACTAAACGAGCTCTGATGACCTAGTGGTAAGAATCAGTACTGCAATCTCAACAGTACGCAGTTCAACTCCACCAACTGCTTGGCAGGAAAAGGATGGGAAAAACTCCTCTCGTGTGATTTACTGCCTCTGAAAATCCACTGGAGGGACAGTTAAAGTCTAGTGCCACTGCTGTAAAACAG